>NC_085139.1:85134490-85482138 GCF_024139115.2 Armigeres subalbatus | reverse complement strand
AATGTTGGAATAGTGCAATATTTATTCAGTATTATATTTTTTCATAAAACTTCACAAACAGACTTAACATATATTGCTAGACAAATTTTAATATATTTTTAAAATCCATCAATTTTTTTTCGAATAAAATGATGTGGATAACTTATTTTCGATACAGTCTTTAGTCCAATTGAGGATCAGGTTACACGGAGTTTCGAAGACATTCTCAATCAAGAGAATGTTTTTGACCCTTCGTTGGGAACTAATTTGGATGAAGTGAGATCTATTACTAGAAAATTTAAAAATATGTAAGCCCCGGGTGATGATGGTATTTTCTACATACTTATCAAAAAACTTCCTGAGAGCTTTATCCTTTTTGGTTGATTTATTTAACAAATGTTTTCAATTGGCATACTTTCCAGATAAATGGAAAAACGCCAAAGTTGTTCCAATTTTGAAGCCGGATAAAAATCCAGCTGAGGCTTCTAGTTATCGCCCAATCAGTTTGCTTTCTTCAATAAGCAAACTTTTTGAAAAGATTATTTTAAATAGAATGATGGTTCATATTAATGACAATTCTATTTTTGCTGATGAGCAATTTGGTTTTTGCCATGGGCATTCAACCACCCATCAGTTACTAAGAGTTACGAATTTAATTCAGCTCAACAAATCTGAAGGATATTCGACTGGAGTTGCTCTTCTTGATATAGAGAAAGCATTTGACAGTGTTTGGCATGAAGGTTTGATTGTAAAATTGATGAATTTTAATTTTCCTCTGTACATCATGAAACTGATCCAAAATTATTTATCAGATCGCTCACTGCAGGTAAACTATCAGAATTCCAAATCTGATAGATTACCTGTAAGAGCTGGTGTCCCCCAATGCAGCATACTGGGGCCCATATTATATAACATTTTTACTTCTGACTTACCTGATTTACCACCAGGGTGTCAAAAATCTTTGTCTTTTGTAGTAGATTGCAAAAAAGTTTGGATATTTTCTCCACTTACTTGCGAAAATGAAAATTTCCCCGAATGCTTCCAAAACTCAGCTTATAATTTTTCCACATAAGCCGAGAGCTTCTTATTTGAAACCTTCTAGCAGACATATTGTCACTATGAATGGGGTTCCAATAAATTGGTCTAGCGAAGCCAAATATTTAGGACTTCAATTAGATCAAAAATTAACTTTTAAAAGTCACATTGAAGGCCTTCAAGCCAAATGTATCAAATATATTAAGTGCCTATGTCCACGTATAAACAGAAAATCAAAACTTTGTCTTAAGAACAAACTTTTGATTTAGATACAAATTTTTAGACCTGCCATGTTGTATGCTGTGCCAATATGGACTAGTTGCTGCAATACCAGAAATAAGGCACTTCAGAGAATTCAAAATAAAATTTTGAAAATGATTCTGAAGTTGCCTCCGTGGTATACGAGTACTAATGAACTTCATAGAATTTCTAATATTGAGACATTGGGACAAATGTCCAACAATATAATTTCGAATTTTAGACAAAAATCGTTGCAATCTTCTATTGCAACGATTAGCTCCTTGTACCCTTAGTATAAATTAGGTTAGGTTTAGTTTAAGTTAAAAACATTGTAATTCCTTCTTTTTCTTCTAATTCGCATTACATCCCCACACTGGGACAGAGCCGCCTCGCAGCTTAGTATTCATTAATCACTTCCACAGTTATTAACTGCGAGGTTTCTAAGCCAGGTTACCATTTTGCAATCGTATATCATGAGGCTAACACGATGATACTTTTATGCCCAGGGAAGTCGAGTCAATTTCCAATCCGAAAATTCCCTAGACCGACACCGGGAATCGAACCCAGCCACCCTCAGCATGGTCTTGCTTTGTAGCTGCGCATCTTACCGCACGGCTAAGGAGGGCCCCAACGCTTGTTATAGAGTTACAAAAAATTTCAACTGACTTTCTCTTACACCTGAGTGGGCCTATCGTTTGGGAATTGCCCTTCGTCAATCAGCACGTGGTCTACAGGAAAGCAAGTATACCCCCTCGAGTGTTATCAGCTGTGTTTGTGGGTATTTTTACATGCGATATTGAAGCCGCTGATTGCTTTCCTTCAGGCAACAGCGTTATCGTTGGTAACCCGAATGATGGTATTTGGTAACAATGACAAAAGCTTTCTTCCCCTTCTGCACTTTTGCAGCTTGGAAAACCACACAGTTAGTCCAGCAGTTAGCTCTTCCTCACTCGGTCCTGGCTTTTTTGATCAGTTTAATCATAATAATTTTAAAACTTACCCTTTTAAACTTCAACTCGCTCATTTGACTTTGTCTATTGTTCTGATTGTCCTCCTGAACATTTGAGCTGATTTGGATGAAAACTGTCTTAGCATAAGGCGTTTCGAGTTTGTAAGGAAAGGAGATGAAATTAAATTTTCATTGCATTGATTATAACACATCCCTATTAAACGTCTATTGAAAGATTACCTTCATAGTTAAAATCAATAGCGGAAGGTGGTCGGTTGTGGGTACCCTTCATGTTCTTGGTTCATAACTTTCGCCCCATTGAACATAGTAGCAATATGTGCATACCAATGGAAGCCTATAGACATAAGCTAATAACTGGTGAAGAAGAATGTACGACAATTCCCCGAAAACCAATTTCCCGAATGCTATTTCCTCGAATAACAATTCCCCGAATGTAACCTTTCCCCCGAGTGAAACAATTCCCTGAATGTAACAATTTCCCAAATAATATTGGTTTTCTGACTTCGATTATTCAGTTTGTTAACGATTGCGATAGCAAACATATCGCTGATAGCACCGGTAGCAAACCAGCCAGGAGGCAGAGGAGGCAGCCACGCTCCGATGGTGAGCAAGCGGGTGTGACCGCCCTCTGTCATCGGACCGTCGGTAAGCCTGCTATAATCCCCTACCCTGGCGGTATATTTTTGAACTGTCATTTTCTTTACTAGCCTACCTTGATTCTGTATACCGTGGTGGGATGAGAATGGTAAGTTTATTTGCATATTCTATTGGATGCTTGTCACATCCATAAATGTGCCTTGTGTTTTATCGGAGAGAGGATTCTGAAAACTTGCGTTGCGTTGCGTGGTAACGGAGTATTTCGTAGATTGCATACTGATAGCTGTCATGTATATTCTTTAACTTTCTTACCCCAATTGCTTATGGATTACTATTTGGGATATAATAGCAACCCAATTGGAGGTCCAAAATGATAAAGCATGAAAGCTACCATTGCCGGCCACGCCCATCTTCTCCGTTACTAGGGAAAGGAAGGAAATGATGATATGACATCTACTTAACGAGAGGCCAGCGACTCACTGACGCCCTCATAGATGTCAAGGAGTTGGATGGTTGGTAGGGAATATAGCTTAGGAATATCATCATAAGCAAATGATATAAGTTTGTACAGACGTTGGGAGTGACAATGCTAAGAAATTTACGTCACTCCGTTCTCCATAGTGTTGCTTCTTCTTGGGGTGGGACAAGGTATTAGACTTGCCCTGGCTAATTAGCCTAGGTTTAAGCGCCAATACTCGCTCTCTGAAACGAGAAAGAAAAGAAAAAAAAATTGCCCCACCCACCTCCCAATACATGTCAATAGCACAGAGAACAGACGTTGAAGCTTCACTCACTATGTCGTGATAACTTTTTACTGTTCATTTTGAAATAACTTTGAAATGTCGCCGTTATCCCGTACATAATCAGCGCTAGCGTCATCAAAAAATGCCACTGTGCGCTACCCGAGCAGGAGCGACGACCTCGATAACAGAAATTGGTATGATTTAGCCTTGCATAAGAGGTAAAATACCAAAAAATAATACCAAAAACTTATATGCAGAATACTTGAGGCATACCATGCTTAGGTATTTCAATACCAAACGAATAATAATTGGTTATGCATTTGGTATTGAAATTCAATTTAATAACTGAGTTTGTTATGGCTTAAGTATTGTGCATATTAGTTTTTGGTATTATTCCTTTGGTATTTTACCTCTTATGCAGGGCTAGTTCATAACAGAGTATGGTATCAATAACAGAATTAAGTATTATTTAGCCAATTTCTCCTGCTCGGGTAGTGTCATTATGCTTGCAAGAGCATACTAGCGCCATCGTGTTGTCAAAATGAGATTATGAGTTGCAATGTCGACGTCGATGGCGTTGAGGTTCGGTGTGTTTGTTTACACATGTTTTGCAAGAAATTTTGTTCGAGCCTCCATGTCTGTTCTCTGTGTCAATAGTCACTTCCCTTATTGGATACAGAAGAAACTTCGGCAAAGATAAAAATCATAATTTTTGTCAACAAAAAATACAGATACGAACAGGCGGTAGCGATGATCTTTTCCTAATGAATATGCATGAGTACTCTACGAGATGGACAAACACATGCTTTCCATAAACAAAATTGCCAAATAATGTAGAAATTGTCTTATATGTAACTTCTAGCTGCTATAAAAACCCTTTAGTAACAAATTGATTGCAATGGAAAAATATCTCATTCTTTCGGATCGTACATTTAAGGAGGAAAGAAAATTGGCAAACAGCCACTGAGAGTATTAGGGCTATCGCTGAGAGTTGCACTAATACTTTTGCAGAGGATAAAAGAGACAAACGTCATACAATCGGTGGTGATCAGATCGGGAAGCTCTTTCCTGGAAGAGGTAGAAGGCATAGTCGTAGAGCAGAGATGATCAAGAATAAACACAGATGAAAGATTGGGCTATGTCCTAATAGTATATGTAAACTTTTAAGACCTCACCAAAATAATAGTTGTTGCTCGTTCTTCTTCCACTAACAAACGAAGGCAAAGTACACTCCCGTGATGATGGTAAAATCGGCCTAGGTGAAACACACGTTGAGCTGCTAACATCCAGTGTATGTAGGTCATCAGCATTCGTCTTCATCAACGATCGATTCATAATCTATTTCATTTTGAAGGATAATTGCACACTGCACTCGCACTGCACTTCGTCATCTTCGGGATTCGGGCTTTTCTCTTTGGAATTATTGCTTTGGTTCTGCTGTTTGTGCCGTTGCGGTTTCTGATAAGATCAGATCTCTTCAGGCTTTAGACGGTTTCAAAATCAATTGCTTCGCTACTAGGGTAAAGGATGTATTTTGGACCATACTTACGGGAGCTCTTATTTTGGACCACCAAGAGGAATTTGCACTCAGTGGTCCAAAATATGAGCCGTCGAACTGGTGGTCCAAAATACCTCCCTTACCCTAGCATCTGACCACTTTAGAATAAAACAAACTTGATGATCTGGAGCCACTTTTTCACTTAAGAATTCCGTCGAAGCGAAAACGTTTTCTATCGGAGAGAGGATTCTGAAAACTTTACACTAATGAAGGAGCAAGAGGACTCCAAAGATTCAAATAGTAGAAGGAGCAAGAGGACTCCAAGAAACAAAAATTGATGCCGGAGCGAAAGGGCTCCGAAGAATTGGAATATATGAAGGAGCAAGAGGACTCCAAAGTTTGGAAATTGTTGAAGGAGCAAGTGGACTCCAAGAAATAGAAATTGATGCCGGAGCGAAAGGGCTCCGAAGAATTGAAATTTATGAAGGAGCAAGAGGACTCCAAAGTTTGGAAATAATGAAAGGAGCAAGAGGACTCCAAGAGATAGAAGATTTAAGATTATTGAAGGAGCAATAGGACTCCAAAATTTCAAATTGTAGAAGGAGCAAGAGGACTCCAAGAATTGGAATTTATGGGGAGCAAGAAGTGGGTTTTGAAATTAGTGAAGGAGCATGCGTACTCCAGGAAATATGAATTGATGCCGGATCAAGAAGGCCTCGAAGAAGTAAAGGAGCAAGAGGACTCCCAAAGTTTTGAAATTATTAAAGAAGCAAGAGGACTCCAAGAAGTAGAAGATTTAGAACTGTTAATGGAGCAAAAGGACTTCAAAGTTTGATATTGTTTAAAGAGCAATGACATCTTTGGCGAAGCAAGGGTGATGCGAGATTATAAAATTGATGAACGAACATAAGAACTTTGGGCTAAGCCTCGGGCTGAAAGTCTCCTTAATAAAGACACAAACAAAAACTTTGGGCTATTGCAACTGATGCCGGAGCAAAAGAACTCCAAAATACAAATTTGGTTAGAACATTGTGTTACATGATTTTCAGTTTTAAATTATCTTTAAAAGAAATAGATTTAAGGTTTTTAGATTCATGTCAAAACAGAAAAAAAAACACCGAAGCGCTACCGACTTGATAATTCAAAAACTATATGAATCCAAATTTTAAGACTTGCGATTGGATAAACGTCGCAGTAAACGGATAGGAACTGGATTTGGTTTGGATTTTAATGCAATTTGGTTTAAATTCGATAATATTTTGAATTTTGGGTTTTTAATGAAATCTGGAATGAGATAGAGTTCGTTTTGGATTTTGATTCAACATGACTTATATTTTATTTGCGTTTTTGAATTAGATATTAATTGAGTGCTGCGGAGAGAGACGCTTTTTTGTTGTCAAGCGAGTAGAGGGATATTTTGAAATCAATGCCATAAGCAAAATTAGTTTGCAGTTACTTGGCTGTCAAACATTTCCCGCTCTTCGAATTTCTCTTTTCATGCTGCACAAGGGAGCACAAATGCGCGAGACTCTACATGACTTTACTATGGTTTGCTTGCATTCCCGCTTCAACCAGCTGTTGGATTTCGTATAAGATACCCCGGGGCAAGTGTCTATTAAATTGATCTAAAAATAATCCGAGCCTACAGTGTACCCGGGAGGAAAAAAGTGATAAGATTTGCATTCTGGACATCCACTTCAAAAGAGTTATTTCTGTTTTTCCTATGATGTGAAATCAGTTTCGCTATCTCGCCTAAAATCAATGTAGATATCGATCACCTCAATTGAACATATCAGAAAATCCAGTCAGCTTCAAACAATTATAATCACCAATCGACTTACACCTGGATCAACGGTCACTATCAACTGCGGCTACCACCGGCCGAAACCCAGTCCAGTCAGCCGATAACGATTGGGCTCAATGTGATAAGATTAAGTGGACAATTCCGGAGGCAAAATTCCACTCACATGTGATTGTACAAACCATCGACCGGCAGCCGGTCGCAAGTTAGTATCGAACAGGTGTTTTGCGGGATTGGTTGTTTGAATTAGCTTCGATCGTTGACTAAACATGCGCTGGCTGCTTGTGAAGTGGTTCCTAGTGATACTGGTCGTGAGAGGTAGCTAACTTGTACTGTTAAGGATCATTAATGGTTTGTAGAAAAAGGTGATGAGTTTTGTTATGTCGTGCTGCGCTTAACTGTGACTTAACAACTCGAATTCGGATAGAAAATCTCGTAGAAGCTTATTACAATCTAAATGTTCAAATGTCGCAATGCCTGTTAGAAATGCATTTTGAAGCGAATAAGCAGCAGGTGTCTGATTGATTAGTGAAGTAGAAGATTATCTTATCTGGATGGCTGTCAATGAATGGGTCTCATAACTCTCACTTGATACTTATTCAACGTATTTGATATTTTTTTGATGAATGTGCACTTTCCTGTTCTGCAGGATGTGGGCTAGACACAAAGGATGATCAATGTGTTCCTTTTTTGTGAAACGTTGTTTTCTTGTGAATTGTTTAATCATGAATTCTGATACAGTATGGTATCAAGTAAAAACAACTAAATACATAATATTTTTGTATCAACCAAATTTATTTAAAAAATTCAAGTTAATTTTCAAGTTGTGATTGCTAGTCCAGAGTTTATAGATTGATACAGTAGGGGAAGAGGTTCGGTTGTGGGCACCCTTTTGTCTTTGATCCATAACTTTGGCTCTAGTTGATCTTTTGCCGACATTTGTAATCCAACATACCAATCCAAAGCTAGACTAATAATCTTACTACTAGCGAAAAAAAAATAGTTTGATTGCATCGGTTTGAAAAAAAAATATTGACAATTTTGCAAATTTGACATTTTTGGACATTTCAATTTTGTGGTTCGGTTGTGGGCACCCTTGAAAACTCAGCTAAAAATAAAACAAAATAAATAGAAACCACCCAGATTTAAGGAAAAGGAATAATTTATTCATTCTAATAGCCAGGAGTCACTAAAAAATCGTCAATCCACCTAGCAGTGACGATGCCCACATCGGTACATTAGGGAGGATATTGAAAAAAATCACATAAGAAAAGTCTAAAATAGCACTTTAGGTAAATGGGTTTCAATTTTTCATTGATTTACGTTTAATTGATATACCTCACATTAAACAAAATCCTGATTTATCACCCTAGCAGCACACACAAAAAAAAAATCGTTGGTAAAAGTCAAAGAAACGTTAGTAAAATTAAGAAAATCAGTTAGTGATTTTCAGTAGAAAGTATACGACTGTTAAATCCACCAATGTAAAAATTTTACTTCTCTATAAACTCTAACAAGTGCTGACTTTTTAAAATGACGTTTTCTTCTTAAAACTAAATATGTATTTTACATTAGAATTTACCAATGAAGCATTCAAAACAACAAGTTATGAGCGTTTTCAATTTGAATGTAGCATGGTAAAATAAAATTGTACACATTTCAATTTCTTTCTTTTTATTTATTGTTGTCATTTTGTTTATATGTTTTCAAATTTTACAGTTTAGATTTCGGATCGATTCCTTGTCATACTGCTTTTGTTGTCCGGGCTAGAAAAGGCGTAGCCCACCATTTCCATAGCCCATATTCAGAGCTCCGAAAGCGGCCGGTTATGTGTCCCTTTCGTGGCTTAATTTTACAGCCTTATCTGTTGGGTCCGCGTTATCCGGCACTCTCCGCAGCAGTAGTCCATCCCAACCCGGGACATCTTGTGGTCAAAAACCCGCTCAAATATGCTGCAACATGATGTCTTCCTCGTTCGCCGAAATTTCTTGACCTGGTGCCACAGCTAAAGTTGTGGGGAGATTTTTTCTTCATGGGAGGGTCCTTATCGTTCTGGAATTGGAGAAAAGGTGTGGTTAAGACAATTAATAAAATTATGAAAATTCATATTTTTAACTTACAGCAGAAACCTTGGCAGAAATTCGCTTGGATCATTTTTTGTTTTGCGGGAGCGGTGACGGCATTCGAAACAAGATTCAATTTTATTCTTTTCCTGTAACTGTCACTAACAGTGATGGGCAGCCAGTTACATTATTTTATCCTGTCAGAGTTGCCAAAAATGAGAAATATTCAAGTATGTTCAAGATCATTTTACAATTTTTATTCTGACAATTTTCACTGTGAAAGTCAGAATATTAAACTGAACAAAAACTGTCAGATCTATCAATTTTGCATTGTACTTGAAAGATTAAGCTTTTAAAAATACCAGATTTCCCATACTCTTAAAATAAAATTAGAAAATGTTGGAATCCCAACTTTTTTTTTCTCTGTGTAATAGTGCCTTTCTCGTTCATTACAAAAATTAATATTTTGGCCATCAATGTTGATCCCATAGTCCAATTTGACAAATTTTTAATAGTGGGGCGGGATTCTCAGTTGAATGCAACTTGTTGCAAGCAAATCAGTCTTCGATTTGTTTCAAAAAGTGTGGATATAATAACAAGACATTCCCAAAGAAATTAAACTCATTATTTCAATCAATTATGTCCAAATAATTTTAAAAACTGCATAAAAACGTCATTTGACATAAGTTAGGGGACAACTAAGACGATATTCAATGATTTGTCAACAAAATAAGGGTGCCCATAACCGAACTAATAAAAGTGCCCACAACCGAATTTCGCAGCCTTTTAAGAAAATAAAGAAAATAAATTGCGCTTAAATTTTAATGGCAATCGTCATTGAGCCTCAAAATAGATTAAATTTACTGTATAAATAAATATGCATTGGAACTCACTTTTTGAATTAAATCATTTCAATTTATGACACTTTGAAAAAGGCAAAAAAAAACTTTCGCGTTGTTTTTTTTCTGTAAAAAAATTGATTTGTTCCTTGTTCAAAGTAGAGATCCCCATCTGGTTTGATATTGAGCACAAAGCACCATGTTACAATAGCAAACTAATAACGGTTGTCAGAATGACAGCATCTGTTATCTGTCAAAAGATACGTAGGGGTGCCCATAACCGAAAGGTGCCTACAACCGAACCTCTTCCCCTATATAATAAATTTTAATCCGTATTTTTAAAATTATCTAAATATTAATTAAATCATTCTTGTATTTAACGCATCTTGGATGCTGACAATGGCCAGTTACTAAAGTATGTAGTTTAAGTGTGGGCCCAGTGTTATCATGTAGGTACCTGTAGTTTTTTTTTCAAAATCTTCTATAAAGTATATTTTGTTTTGACCAACAGTACCAACTGTGAACTGCCCTTTGCCCTATGCAATATTAAATGAAAAAAATAGTGGAGATTACCATCTCAATAGGTAGTACCGACGTTTTTCAACTGAAGGGACAGGTCTTAAATTAACTACAATGTCTGTCTCAGTGATGACAAAGTCATCGACGCAGCACGAATTGCCATACTGCGACGAGTTATAGTGTCTTCACAGGTTTCGGATTCATGCAGCCCACCACATCCAAAGCCCTAAAACTTGCATTGGCCAGGGGAGGGGTCGTCAAGCCTTGAGATATAATCCCTGCTGCTCCTTATCGACGCTAAGAAACGGCGAAAACCAGTGCCTTCATCGAAGAGTGTTGCTGAAGTTTACTGGAAGGAAGGCCTTCTCTAGGTGGAGGTCGTGAATCCTAAAAAGGCGTAAAGATAGAAGAAACCACACTAGTTGCGGCAGGAAAACAAAGAAACGGGGAAAATTAAGAGAGATAATATTTGGATATTTTCATAAGTGCTATGTTGCGGAAATATGACAATCGGGAGTTATATTAACGGAACGTTTTTCATTTTTTTATGAATCATTCTTTATTCTTACTTGCAAAAGTATGTTTTGCCGGTAGTTTGGCGAGGTCTCCTCCCAGAGGGGCGGAGAGTGGAGGGACAGAGGCTGCAAATAGCAGCACCAAAGTCTGCCCATAGCCCAATAAGCACGCTCGCGGGCCCCTACCTGGGATTCGGGTGATCGCCGAGCAACTCGATAATATCATCGACTTTTCGAGCGTTGGGCAAAACATCAGTAAGGAACTAAAACAGAATCTTCGGATGCTCCGCCAGGCTATTCGAGTCGCAAGACATAAACAGGACGCTTTTATCAGGAGGGTGGTGAGAAGCTGGAAATGCTAAAACTGAGGCCTTCTCCTTCCTTGGAGAAGGCTCAGGCAGCAATCCAGAGAAGGCGCTCTTAACAAAGCTAAGCGACGTGTGACCATAAAGGCCAAACGTCGTCCGGATGAAGCAGATCAGCAGTGGACTCCGAAGGGCATCGACCGGAGAAAGCAGCAGCCCAAAAAGGTGAAATACACCAACCAAATACAAGTCGCGGGACCGAAAATCCCTGGCAGCTGGTCAGTACAGCAAAGCGGAAGTCGAGCGCATCTCGACCCACAAAGAAAGCTAAGTACAGAGGTGTTGGTGAAAACTGACCAGGATAAGGACGCCAAAGTCCTTAAATCAATGTGGGCCGCTAAAAAGCTTTCGGCGCTGGATCAGACGCACCAAGTCCGGGGACATGATCTTTGTGCTGAAATGTGGAGCACATACTAGTGCGACGGCCTATAGGAAGCTGAGCCAAGAGATCTTGGGGGACGGCGCCGAGCTGAGGTCGTTGAGGATTGTAGTGACCCTCCAGTGTAAGTAACTGAACGAAATCACGAACGTGGACGACGTCATCTCTGGCGTTCCCGTCAGCACGCAGCGCCACTAGCGTTCTAGTACTTATGCTTCTACTATCAGTACTTGAGTCGGGACACAATTCCTATGACTGTAAGGGCCCAGACCGTAGCAACCTGTGGTGTTGTTGTGGTGAGGAAGATAAGGCACCAAAGTGTCCAAAGTGCCGGAAAAAACACAAGCCAGTAACCAATTTATGGATGGACCTTCGTGTCCCTTCGAAGATACAAACAAGAAGCAGCCATGCAAGGAACACAGCTGAATGATTAACACTGTGCATCTGCCGAGCAGCTGCTGTGGTACTCGGTCTCGGAGTCGAGACTCATGTCGCCCTTCTGTCCGACCCGTACACCCAACCAGCGGATGGCATATTTTAATACAGTTCTGAACCTTACAGAACCTTACAAAAACTGTATAATAATTGGGCATATACAATTTCGGAAGATTTTAATACAATTGTTTAATACAGATTTGTACTATTTTAAAACCTTACAGATTTGTATATGCTAAGGTTTTATACAGGTCAGATTTGTTTTTTGGGTGTACAACATCCCTGTTGATAACGGCAATTGGGTAGCTGAAGGGTCTAGGACGGTGGCTATTTGCACGACGGGACGGTATCCGGTCCAAGAGGTGGTACACTACTCCGTTCAGGTGGTGTTTTCTACTGTGACTGCTATGCCCCACCAAGGTGGCCATTAGAACAGTTCAACCAGATGGTCGACAGGCAATCGTCCAACCTAGTGGGTTGGAAACCGTTCGTAATAGCGGGAGACTTTAACGCTTGGGTAGTGGAATGAGGCAGCCGCTGCACCAATCCGTAGGAATGAGATCGAGCCGTGTATTGACGTAACGTTTGTCAGTGCTGGTCTGGCATGACATGAACTGGAGGGTGGATGAGGGCTATACCCATAGTAAACATTTAGCAATTCACTTTAAGATCAACTATGATGTGCAGCATCCGAGGGCGAGGGATCTCTGTCACGCCCGTGGGTGGTGGAGCTGTCCCATCACGTCCTATGAGAAATATATAATTTAACTTTACTGATGTGTGACAGTCTGTAAATTGTTGTTGCTATTGAAGGCCGAATTTTAAAATATTCATGGGAATTGATCCCTCTCCAAGAACTTGGTTTGATAAAAGTAGAAAGTTGTTTTCTGATTTTTTAAATATTTTTCCTCCAAAGTATACAGATTTTTCGACTTGGCGGAACTGGTTAGGTCGTTTAGTAGAAGCATAAGTATTAGAACGCTAGTGGCGCTTTAGTTATTAAAAGTATTTTGCCAAAATATGTTTCAACAAGCTCAAGTATGCCTTTTATAATGCATATCTTGTAGTGCGTATTTTGTTTCATCACCAGCATCGGTTTGACACGTTTTGCACAAGGCCTGATTATGTTGAGTATAGAAAATCATTTTCGTACTACTCTATTACGTACGTACTGCTACTCCGGCCAAAGATATTAAATGACTTATTACTGCGTGCCCCATAATGACATTCTAGAATGCGCGAAATGTTCTGAAGTTCAGCTCAAAATGTTTTCGGCAGCTATCAAAACCTTTCCCAACAGATCCTTGGATACCTGCCAAGAATCGTTATACCGATACTTCTGCATTTCAATACACTGAAGGCCATCCAAAACGTTCTTGAGTTCAGGTCGTCAGATTTACAGTCAAGTAGATGCGCAATGCTTGTTTTAAATCAAGCTCAGGTCATCCTGCCCAGTTAAAAGAAATCAAATGAGTTTCATTTTTCTGCGTGCCCCATAAAGACTTTCTAGAATGCGCGATATGTTCTAAAGTTCAGCTCGTAAGACCTACGTAACAACGGCCTCGAACATGTTTTTGGCAGCTATCAAAACCCTTCCCAACAGATCCTCGGATACCTGCCAAGAAACGTTATACCGATCTTTCTGCATTTCAATACACTGAAGGCCATCTAAAACGTTCTTGAGTTCAGGTCGTCAGATCTACAATCAAACCAAGCTCAGGTCATCCTGCCCTGTTCAAATAAATCAAATGACTTATTTGAAAATTTTCTGCCTGCCCCATAATGACATTCTAGAATGCGTGAAATGTTCTGAAGTTCGGCTCGTAAGACCTACGCAACAACGGCCTCCAAAATGATTTCGGCAGCTATCGAAACCCTTCCCAACAGATCGTTGGATACCTGCCAAGAAACGGTATACCGATTTTTCTGAAATTCAATACTCTGAAGGACTTTCAAAACGTTCTTGAGCTTAGGTCGTAAGATCTATAAGAATATTTCGCGCATTCTAGAATGCTATTATGAAGCACGCAGAACCGCTGCGCTTCTACTTGATTGTAGATCTGACAACCTGAACTCAAGAACGTTTTGGATGGCCTTCAGTGTATTGAAATGCAGAAAGACTGGTACAACGTTTCTTGGCAGGTATCCAACGATCTGTTGAGAAAGGTTTTGATAGCTGCCTAAAACATTTTGGAGGCCGTTGTTATGTAGGTCTTAAGTACGAGCCGAACTTCAGAACATGTCGCGCATTCTAGAATGTCACTATGGGGTACGCCTTAATACACTCGTAACTTTCTGACAATCAGCACCTCAAAATGCAGCATAATTTTTTTTCAACGTAATATAAAACCGATTGTTTTTGACTACACCATCGAAGGACAGCCCCTACAAAGGGTAAGCCAAGTACAAGATTTGGGCGTTAAGCTTGACAGTGGGCTCACATTCCGAGCTCATTATTGCGATGTTATTTCTAAGGCCAATAAGCAACTTGGGTTCATCTTTAAAATATCTGCAGAGTTTCGAGATCCACACTGCCTGCGATCCCTGTACTGCTCGCTAGTGCGATCCATTCTGTAGTCAAAAGTTGTATCCTGGTGTCCTGTTCACGCTAATTGTATTACCAGATTTGAAGCAATACAGAAAAAAATCGTTCGGTATGCCCTTCGCTTTCTTCCGTGGAACGACCCTGCCAATTTGCCACCTTACGGGGAACGCTGTCAACTTCTCGGATTAGAAACTCTCGAACGACGACGTTCAAACGCGCAAGCTGTATTCGTTGCAAAATTGCTGAAAGGAGAAATTGATGCCCCGACTATTCTCGCCGACATCAACATCTATGCTCCAGAGAGAACGATGTCGGGCTCTCCTTCATCTCTGAGCACGAAGTGTAGAATATGGACAACATGATCCTATTAGATATTTTTTTTTCTTCCCAAGCAATGGAGGGGGAATCTGCTCAACAGACATCCTGGGTTGTCCAGGAAGTGCGGGGTTAGGGACCACCTCCAACAGCAAACGAGGGAGGCAGGACTACATCTCCGACCCGCTAAACCGTTTCCATTGCCGCCAAGCCCATAGTCCCTTCGGTACAACCAGAAAGTAATGCTTCAAAGGGGGGCCAGTGCACGACGCACCCTCGATGTTAGCTGCGTGTCCTTGCAGCATCGAACATCGTGACTCGCTTTTTTAGAAGAACACCATGGTATCGTGCCAGCGCATTGCCGGCTTTCCAGGTGGCCTTACCACGCCCTATGTCCTCGGAAGGTGGGAAGGGTCGACTTCGCGCCTGCTTCCCTCTGCACGACTGGTATCAAGAATGATGATGCCGCGTGCACCCCAAATTGACTTCTCTGCGATAGGGTCTGTTCGCCAACACACAGAGGGACTTGCCGACGCGGTGCCTACGCGTGCCCCAGCCTTGACGAGGACCCCTTTCCGTCCTCGGGCTCGGAACCCGCCCGGTTGACCGACGCCGCGAAAGCTATACCATGTTGTTCTTCGCGCGGCCACTTATTCGATAAAAGGATCGAGTTCGACCACAGGGCATGACCACAGGTATGACCCATGAAGCCGACTCCGATCCCTTGGACCACCTCTTATTTGCGCCTGAACTAGCCATCCTTGAGTCCACGCGCCACCTTCTGTGTAGCTCCGAGACGATTTGGACAATAGCCGATAAAACGGCGTTCCAGCCAACTTCATCTTTACACATCCTCCGAACGATTTTGCAGCACGCTTAAACGCCGGGCACATTGAACCCCCCATAGGGTGCTTGCTAATCACAGCTTTACTGGAACAAATCAAACAATTGGAAGGGTTTGTGCAGCATCGTGCCTTATGTCCCTCCAAACCGCAGCGTCGGCAGAGATTGCTTCTGTCAGGGCCTTTGCAGACCCATTGCTTGTTCCCCGGTTCCAGGCACTTGAAGCAAACTTCGGGTTGTTCGTATATGCTCACAGGGCACACCGACCATACCACCTTGACGCTCCCTAACTTAACTCCCTTAGAGGCGTCCGCTGCAGATAGCCGAGCCAATGCTATCTGCTTCTCTGCCGGACCTTTCCGTAGCCGAACGGCTGCGGTGGACGCCTCCTCTTCACACTGTCGCCGCACTGCCGTGACGAGCTCTTCGACTTCGGTGATCTCGTCCAGGTCTTTAGCTCTTTTATTCACCTCCGTCGTGAGTCCCCTACCATGACCGTCTCACCTAGGATTTCCTCCGCCAACTTCTTGTAGGCAGCGCCCTTTTGCGAGACGCCCCGCTTTATCTCGAGGATCATCTCGCCCATCCGGGTACGTCTTATTCGACGTACGTCGGCGCCGAGTTTACCGAGCTTGACGTCACTCCTCATCGCCTTCAAGACGTCCGAGTACTTGGCCTCGTCCGTCTTGATGACTAGGGCATCGCCCCTGGAGCAATTACGCCTTTTGTTTTTTGCAAGGGAGAATGCATTTACACACTGACCCAGTACACGTGCATTGTAGTTGCCAAACTACCACACGGAAGTGTACTGGAGTGTCGGACTCGACCATACCGGTAATACCGACTAAACTCCCTTGGGCTCCACCATAGTTTCCCCCAAGAACTAACTCCCAGTACTACTTCTGGGGGATGGCAGTACTAAACGTACTCGCTCATTATCGCTCACACAGGCACCCGTCCCATGCGAGACTGACTTGGGTGCTCGCTCTATCGCACCCTCAAACACACCCTACATACTCTGTTGCACCTCTGTCATGCCGTGCGGGTCTAACTTGTGTGCCCACCCTTCTCATGCCATGTGGGTCTAACTTGTGTGCCCACCCAAACCCTTGATTCATGCTCATACACTCCATGCTTGCACACACGCTAACGCTCCTATGGGTCTGACTTGTGCGCCCACCCTTCTCATGCCGTGCGGGTCTAACTTTTGTGCCCACCCTTCCCATGCCATGTGGGACTAACTTGTATGCCCACCTTTATCGTACCATGTGAGACTGCTCACCTCTTTCATTCGGTTCGCGCTGACACATACTACTCGAGTCATTCGACCTAACACTCCCTCTGGCATCCCTTGTGGGACGTTTCGCTTAGGTTCCCACTTCTGACATACCATGTGAGTCTGACTCACCTCATTCATGCCATATGAGACTAGCTCAACTCGACTCAACTCATTCCTTTCGTACCATGTGAGACTGACTTGGATGCTCACCCACGCTCCTCTGCCACGCCGCGGGGTATCAGTAGTCGTAGGAACCAACATTCCTGCGCTACTCCCAGCGCGGCGTGTGCAGTCCATACATACACATATTCATTCACCCATCTGCCATGCTTCGAGGTGACGATCTCGGTTGCCACCCGCTGCGCCATTACCTCTGCATGGGCAGACCATTCACACACTTCTTCGCGTTCGGCACTTTCGCTCTAACTAACCAATCACAAGTTAGTCATGCTTGTCGATTGTTGCTCGGCGCGCCAGATTCTCTGCAAGCTGCAGGCAATTTGAGTGGTTGCAGTCGAGACTGCGTTCCACTTCTCCACCGCTTGACACATCTTTTGGATAAGATTATCCGGAGTTGTGTCCCGGCCGCAAACGTCTAGCATTGCTCTTCTTTCGACGTCGAAACGAGGACATACGAACAGTATGTGCTCTGCAGTTTCGTCAACACCTGGGCAGTCAGGGCAGACGGGGACCTCCGCGTGCCCAAACCTGTGGTGGTACTGTCGGAAACAGCCATGGCCTGACAGGAATTTTGTCAGATAGAAGTGAACATCCCCATGGGGTCTCCCCACCCAGCTTGATATGTTAGGAATCAGCCGGTGGGTCCACCTACCCTTCGAGGAGTTATCCCACTTGCGCTGCCATCTGGCAACCGAAGTCACCCTGGTACGCTCGCGGGCTCCCCTGGTGCCACGTAGGTCAAAACACTCCTCGTCTTCCCGGATGACCAGCCCGACTGGCATCATACTCGCTATCACGCAGGATGCGTCGTGCGATACCGTGCGGTAGGCCGATATCACCCTGAGACACATCAAGCGGTAGGTGCTCTCTAGTTTCTGCAGGTAACTGGTTACCCCCAGTGCTTTTGCCCAGGACGGGCCGCCGTACCTAAGTATAGATGCGGCAACGCCTGCCAGTAGCCTACGTCTACTGGCGCACACCTTGGAGCTGTTGGACATCATCCCCGATAATGCCGCCACAGCAGTCGAAGCCTTCTTGCACGCATATTCGACCTGGCTACCGAAGGTAAGCTTGTCGTCTATGATGACCCCAAGAATCTTCAGACTCCGCTTTGAAGTGATCGCGACGTCTCCCACGTGTACAACTGCATGTTGTGCCGACTTACGGTTGCTGACGATAACAACCTCCGTCTTATGTTGAGCGAGCTCAAGGCCTCTCGCACTCATCCAGTCCGCCACAGTGCTGATCGCGTGTTCTGCGGTTAGCTCTACTTCGGGGATTGACTCCCCGTAGACCTCTAGGGTTACATCGTCAGCAAAGCCGACGATCTTCACACCAGGAGGGAACTTTAGCTTCAGAACCACGTCATACATCAGGTTCCATAGTACCGGGCCCAGGATTGACCCTTGCGGGACTCCTGCGGTAATAGGAACACTTTTCTGACCGGCATCGGTCTCGTATAGCAGCACACGGTTCTGGAAGTAGCTTTCCAAGATCCGGTACAGTCCCACCGGTGTAACGAGAGCGCGATGGCATCCCACCTTGCGCTGTTGAATGCGTTCTTCACGTCCAGTATCACCAACGCACAGTATCGAATTCCTCGCCTTTTCCGTTGGATCGCTACCTCTGCAGTCTTGAGGACTGAATTGATAGCGTCCACCGTGGACTTACCCTTCCGAAAATCAAACTGGTTACTCGACAGGCCATCCGTACCCTCTGCGTACGGGGTGAGCCTGTTGAGGATGATCCTCTCGAGCAGTTTACCCGTCGTGTCGATCAGGCAAATTGGTCTGTACCGTACGCCGATGGGTCACCCGGAGGCTTCCGGCCTTCGGCAGCAGTACCAACTTCTGCCTTTTCCATCTCTCAGGGAAACAACACTCATCCAGGCATCTCTGCATAGCTAGCCTGAACATGTTCGGGTTCGCTATGATCGCTGCCTTGAGTGCACTGTTTGGAGCTCCATCGGGGCCTGGAGCTTTGTTCATCGCAAAGGTGTTAGCCACTGCGAGTAACTCTTCGTTCGTCACCGGAGCCACCATTTCGGCCACACTCCCAGCGCCTTGCAGCGCAGGAGGAGGCCAGGGACTTGTGGCTCGGGATGGGAAGAGTACTTCGATAATCCTCGCCTACCGGTCCGGTGACCGTTCGGGGGGTGAAGAGCCCCCTTTGGTCTTGTCCATCACGATCCTATAGGCGTCACCCCACGGATTCGCATTGGCACCCTCGCACAGGTTGTCGAAGCACGCTCTCTTGCTGCTCTTGATGGCCTTGTTAAGGGCCAGTCTCGCAGCTTGAAACACTTCCCGGCGGACCGCTCTTTCCTCCTCGGTGCGGGCTCGTTGCGTCCTACGTCTAGCCTTGAGGCAGGCTGATCGTAGGGCTGCAATTTCGCCACTCCACCAGTATACCGGGCGTCTGCCATTTCTTGGCAGGGCTTTCCTCGGCATAGTAGCGTCGCACGCGCGTGATAGGACAGCTATCAGCGCATCCCCGCTTAGACTGTCGGTGTTGGCCTCCAGTCCCAGGGTCGCGGTGAAAACTTCGCTGTCGAAGTGATTGGTCTTCCACCCACGGACCTGACAGGGATCACCCGCCCTCGGACGCTGATCTTGAAGCGAATTGCTAGGTGATCACTATGGGTGTAGCCCTCGTCTACCCTCCAGTCCAGGTCCGAGACCAGACTGGGGCTGACAAACGTTACATCTATCCATGACTCGGCCCCATTCCTACGGAATGTACTACTGGCTCCGTCATTGACAAGCACTGCGTCGAGTTTTGCAAGTGCCTCGAGTAACGCTTGTCCCCTCTGGTTGGTGCAGCGGCTGCCCCATTCCACTGCCCAAGCATTAAAGTCTCCCGCTATAACGAACGGGCTCCGATTTACTAGGTCGGCCGATAGCCTGTCGATCATCTGGTTGAACTGTTCCATTGGCCACCTTGGTGGGGCGTAGCAGCTACAATAGAACACCCCATTGATCTTGGCTATCGTGACACCCTCCGCGGAGGAGTGTACAACCTCTTGAACGGAGTACCTTCCCGTTGTGCAGATTGCCGCCGACCTAGACCCGTCCGCCACCCAGGTGCCATTGCCGGCAGGGACGTTGTACGGGTCGGACAGGAAGGCGACATCGATCCTCGACTCCGAGACCGCCTGCCACAGCAGTTGCTGGGCAGGTGCACAGTGATTCAGATTCAGCTGTGTTACTTGCACGGCTTTTCCGATTGGCTTCTCCGAAGGGACACGCAGGCCTGCCCATAGCATGGTTCCGGGCCTGCTTCTTACTGGCGCAGATAAGGCACCTAGGTGCCTTGTCGCATTCCTGCGCCTTGTGTTCCTCCTCGCCGCAGCGACGACACATCTTGCTTCGGTCTGGGCCCTTGCAGTCATAAGACTTGTGCCCGGACTCAAGGCACCGGTAGCACCTGTCCACTGAAGGTGGCTGGAGCACGCTTACTGGGCATACTGACCAGCCGATCTTCAGCTTCCCTTTCTCAATGACCTTTTTGGCGTCAGCCACCGGTAGTCTGAGATAGGCTACCTGCGTGCCAAAGAATCCCCCTCTTAGACGTACAGAGGACCGCTCAACCTCTGTGCCGCACTGCTCTTTGACGGCAGAGACGACGTCTTCCGCGGTCGTGACCTCATCCAGCTGCTTACACTGGAGGGTCACTTCCGCACTCAACGACCTGACCTGAGCGCCGTCACCCAAGACCTCCTGGGCAAGCTTTTTGTAAGCCACCCCGCTGGATTGCGCGCCACGCTTCAGTACCTAGATCATTTCACCGTTCTTGGTACGTCTAACGCTGCGCATACCCTAGACTTCTTGCTACCCTCATTCGCCTGGGCCTTCTTTTCGGCCCTTGGCGTCTTCGGTTTCCTCTTGTTCTTGACGAGGGTCTAGGAGGCGTCATTCCCCTCTATTTCCCTGGTCTGGGGCGGCTGAGAGTTTTCAGCCTTCCGTAACCCCTTACCACCGTCTTTCCTGGGTGGACGGACCTTTCCAGGTCCTTCCTCCCCCGATTTGGGAGGTTCCTGGCCGGGGTTCAGCTTCCCAGCCCCACTACCCTTGTTCGGGGTAGTAACCCTCCGCGTATTGGAGCGGCCCCCAGGGAGCTCATCCCCTGGAGACTGTCTCCCCCGTTTTTGTGTCTGCTCCGTTGGAGCAGTCACCCCCGACGTGCCCGCGAATACTTGAGCCTCAGTCTGGGTATACTTTGGCACCACCGTCTTCGCTGGCACGCCCGAGTTTGCGAATCCTTGGGCCTCAGTCTGGGTAGACCTCGACTCCACGGATTTCACGGGTTTACACATGGCCGTCCCGACCTCCCTCTCCAGCTTGGCGTCCAACATCGACTTTCGAAGTTTCGGCAAGCTCCTCTTGAGGTCCTTACTGATATTATGCTTCGATGACGCAAAGTCGATGATGGCGTCCAGCTGTTCCGTCGCCACCTCGAAGGCCGAAAGTTCATCGCGTTTGCGGTTCATCGCTTTCACAAACCATGGACCGTCTATAACCTCTACCGGCGTAGCCTGGGAGATGGTTAAGTGACCCACGCTGGCGCTGCGCACCGAGCTTCCGACTATTGCTTCTGGCCTCCTAGGCGGAGACCTGAACAATCCACCTCTTGCGAAGAGGTTGTCGCCTACGCTACTACCACTAATTGAAGAATTGACTTGTTTTTCCATTTTGGTCCCACGAGTTGCTCGGGAAAAGAGGTCCACCACGCCAGAGCCCAGCATGACGCGGTAAGGGACAATTACTGTGGAGGGTGCCCAGGTACCCCAAAGGCTCCGTTAAAGGCCTAGCTTATTATTTCATGCATCACCTCGGCACGGGTCGCTTAACGCTTTGGGATTAGGGGTTAGGGACGATGGTCCCTTTGGTCGCACCCACACACTCTAGCTGATGTCAGAAGGACAATAGTGCACAGGCTGCACTACCAGCTAAGTACAAAACCCTTTGCTGGCGGTCGATTGTCATCGGAAGACCCGTGGAAGCGTGAGATTGGAACTTGTGAGGACCAGAGCTGTGTAGGTAGCTCCTTCCCAGATGTCAACTCACCATTTCGCAGCCCCTATTAGATATATGTGCAATACGTTAAATGTAGTCTTTTACCTATTTGATTTCAATAGTTCGACCCAGCTTTTAGACAACGACTCTGTTCAAGACGATGACGTTTGTTCTTTTTTTGTAGTACGTTTTCTTTGTTATTTCTTGTCAAAATTTGATATGTTCATTAAGACCACATATGAGCCAGATGAAAAATAAATGAAGTAAACAGCAATAAACAAATTATTTATCTCAAAACATTAGTTGCCTAAATTTTTGTCAGAAATTCTATAATTTGAAAACGTGATTACCAAGTGCTAAAGATTTCAAAATCAAAAAAATACCGTCAGGAAGCCTGCAGTATAATGTTTTCACCAGAGACTTGTGGAATACGATGCAAGTTTGCATTGTTGCAGCAGTTTCTTAACATTCAGAATGTGTCGTGTCAAGAGACCATAAAATTTCTCAAGCATCAACCAACAGCAATTGACTAAACCCCAGAAAAATGAAAGACAGTGATTTATAATCCCCGTTTTTCTCTTCCCACGAAAGCCTACGTTGGTATCGTTATGAATCAATCTAGCAGCGGATCGATTATGATTTTCATGCTGGTTAGTTATGTTTGTTGCCAGTAGCACTAACGAAAACATTTCTCCCGTTGTTTCTCCCGTTTTTTTCTCCGTAGAATCTCGCTCCGTTGTGTGGCCATGCACCACTACAGCAGACTGCGCTGATGTCCCGAACGCGACCTGTTCGATCTACGGTTTCTGCCAGTGTCCAGCCGGGCATGTTTTCTCCACCGACGTCCGGCGCTGCCTCTCCGAGAGCTTGTATGGGGTGAGCTGCGAGGAAGCGGTCCAGTGCTCTCATATGCTTACCGGTGCCAAGTGCGAGAACCAAGTATGCACCTGTGATACCGGGTTTACCTACGTGCGGGGACGATGCCGTCAGCTAGCGAATCTCGACCAACCGTGCAATGAGGTGAGAAAAAATTGGATGTTAGAATCATAGGATTGATTTATAAGGAATAAAAAATACTTTACGAATCAATATCTGGGTTATTGATTACCATGGATTTGAAAAATCAAAAACATACTTCTTCACACTAAGATTTGTATTAATGTAATATTCTATTTGGTGAACATTACAAAACGTTAATATTATTTAATATCTTTTCTCGCAGGATGTTGACTGTTTCTTCAGCTATAATCGTGAAGCCGTGGTTTGCGACGATGGTAAGTGCCAATGTGCACCGGGTTTTTATCTTCGAAGCACAAATGTCTGCCGGCGTGAAGTAACTCGTGAGTTATTTAGAAAAAGAAAGGTTACCCAATATCCATGACTGATTTCCACTTTTTCTACAGTTGGCCAAAACTGCCTCGTAAACACGGACTGTGTCGGCGACAATCTCGAGTGTAATAATGACGTCTGTGTCGAGAAAGCAGCACAAACAAAAACCTTTAGGGATATCGGAGTGCAGGCTAAGCCCACTTGCGACGAAAAGAAAGCGCAAGTGGAATCGAGGGCGACCCGCGATCAGCAGCAGCAGACCAGTGTTAAGAGCAGTAGCAGCAGCTGTGGAACTACTGCCGGTGTTGAGGAATCGAACGACGTGCAGGAGATAGTGCCGGAGAACCAACCAAAAAGTACCTCCAGCGGAGCGACAGCTAAGAGAGTAAGACTTCAAACAAGCGCCGATGACACACTGAAAGATGATAGTTCTCACGAGTGTATGTAGCCGTCAATATTGGAGTTTAGGATTTGGGCAAAAATACATGTTTTCGATTGATTTCAGACGGTGATACCTGCACTGTGGAAGAACAAGAATGCAATGGGCTGCCCTACTCTGTGTGTCGGATGGGACAGTGTCTTTGTCGAGATGGTTTCTACGAAGTCGGAAAAGTATGCAAAGCTGAATTAGGTGAATTCGTGGATAAAGAAGAAGACTGTGGCGGTGGAAATTTCGTAAATGGTAGATGTGTTTGTGACAACCATTGGTTTTACAATTACCACATGCGATCATGTTTAAAAGGTAGGACCAGTTCAGTTGCTATATTAAAAAAAATTGATTAAAAAATCATTGATTTCTCAGGTGTACTTGGAATTAATACCTCTTGTACGGCAAATAGCCAGTGTTCTCCATATGGTGCTGCATACTGCCCTGATACCAGCCCGAGGCGATGCAGCTGTTTTCCGTATGCCGAGTACGATAGCAACCAGCAGATGTGCGTGGCTAAGATCGGTTACGAGCAATACTGCGAAGATGACGAAGGCTGTACGATGAGAAACACACGCTGCAGTGAGGTGAACACGTGCGTTTGCCGGCCGAACTTTTTCTACGTGAACGAGCTTTGCCAGGCGGCTCAAGGGGGAACGTGCGAAACCGTGGAGGACTGTGGATTCGAAGAGGCAAGTTGCGAAAAGGAAGACGACGAGAAACCGAAAACATGCGACTGCATCAAGGGTTACACATATCAAGACAATACGTGCCTAAAGCAAGCAGAAGCCTATGGGGACGAGTGCACTGTAAATGACCAGTGCCAACCATTGTTGGGAGACCAGGCCAAGTGTATAGACGAGAAATGCCAGTGTGACGGAAGTGACACGCACTACAAAGGTGGAAAGTGCCATTCGAAAGTTGGTGAGTATTGATTAAGGCATACTCTTCTATCTTAAATTAAACGGGCACCCATTTTTTTATATTTACTTTAAGGGAATTATTATTTTTAAATGAATTTCAATTGGAATTATTGTAATATTATTCGGGGATCTTCCGAGTTCCGGGATTTTCCAGAATATGGGACATTTTTTAATCCGAATCCCGGGACGAGAAAAGATGTCGGAAAACACTCTATACGACACCTTCCAGCAACTCCTGCGACAAACCTTCTCCTCACAAATTTTAATAATTACCAAATGCAGTGCTCTATCCAGTGCCGCACCACCGTGTTTAAGCAGTTCTCCTGGTAACTGATCAACCCCAGGAGCTTTGTTGTTTTTCAGCCGGCCAATCTCTTCCTGGATTTTCTGGAGATATTGAGCCGTAAAAAAGTATACCCTGCGTGCGTGCTCTCAGATTCGTGTCGTCACCATACCGCTATCGTTGTCTGCCATATCGCCATCAAGTGCTCTTCGTAGTGATGTCGCCACACGCATACCAGGAATGACAATATTATGAAACTAAGATGAACCTCCGATCTGTTTTCACAGGGTTCTAGTACTAATCATCCCCTTTCCGGAAATCATTCGATGTAAATATTCTATCGGTGAAAACTTAAGAAAATTAGGTTTGAAGATTTTGCAGGGATTATACATAAAGTTTACGATAGGCAGAAATTTGTCGAAATTCCAATTAGCATCACTTTTCGTAAAATAATTCACTTTTGATAAAAATGAAACCATTGAATGCTAAATGTGTTCTAGGTTTTACCTCAGATTAAATTTCACATCGGTCTGTAGATAGCGGAGATATTCCGGAATTCTGAGGTTGGTGCAAAATGCATTTATTCCACTGATGCTTTTCATTATTTGAGATGTAAGCTTTGAATATTGTTTATGCCTATAGTCCAATGCGGGCTATATGTCGATAATCCGCAAAGAATTCTCAGATATATGATCGTTTCCGTGGAATTGAATACGGAAATATGAACGTATTGATAATCGAAATCATGGAAAGTCGTTGTTCAAGACGATGATTATAGAGATTTTTAGGATCTTAATGTGGACTGACTTCCTTAGAATATGGTGGGGGGATTTTTTTAGTTTTGGAATCAATCGAAACCATGCAAATATGGATTGGGTATCGTATTTTTGATTTTGTTTAAGGGGCTTGCATCGCGAAGAGCGATGTGACGCGACAGTAAAATTAGACAGCTCATTGGTAATGCTTGTTCTTCATTCATGTGAGTCACTTCGCATCGCATTTACTTTGGCTTGCCTCTAAGACGATGACTACGTAAAGAGTTTCTAGACCGTGAGATTCAATAGCCACTCTCTAACACAGGGCCGGATTTAGCCGGAAGGGGGCCCGACGGTATGTGGGGGCCCCAAAATGTAGAAAAAAGGTTGGTTTTGGTACATAAGATTTGTGTGGGCCCGGGGCCACGCTCCCCCCCCCCCCCCGCTCCTCCCTAAATCCGGCCCTGCTCTAACAGGTTTTCTGTGCTCCGGAAATGTGACAATTGATTCAGGGAATATGACAAAATTACTAACGAACGAAATTATTTTTTCTTTGTGTTTTTATTAAGGAGACTTTCAGCCCTAGGCTGGCTCGTCTCCGGAAACGAAATTATGTTAATATGGGTATCAAACTTTATAGTTATGCGAGTCGATGACTATTTAGACATTTTCAAGATAATAATTATATCTGACTATCCATTAGTTGTTTTCAGATTCGACAAGAATGCCATTTTATGTTTTTTGGACACAAGTTGCATTCACAACAGAAATATTATGACCGTTGTTTATATATTTTTTTCATTTGGTAAGTAGATTTGGCAATTAATGATTTCACATTTCTATGATACCTGGCAACTGATAAATATTAGTCAGTGAGTCTTACAGTCCTGAAAATCTAATCAAAACCAGAGCAAGAGGTAATAACATACATACATATATCATGACTTGATTTTATTAAATGATACTCGTCATAGATAAGTTACAATGACACAAATGTTGTTATTGTGTACCATAATCCGTATTATAATAACTGAATTAACATGCCACACTTAATTTTTTTTACCGGGATCTCAGCAAATTGTTGAACTGTTACCGAGAATCGCACTGCCGTGCCCCAGCAAACATGTTTTCTGCCGAGATTTCTGTCAAAATTGCTGATAATCAGCAAATAATTTGCCGAAAATCAGCTAACAAACGCTATTTTCGACGGAATATCAGTTATTTATTTTGCTGGCGCACGGCTGTGCGGATTTTTGCCGAGCTGCAGAAATAAAAACTGAGTGTGTGCATTTGATATTCGTAGAACATGGTTGAGTTACTATTTCTGGTAGTTATCGTTTACAAAATATGAAAGCTAATATTATATAATTGCATGGTCTCGATCCGTGTAAAATTCTCCACTTAGCGGTGATGATGCCTTTCTCGTGCCTTTGTGAGAGTTAAAAAGCATACAAGAAAGGTCCAAAATATAACTGATAGATGGATAGGTCCTTATTTTTGAATCCGTTTATTCCCATTTTAAAATTTCATGTCGAACGCAATTTGTTTTGAGTACAACAGAAGAGTGATTTTTCTGTACATTATTATTATGGCCATAACTTTCAAGCTCATAGTCCGACGTATGGCGTATTTTCAAAGGGAAATAATGGGAATGATGAATACCACCCTTTTCAAGCCAATCGGATAGCACTGAGTTATTTTACGAAAAATTATGCTAAATTGAATTTCGACAATTTTTTTCCTCTCTCAACCTATAGGTATATCTAACCCCTGCAAAATCTTAAAATCTAATTTTCTTAAATTTTCACCAATAGAATATTTTGATCGCATGCTTTCCTGAAAGGGGATGATTAGTACTAGAACCCTGTGAAAACAGATCGGAGGTTCATCTTAGTTTCATAATATTGTCATTCCTGGTATGCGTGCGCCAGCTTTGAATCACCTCATTCTCGTTTGTACAATGTCGCCCGTTTATGTCCTTACACATGTTGTGGTTGTGGCACGTTGCCGTTATCTGAATGGTTACGCGCAACATCGATCTCCCTGTCGGTACTTTTTCTTCCGGAAAATCGAATTTTATCTGTTCCAGGCCCGTTTATGTCGTGTCTCGTTCCATCCCAAGTAACATTCAAACTGCTCTTTGGCATTCGATGTAATTTATTGTGGTTTTATTGCGACAATAAGCATGCTATTCGGCCTAAAAAAGGTATTTAACTCGCATAAATTATGTCGCATCATCTTGTAGTTTTCAAAACCCTTTGAAGCAGGTTATAAATTCCAAAAAATATAAAGTTTCAAATATGAATTTATTAGGGCTTTCCATGCCTTGATTAAACTTATTTGGGCAATAACATTAAAACTCTTTGATGTTTGTTTTTTTGTCATGACGAAATACTTCTTTAAGTTGTTTTGTTACTTTAAAAGTTACTTTCGGCAATACTTGAGACGAATTTGCATTTGTGATTGCTACAGTCTTAGAAAATACAAACGCATTTCTGAAAGAAAAAAAAAACAAAAACAACGGAAAAGTGACGACGAGTAGTAAGACCCTAAACATTCATTATTGCAAAAGAAATAGCTTTGAGATATTACCAAACTGTTTGCTTACTCTCAATATACATGCTGACAAGTTTTCAGCTGTGACAATCACCTTGACATCGAAATTTTGCTTTTCGAAATCGCGAGGCGAAAAATTTGAAAGAACCAAAGATAGAGGAAATAACACGGTGCGTAGACCCGCTCCATTCATGTTTCACTTCTTCGTAAACGGTGGCACGGAAATGCGCATATTTGCTTCCGGCTGATAAAGTGCCGTCACAACTTAGTTGTAGTACATACTTTATTCTTTACTTACGTGTAATTAACGATCAAATCGAAGTCTTTATCCATAATTTCCTTCCATGCCACTTTGTTTTTTTTAGAAACTTGAACTGTCAAATTTACTCTAGTTCTGGTCATCATATATGTTGAAAAATGACCAATCAGCATTTGTAACACCCAGGCGAGGCTTCGTAAATGCTACATCTAAACATTATGATTTTATGGTTGATTTCATTAAGGCAAACCAATTTGAACAAATAAATCTCGAAAAATTTACTCGGATGCCATCGCCATATTTTTTTCACAACACATGGGTAGAGAATTTCAAGCAAAATATCTATAAATACTGCATTATATTTATGATTTTTCACGATATATTATAAACGAATCACCTACAAACAATAAAATAAACAAATAATAAAAAAAATGCAGTAATGTGCAAATTTAACATAAATTTGTTTTTCGAAAAATAATTGTTAGAACGGGGTTTACTGAGAGCGCATCAGTTATATCGGGGTTTCGCACCATATGACACAGTAAATCTCATTTGGCAGCTGAAATTGATGCACCATAGACTAATTCTGCTTTCATTATGTTTATCAATAATTTAGAATATTTTATTTCAATATTTGATTATGGAGTTTTTGGTTTCAGATACAATAAACTTTATTTTATTTTGTTAAGACTGGACGAAATTTATTATTTCATGCGAATGTTTGCATAAAGCTAGATCTAGAAAACTCCGCAGGCATCAAGATCAAGTGGCTTAGAAAAGGTTTTAAATAAGATCAGCTTTCTTTTATAATAGTGAACAAATGGATTTCAAAAGGTTTTTGGTGCCGAGTTCGTATTCAGGTTTTGTCACATTTTGGTCTTGAAATACGTCTTGCATTTACCCTTCAAAACCATTTCAAGAGTGGGCCAACTAGGCAGATACTACTCTTCAAGAGGTTTTGGTGTAAGCGATGAAGGTGCAAATGCCTTGACTAGGTTTTTATTGTTGTAGGATATAAATACTCTTGTAGTAAATCATAAAACTCAGAATGTTACTTGGGGCATCTTGTGCGGTTCTGCAGCAATCCTGCCCATGCTGCATTTTTCTCCTCCACTAACTGCTCACATTCTCTATCATGCCTTCTTCTAGGCAAACGCCTCCTTTTGGTGAAAGGGTCACATCTACCATTGCCCTAATCCGAGCAAGCGCATATATTTGAAGAAGAGATCAAACCACCATTGATTTATTTTGGGCAAGTGTCTACTTTTACACATTTGGCAAACGCTTTCTTGTAAAGAAGAGACCACATCCTTCTTCTTCTTCTCCATATTGGCATTACACCACCTCCCTCCCCCCTCTGGGACATTGCCGCCACGCAGTGTTCATTTAGCACTTCCACAGTTATTAACTGCGAGGTTTCAAAGCTAAGGTACCATTTTTGCATTCATATATGATGAGGCTAACACGATGATACTTTTATGCCCAGGGAAGTCGAGACAATTTTCAATCCGAAAATTGCCTAGACCGGCACTGGAAATCGAACCCAGCCACCCTCAGCATGGTCTTGCTTTGTAGTCGCGCATCTTACCGCACGGCTAAGGAGGACCTCTGCAAACACCTGGTTCCAAAAATGAATCACTATTCCCGTAGCTTGATGTCGAGCAAATAACAACTTTTAGTGGAGGGATCAAGTCTAACATTGCTCCAATCTGGGAAATCACCTAATTTTTTTTCAAGAGGCCCGGAAGCCTCCTTTCAAGAGGCCCGGAAGCCTCCTTTCAAGAGGCCCGGAAGCCTCCTTTCAAGAGGCCCGGAAGCCTCCTTTCAAGAGGCCCGGAAGCCTCCTTTCAAGAGGCCCGGAAGCCTCCTTTCAAGAGGCCCGGAAGCCTCCTTTCAAGAGGCCCGGAAGCCTCCTTTCAAGAGGCCCGGAAGCCTCCTTTCAAGAGGCCCGGAAGCCTCCTTTCAAGAGGCCCGGAAGCCTCCTTTCAAGAGGCCCGGAAGCCTCCTTTCAAGAGGCCCGGAAGCCTCCTTTCAAGAGGCCAGGAAGCCTCCTTTCAAGAGGCCCGGAAGCCTCCTTTCAAGAGGCCCGGAAGCCTCCTTTCAAGAGGCCCGGAAGCCTCCTTTCAAGAGGTCCGGAAGCCTCCTTTCAAGAGGCCCGGAAGCCTCCTTTTAAGAGGCCAAGAAACCTCCTATAAGGTGCCCTGAAACCTTCTTTCAAGACGCCCGGAAGCCTCCTGTCAAGAGGCCCGGAAGCCTCCTTTCAAGAGGCCCGGAAGCCTCCTTTCAAGAGGCCCGGAAGCCTCCTTTCAAGAGGCCCGGAAGCCTCCTTTCAAGAGGCCCGGAAGCCTCCTTTCAAGAGGCCCGGAAGCCTCCTTTCAAGAGGCCCGGAAGCCTCCTTTCAAGAGGCCCGGAAGCCTCCTTTCAAGAGGCCCGGAAGCCTCCTTTCAAGAGGCCCGGAAGCCTCCTTTCAAGAGGCCCGGAAGCCTCCTTTCAAGAGGCCCGGAAGCCTCCTTTCAAGAGGCCCGGAAGCCTCCTTTCAAGAGGCCCGGAAGCCTCCTTTCAAGAGGCCCGGAAGCCTCCTTTCAAGAGGCCCGGAAGCCTCCTTTCAAGAGGCCCGGAAGCCTCCTTTCAAGAGGCCCGGAAGCCTCCTTTCAAGAGACCTGGAAGTCTCCTTTCAAGAGGCCCGGAAGCCTCCCTTCAAGAGGCCCGGAAGCCTCCTTTCAAGAGGCCCGGAAGCCTCCTTTCAAGAGGCCCGGAAGCCTCCTTTCAAGAGGCCCGGAAGCCTCCTTTTAAGAGGCCCGGAAGCCTCCTTTCAAGAGGCCCGGAAGCCTCCTTTCAAGAGGCCCGGAAGCCTCCTTTCAAGAGGCCCGGAAGCCTCATTTCAAGAGGCCAGGAAGCTTCATTTCAAGAGGCCCTGGAAGCCTCCATTCAAGTGGCTCGGAATTCATCTTTCTAGAGGCATGGAAGCCAACGTTTAAGAGGCTCAGAGGCATCCTTTTAAAATGCATAGAAGCCTCGTTTTAGGTGGCTCGAAAGCCGCTTTCCAAGAGGCTCGAAAGTTTCTCTCCAAGAGTTCGATATAATGAAAATTCAATCCAACTTTATGGAGAGTCATAAGAGAACAGCTCCTGGAATTCGTCTCATGGCTCGGATACTCATCCCATCAAAATCAAAGAAATGGAAAACAATTTGATTTGTTTCTTATTTTCGTATTTTTTATTTCGGCAGTGAGCACGCATGTTGACAAAAAGAAGCAACAAAATTGCTCCTGTATTTCTTTGATTCGCGATTAGATGAATATATCTTCAGTGAGATGTAGATCGGAACAGTTATCCTATATCCTGTTAATTTTCAGTTCCATTTTTCATATATCTTATGAGTTACACTAATTTTTATTGGCAGGGGTACCCCAATTGATGCAAAAGTGCGAACGGGTTCCTCTCAAAAAAAAGGCTGAGAACCGCTGCTTTATGCCAATTGACACTCACTTTTCGCGCTGTTCACAATTATGCCAAAAGGCCGTTATACTAAAAGACCCTATGTCAAATGCTAGGGGAGACCAGGTTTGGCCATTTCACATCTTGAAATATGTAGAGATTTTACAAGTAAAGAGAAGTGTATTGATTTACACTCGAGAGCATTTACACGTGGGTGTGAACAAGTCCGAGCGGCTTTAGAAACATGATCGATAGGGTGAGAATATTGTGTGTTTTGCTGTTGTGTGTAAAAAAGGTCTATGTTTAGGGGCTCACAACAACTTATTAACATGTAAAATTTAGAGCACAGCCTAAATATATGCATTGGATTTGTATTGAGTTTGGATTGGATTTAGACTGGATTTTTGCCTTTCTCGTACAACTAAGTTGTACCGAAAGGCTATCATTTCACTCCAAAATCGAACTTTTGATAGAAGTCCCGGAGACCCATAGTGTTATATACCATTCGACTCAGCTCGATGAGCTGAACAAATGTCTGTCTGTCCGTGTGTGCGTGTGTGTGTATGTGTGTGCGTGTGTGTGTGCACAAAATGCCATAAAAACATTAGCCAAATTTTCACATAGAAACTCTTAACCGATTTTCTTGCAACAAGTTGCATCCGACAGAGACTAAAACGCTGTTGATCACTATTGAATTTCATAATAATTGCAAATTGCAAAAAATAGATAATATTAAAATAGTGATGAGACATAGTCACATAGAACAATAATGTGTTATGAAAAATGCCTTGCATCTATGAATATTTTATCCGTGGCTTCCCATTAAGAGTTTCATCGTACTATAAAGATGCTCGTGTTGCACGCATTTAGGCGTAAGTATGCTCTTCGTTCAGTTTCATAGTACTATGAAATTGTCCGAAAGTCAAAATTCGAACATAGGAAATTCGAGAAACTTTTGGCAGCGCCATCTGTCGTCTACTAGTGTAAATTTTCTATCATAACATTACACGGTGCAACTGTTTTGCCTTTCTTGTACATCATCGAGGTGTAAGCGTAAAGGCAACATTTATTACCTTTTTGCGCGAGAAAGGCGCCATCACCGCTAGGTGGATTAATCTGGGTTTTTTTTTATTAAGACAGAAACACCGCTTTCGACCGTACAGACTGAACACCTAGCATAAGACAATGGACAGTACATATAACACTCAGTGGACAAGTGGAGGGTTTTGCGTATTATGAAAAGTTTTCTTCTAACCGGGACGGGAAAGAACCCACATTCCATAGCATATGCGACTAGATGATTGACGTCGCTGACCGCACTTCCATGAAGCCCACGATTTAGATTGGATTTGGATTGGATTTAGATTGAATTTGGGATGGAATTGGATTTGGATTAGATTCAGATTTGAATTGGGTTTGGGTTGGTTTTGGTTTGGATTGAAATTAGATTTGAATTAGATTTGGATTGGATTTGGAATGGAATTGGATTGGACTTGGATTGGATTTGAACTGGGTTTGGAATAGATTGGGATTAGATTTGATTTGGATTGGTTTGGAATGGATTTGGATAGCATATGGATTTGGATTAGACTAAAATTGAATATGGTTTGAATTTGGAATGGATTAGGATTAAATTTGAGTTGAATTTAGGGTAGGATTTGAATTGGATTGGATTTGGATTCGTTTTGGATTAGACTTAAATTGAATTTGGATTGGGTTTGTACCGGACTTGGATTTAGATTGGATTTGTATTGGACTAAGATTGAATTGAGAATGGGTTTAGATTGGATTTGGGTTGAATTTGGATTGGATTGTAGTTGGACTACATTTTGGTTGGATTTGAGTTAGATGTAGATTGTATTGGACTTCATGGTATTTGCCCACATTTTTTTTCTTCTGTTCCTGAGTGTCTGCCTCTATTCGGCATTCAGATATTCACCTTCGGATAACAAAAGAAGGCCTTTGACTTCATAGAGTTTTTGGTTCTCTAGTCATCCATTCATTACTTAGATCCATTTAAAAATGCTGACATAGATTTGTTGGACAAAATAGAGTTAAAAGTATGAATCAAAACTAGACCCACCATTGATCTGTCCACGACCCTCCTGGGGTTGCAATCCGCAGTTTAGCAACACATGTACTAAAAACGCAATTGATGGGGTTATAAGCAGAGGATTGTAGGTGACATTTTAATCAAATTAAAGCCGACTTCAGTTAAAATGGGTATAGATCTTTTTGGCAAATTATACCTTTTTGCACTCATTTTTCTAAAAACTAAGTTTTGTCACTTACACCGCTTTGCGTTGGACGCCCTTAATTAGAAATCACATAACACGTTAATAATTTCGGGTTCGGGTACATATTCAAAGATGTTTATGAAATATTGAACAAAACCACTATCCTAGGATTTTTTTTTCTTCTTTGTTAAAGAGGCTTTCAACTATTGGCTGGTTCACCTCTGGATACTATCCTAGGAAAGAAAATCATTAGATTTTTGAAAATACACTAAGAACACATTTATCTTAGCCAATTGCTTCTGATGTTATATTTTATTTTTAGCTTTGGACGAGCGATGCCAACTGACCAACGAATGCTTCGTTGAGGACGGTGCGGACAATGTGGAATGCCGCAATTCGGCGTGCCAGTGCAAGTTCGAATACTCAGCGGACGTCGAGCGACAACGATGCGTTAAAACCACTAGCAAGAGTATTGAACTTTACTGAAAGCGAAACCTAAGCGAAATGGCTAAATGTTTGCTTCTGACGTTTTAGGCTCTTCCGATCGACCAAGTGCACTGAAGGTAATCACATTAATGTTGACGAGCGCAGCGATTCTGATTACGGGGTCGGCTTTACGAGATGCTTACTACCGGTAGACTACGTCCATCGGACATTGTGTACATCAATACAACCGAAGCTAATCAAAATATTGATGGCGCGGACAGTGATAAGAAAGAGCTGCTCAGTATTATGCTGTGCAAAGACATCGAGTAATTTTGCATACGGGGTAAAATCATCGGACGGTATCGACTTATGGAGAGCAATTCACAAATTACTCTACATAGTAGAGTGATCATATTCCGTGAGTTATAAGAAACCGCGCCTTAACATTTTGTTCTGCTTTACAAGATGCAAGGAAAAACGTAACTTATTTCTACTGGGTATCGCAAACATCGCCACAAATAAAAATAATGGTCAGAAATCATTTCATTCTTTTAGAAATTCTTAGAAAATATAGAAAAGCAGTAATAAGAATAAAACATTTTTTCGCGGGGAAGTTTTGGTCGACTAACACAATTTTATTTGTCGTCGCAATCTTCATAATTAAATAGAAATTTTTCAAATAGACTTATCTGATTTTGTAAAAAAAATCGAACTTCATTAAATCAGAGAGGTCAGTTTGGTTTTTCTATTGAGGTGTTGGCATCATTAATTGTGAATTTATAATATTGTGGCCATTTTGTAAACAATAATAAACAAAACAAATAGATAGAGTTCACTAGAGATTATAGCATACTAACTTCTAATCGTCATATCTTATTTGATCCAGATTATTGAAATATACATTATGATTGTTTAAACTCCTCCCATAACTGCATTGTAGATTACCTAAACAGTTCATGTATAGATGACGAAAATTTAGAATGAAGAAATACCGTTCGAACGACATATCAATATTCAAAGTGGTAGTGAACCAATATTAGAACTACGTTAGAAGCTTTCTTATTGTTAATCTTTTTTCGTCCCCCTCCTAGTTAGCTGTAGATGGTTAATACACAATGAACTAATGTAAGTAAGGATTCATCGAAAAGTTCTAATCAAAGATTTAATCTGTATAATGATATTATTAATAAGTGAGAGCAAAAGCGATATTGTAGAAACATTTATAAATAAGAAGCAATAATGAGTTGTTAATACAAACGAATAAATTTATACGGCTGTTACTTACGAGAAGTTATTTCACTTGAATAAAGTCCCATTATTAGCACATCGTTGATTCCTTTTGCCTTATCGCCCTGTTGATTGGGAATAGCGAAGCTTTCGTCGGGGAAGACACACGGATGTGAAAGTGTTCTTCACTAGTCCAGTCGTAATTTGAGTAAGAAACGGACCGGGTCATTTTGCTGAAACTAAACATTGAAAAATGGAACAACGTTTTATTAGAAGTGCATTATTTACTGTCGTGTTCGTGATGCTGTTTGGTACTGGCTCGCCTCTTCTGGTTACCATCAGCGGTAAAGGAAAGTCGAATGCGAAACTACCGTTCCAAACAGGTTGGTTTTGAATACTTGAGAAAAACATTGAATAGTGTGAATTTATTTTTTATATAGGATTTTAGTGAGTAAAGCGGAGCACAGAAGAGCAGTGCTTATTTCTGATTGTTTTTGTGTGATAGAAAATCTTATGCTGATGAAGTCTGTGTGATCATGATCACTCTGAGAAATATACATAGATAATGTGCATCACATAACACACTCGGAGATGCTCAGCTCTGAGCTTTTGAATATTGTTTATGATGTTATTTTCCAATCAGATATTTTTGGCGTCTGCAGCGCACTTTGTCGTTGAGTTGCGGTGAGAAAAAAGCAAAATAACAGTTGATACGCTGTTTCGCACATGTACTAATTTTAAAACTATGACGGTGATTTAGCAGCAGTATTTCCTGAGTGCTATAAAAAAGTGGGAACGACCTTGATAAAATCCAGTTGGAATGTCTATTATCATGTATGGAAGTTCAAAAGCCAAAAATTTTCTGATATACTGCACAGTCATTAAAGAAACTTTTTAAAATACTAAAGTAGAATTTTTAATAATGTGTCCTGTGGAAAAGTAGATCCCATTTTTTAAATATTTGTATTTCCGTTTTACCTTGCTCGTATTCTCGTATGGTAAGTATACGTAAAGGCTATTTGATCGCCCAAAAAAATAACTTTTTATAGAAGGCCCGGAGACCCACAGTGTTATATACCGATCGACGAATTGAGGTGTGTGTGTGTGTGTTTTTTTTTCTTCCTAAGCAATGGAGGGAGAATCTGCTCAACAGACTTCCTGGCTATAGCTATCTCTGGGATTTGGTAACCGACAAGATAGCGTCTACGGTCGACTTACCCTTTCGGAAGCCAAACTGGTTACTCGATAGACCATCCGCATCCTCCGTGCGTATCAACAACCTGTTCAGGATGATCTTCTCGAGCACCTTCTCCAAGCTCTGCCTTTTCATGCTTCAGGAAGACTCCCTCGTCCAGGAATCTCTGCACGACAGAGCTGAACATCTCGGGAGCCTCAGCAATTGGCGCTTTGATGGCCAGGTTCGGAAAACATCCGGCCCTGGCGCCTTACCTACACTAAAGGACTGTGCAATTTCCGCAAGTTCCACACGGTTACTCTTCCCTCGTCGGCCACCCTGGCCCCTGGCAGCTCCACAAAGTGAGGCCAGGGAGTTGGGTCATGACGTGGGAAGAGCCCCGCGATGATCCTCTGTAGCATCTCTGGAGACCGCTCTATGTGGGCCATCGCCCCACGTGTCTTGGCCATTACGACTCTATAGGCGTCACCGCATGGATTCGCGTTGGCACTTTGACACACGCCTTCGAAGCAGGCTTTTTTGCTTGATCTAATCTCAGTCTTCAGAGCGGCTCTAGCACCCACCCGTCGTTCAACACGCTTCTTTTCTGTGCGTGCTCGTTGCATTCGCCTCCGTGCCCGTAAGCAGGTGCGGCACAGGTTCGCAATTGCTGGAGTCCACCAGTAAGCCGGTGGACTTTCCTAGACATGGTGCCATCGCATGCACGCGAGAGTACCAGCTGCTCGCCGCTCAAACGACCGAACCCGTTGACTTTGGCAATGACGAAGCCCTCGGTGTCGAAGATACCAACTCTTGGACTGGGTATTTCCCCGTTGTCCATATCGCCGCCATTTTAGACCCATCGGTGACCCAATTATCGTTCCTGGCGGGTACCCGGTAAGGATCCGCTATGATGGCGATATCCGTCCCCCATTCAGCAACTGTCCCTCACATTGACCTTCTCGCCTAGGACTTCTTCCGTCAACTTCTTGTAGGCGGCGCCCTTTGGCGAGACGCCCCGCTTCAGCTCGAGGATCATCTCGCACGTCCGGGTACGTATTATTCCACGTACGTCGGCGTCGAGTGACGTGACGTCACTCCTTATCGCCTTCAAGGCGTCCGAGTACTTAGCCTCATCCGTCTTGATGACTAGGGCATCGCCCCTGGAGCGATTGGCGCCTATCCTAGACTTCTTGCTACCCTCATTCGCCTGGGCCTTCTTTCCGGCCCTTGACGTCTTCGGTTTCCTCTTGTTCTTGACCAGGGTCCAGGAGGCGTCATCCCCCTCTATTTCCCTGGTCTGGGGCGGCTGAGAGCTCTCAGCCTGCCGTAACCCCTTACCACCGTATTTCTTCGATGGACGAACCTTTCCAGGTTCTCCCTCTCCCAGTCTTGGTGGTACCTGGCCGGGGCTCAGCTTCCCAGCCCCACTACCCTTGTTTTTGTTGTCATCGGAAGACCCGTGGAAGCGTGAGATTGGAACTTGTGAGGACCAGAGCTGTGTAGGTTGCTACTATTTTTTATAACGCACGAGAAAGGCACCATCACCGCTAGGTTAGGGTTTTAGGGTTTTTTTTATTATTAATTATAATTATTTAACAATTAATCTTTTTGCATTTTTAAAACATGAGAAGAAACCAATAATCTATGATAAATTCCTTTAAAAAAAGGCTCCAATGGCAATTGAGCGAGAGCAGCAAAATAAAATTGTCATAAAAAATTAGAAATTTCCCATAAACAATTAGGAAATCGCCAATAAAGAAATCATGATATGAGCAATAAATAAATATAAAATTTCCACACAACATTTCCATAAACAATTAAGAAAAATCCACAAAACAAAAATAAATAAGCACTTTCAAAAGCAAAAATAGCAATTATAAAAGAAGAATTTACCATACACAAATCAAAATGCTTCACGAAAAAATACAAAATTTCCATAAATAAATCAATATTAGCAATAAAATATTACAAAATTTTCCACAAAATAAATATTTTCTGAAAATTAAAAAAAAAATCCGCGAAATAATCTACACTTTCAGTTCAGCTCGGCATTTTTTGATTCTTTTGCCGAGATTCGCACAGCCGAGCGGTCGGTTCTTGACTTTCTGCTGATATCTCAGCTGAAAAAGTAAGACGAGCTCGGTGGTCTAGTGGCTACTGCTTCTGCCTTATAAGCAGGAGGTCGTGGGTTCAATTCCAGGCTCGTCCCTTTCCTTCTTTGTATTTCTATCTTAGTTCTTTCTGTCTTTCACGTTCTATCAAAACGATTCCTACTGTTAATAACCTCCCACACAATCCCAAAAAACCTCCCGTGGCACCTATGAGAGGTCGTAGAGTTCTCTGCATCTTTCTTAAGTAGGTGTCCAACTAACCATCCTTCCCCTTCCTCAGCATTCGCAAGGACGTGGCCAGGACAGATCTCGACTATTGGAGAGTACATTGCTTCCATCTAAGAGATAGTGATTAGTCTCAAATCAATATCTGTGGTAACGGATTAAAGTGATGCTACTCTCATACAATAATCTTGGCTTGTACCACCTACGAAATTGTGCGAATTGCTCAATGCTAATGCTAATGCTAATATCTCAGCTGAAAAAGTAGTTTGTTTACTGCGGCACTCAAAGAAGCCGCCGTGATCATATGATTATGATATATATGATCATGTATCGTATTCAGCTGATATTTCAGCAAAAGAACTGAAACCGAGAATCGCACAGCCGAGATCAATAAAAATATTTAAGCGTGTATAAAGAGCAATAAAAAATAAGAAAATTTTCATTAAAAAATACAAGAAAGCAATAAAGCTGATGAAATTTTACATGAACTTTAATTGCTTTTTAAGAAAGTGTCATCTATGGAACAAAAAACCGAGTTTGATTTTTTTTTTATATTTCTTTATGAAAATTTTCTTATTTTTCTATTGCTCTTTATTGAAATTCTTTAATTTTTTATGGAAAAATATATTTATATTGTGGAAAATTTTGTAATTTTTTATTGCTAATATTGATTTATTTATGGACATTTTGCATTTTTTTCGTGGAACACTTTGATTTTTTATGGAAAATTGTTCTTTTATAATTGCAATTTGGAAGTGGAATCCTTAAGTGAAGGTTATTCACTAAGCAAGTTAAACTAGCCAATGCGAACCGATCTTGTAAAGCATGGTGAGTGGTAACTGCAACCTTTGTTGGTGATGTTCCACTGCTAGCAGTAGTGGTCCACGGGCAAACCATCAAAGCGCTGGTCGAAAGTAGGGGCCATCGGCCTACAACGGTGTGAAAAGCTAAAGGAACTTGATGTCTTGGTTGCTAGAGGTGGGGAAGGGCCGTTTGCCCGAATGCCGATAGGCCGAAAGTTGTTCTGCCGAATATACCATTTGGCCGAACAGACCATTAGGTCGAAAGTCATTGGCCAAAAGTGAAGGGAGAAGTTTCACTTCTCACTCATCTTTTCACACTTCTCACTGTAAAAAGTGGGAAGCGCAAAGTGGGTATTGGGCCGTCTCACTACCCACTTCGCATTAATCACTTTTCACAGTGAGAAGTGAGAAATAAAGAATGAGAAGTAATACGTCTAACTTCCCACTCTTCATGTCTCACTACTCACTGTAAAAATGAGAATCGCGAAGTGGGTAGAGAAGAGAAAAATGAAGTGAGAAGAGAAAACTTAAGAGTGAGAAGTGAGACATCTCACTAATTACTTCTTATTTCTCCCTGCTCACTGTAAAGTCTTGGAAGCGTAAAGTGAGGAGTGAGACGTCTCACTATTCACTTCACGCTTCACACTTTTTACAGTGAGAAGAGAAAAATAAGAAGTGATTAGTGAGACGTCTCACTACTCACTCCTCATTTCTCACTTTTCACTGTGAAAAGTGAGAAGTGCGAGGTGAGTAGTGAGACGTCTATGACGTAAAAAATGAGGAATGAGAATTGAGACATTTCTTTTCCCCCTGCAAATTTCTCATTTTTCAAATGATCTATTCGGTCAAATGTCCTATTCGGCCAAATGTCTTATTCGGCCAAACGACCCTTTCGACCAAACGACTCTTTCAGCAAAATGACCCTTTCGGCCTAAAGACCCTTTTTGTCAAACGACCCTAGCCAAATGATGCTTTCGGAAAAATGACCCTTTCGTCCAAATGACCCTTTCGGCCCAATGACCCTTTCGGCCAGATTGGTTTCAGCCTAATGGTTTGTTCGGCCTAGTGGTAGTCGTCCAAATGGCTTTCGGCCGAATGGGTTTCGACCAAACGACCCGCTAGAGGTGAGTGCAGTTCTAAATCTTTTGGTATGCGAATTTTGACATATTTCCTCAAAAAACAGAAAAACAACGAGAAATATGTTCACGTTATAAAAAGCGCGGCATTCAAGCCAGGCACTACAGCTCGTATATTCTAGTGGCTGCGAGTCGATGAAATGGCCACAAATAATACGTCACCTTTATTGACAATTGGTGGAGTACGTAATTCATTCGAAGAACGAGGTTATTCAAATGCGTTAAGATTGTGAAACGTAATTGAGCATAAGCATTAAGACCGTACAATTCGTAGTTGCTCTTTCGTTATTGATTAGAACTTGTGAAATTGTACAGAGAACCAAATGAATGGGGCTTGGGATTAGGGTTATTTTAATTACCGGTCGCACAATGCACACATTTTTTTGGATGACCGCGCGATCGTTCTGCATCTTCTGTATACTTCTCGAAAACCGCAAGGCGCCTGGTTTATATCGCGTCTTTTCTGGTAAACAAGAGAGGAAACCTTATGTGTTAAAACTGGATGAGAAGAGTTGGGAAGAAATTCTTGATACTACCCATAGCGAAGCTTGAGCTGATAATCGGCTGATAATCGTCAGAGTGCCAGCGAGGGACTCTAAAACCATGCCACATCGGGTCAGCATCGAGAAGGCAGCCCCTTCAATGCGTTGTAGGTATCGCAACCCTGGTAAGGTAGCCTACCGCAGATTCTACACTACAGATTCTACAGTTTCCAAGAAAGGCAAAAGTAGAGCAAACGGATTGATTCAACGGCAACAGACCCGGAAACTAATGAAGGATAACGATTGGAAAGTCGGAACTTGGAACGTGAGAACTTTGAATGAACCCGCACGTGGCTCCTGGGTCGTGAGCTGCAAAAGGTTTGCGTGAGTGTGGCAGCAATCCAGGAAATACGGTGGCTCAGAACTGGAGAACGTGAATTCCGGGCGGTGGGTCCCTTAGCGAACACTTCATTCAAGTTCCACATCTACTATGATGGCGATGACAGAGCAAAACGTGGAGTTGGCTTCATGGTGATTGTGAAGCAGATGAAGCGTGTTATTCGGTAGAAGCCGATGAGCGACCGCATTTCCGTGTTGAGAATGAAGGGCAAATTCTTCAACTATAGCCTGATCAGCATCTATGCCCCAACGAACGATAAGCCTGATGACGTAAAGGGTGAGTACTATGATAGCCTTGATAAGGCCTACGGAGAGTGCCTAACACACGATGTAAAGATTGTCATCGGGGATGCAAATGCGCAGATCGGAAGAGAAAGTTTCTTTCGCCCTGACATTCCGGTACCAACGATTATGGTCTGTGACTTGTGACCTTTGCTGCTGCTTACCACATTATCGCAGAGCTCTGGCGTGGCGGACATTTTTTCTCGCGCGACTCGTGGGACCAAAATGTCGATCGAACCAACAAAAAAACAAATTTGAGTGGACATGGAGAAGCGTCTGATGAAAGGGTGGATCACTTCACCAGACGAAGACGTCTTAACAGGGCGCCACACCAATCGCCAGGGGCAGGCGATACAAAAGAGCGTGGCAGGTCGGAAGAGCCGCCCATCAAGATTAAGATGGACGGAGCTACCCTGACCAGGATCATCAAGGGTCACAAGAAGAGCGGATGATGCCAGAAAATGGAGATGATTACAGAAGTAACGGACGTAATCATGTCCATTCTGGACAACGGTGGGACGTACAGCAATGACCTTAAGAAGTCCGTGCTGACCCTCTGCAACATGGTTGTAAAGGCAAAGCAGGAGTGGAAGTCCTTGCTACAGGCAAGTAAGGAGGCGGAACGAAAGATCCGCCATCTTACCGAGGAGAAAGAGTTGGCAGTCAGTCGAAGAAAAGCAACTGGCAGTAAGCCAGATTGCAGAACTCCGCCGCCGCATGACTGTCACTGTAGTAACTCCAAAGCTAAGTAAGGTCAGTATGGCAACCGACCTGAAGGGAGCTAGCACCAAGCCGGTATTGCACAAGAGGAAGGCTATTAAGATCCGTCGGGAGTAGGTTGAGCAGGTTGCCGACCCTAAGAAACAACGGAAACTAGTTCCTTTTTCTACGAGGACTACCGATATTCGCCGGGCGGAAGGCCTGCCCTGCAGGGAAGTTGTGAACCCCAAAAAGGCGAAGATGGAGCGAAAAGCGGTAGAAGAGGCGAAGGCGCCATTGGCCAAGAGGGGGAGTGCCCGTAGAAAAAAGGGTACACCTTCCAATGGTCATGACAGGTCCTTCCGAAGGACAGAGGCGAAGCAATTATCGTCAAGGCTGATGGTAAGAGATATGCTGACGTTCTGAAGGTTTTGCGAGGCGACAAAAAGCTCACTGGCCTAGGGGACGATGTCAACTGCATTCGTAGAACGCAGAATGGCGAGATGATCCTCATCCTGAAGCGGGATGCTGCGCGGAAGAGTTCCGCGTATAAAAAGTTGGCAGAAAATGTGCTGGGTGATGCGGCTCAGGTGAGAGTCCTATGCCCAGAGGAGGTAATCCAATGCCAAGGCCTAGATGAAATTACCGAAGCCGGTGAGCTGGTAGCTGGACTGAGAGATCAGTGTGGCGTTGAAATCAAGGATACCGCTATTCGGTTGCGGAAAGGTTATGCTGGAACGCAGGTTGCCTCATTCCAGATATCTCTGGCAAACCCCAAAGAAGGTATAAGACCAAGCTGAAGGTTGGTTGGTTGGTCGGTAAGCTTGGTGTGCGCAAATCAACAACCTCAGGCCTGCTTCAAGTCAAGAGATCGAGATCTGATATTAAGAGTAAAGATAGAGAAACAAGAATCTTGAGTTTTTGTGTCCTATGCGAATTATTTTAAGCAAAGTTATGCCAATATCAATATCGATAAAATTTTGCCTATATAACCTATTTTTGATATATAATATTTACTGTATATGCTCGTTACAATCCGTTACAAAGTGTCTGCTACAATGTGGTACATTGCGTGTACATGCGGCTTTGCAGTACAGCTCTTTGTGCTCTTTCTGCTATTATTTGTGTTCCATATCAATACGAGACAGTTATGCTTGCAGTGGCAAAAAACCTTCTGTATATATTTTCAGAACTGCTATTAACATACAAATCAACTATTGCTTTGACAATTTACAGTACTACCTTGTGCCACGGATGCCGATTGTAACTCGCTGCAGAACACAACCTGCATCGATATAGAATCAAGTTCAACCAAAACATGCCGCTGTGAGGATATGGAATTCCCTAACTTGGGGCACTGTTGGTTATTAAATAAAGGTAATTATAGTTCGGTGGTCTATGTTGCCTGTAATAGCATAGCTGTCCATTATGAATAGGAAACCCAGCAAACATAGATAAAATATGCTGTTACAAGCAGTATGGATTTTATGCAATATCAATAACTAATAGTTGAACTGGTTGAATTTAGATCTCAACAGTCTATGTTCCGGTGCACAGGATTGCTATACCCATGGCAACGATCGCGATAGCGTTGACTGCATAGAATCAAAATGTAAATGTCAACTGGGCTACTTTGTCGATGAGGAGAGTTCGTCTTGTCAAGAGATCGAATATCCTGGTAAGTTTATATTTCCATCTAACCTGTAAGTAACTGTGGTTAACACATATTTTCTTTTAGGTGAATCTGGCTCACTAGAAATAGCGAATTTGTGCCTTCTGTTATTCACGTGTTGTCTGGCCGCGTTTTCTTTGTATAAATTGGTGTGCTTGATTAAATTCTCCAAGAAATTAACTCAGGGGAAACCTTTTGTTCTTTGAGTTTCGTACATCTAAGATTTTTTTTTAGAATGCAGCTAATTTAATGACTGATTATTTAAACTAATTGTTGAACGCATTTGACAATAAAAATTAACAACACAGTGTGAAAATGTCTTGTTTCAATTAATTATAATAAATAATTTAAACTTTAGTTTTTAGGGAAAGAAAGTATATATGATAACAAATTTTTGATCGCAGTGAGATGGTACAAATAAAAATGAATTAAATGCATTGCAAATGGTTGTAAATGATGTCATGGATCGAGGTAAATATAGTCTTCTTCTTCGAAAACTAAGATTAGATCGAAAACATACAACATGGTTGTAGAAGCCAAGATCATCGATTTGTTAGTCATCATGGTGAATATAAATACAATTTTGGTGATGACTGGTGGGAGAATCTTCATATTTATTCATAAAAGTTTTATTGAAGAAAGCGAAGCTTTTTTACAACAAAAGCTTTCTATCGAAAGTGATTTCATACAATATTGAATGAAAACTTGTACTCCTTTGACGTTGCATTCACTCGCGACCACAAGTTGTAGCATTTTCCGAATCAAAACTAAACCTAGCATTCAATGACGTCAGTCAGTCCACTCGCGAAAGCACCTGAACAGGGCACGTGAAGTAACGAGGTTTCCTCCCATCGCGTCTTTATGACGAACTCATGCTCATAAAGCGAACCGCTTATCGCTGCCAGAGAATCTGGTTGGTACATCGGTGTGGCTTGGTCTTGGTCTAGGCCATTGATGGTTGGCCAGGCCATCGGTTGTTGGCGGATCCTAGAATAGCAGCAGGTGGCACCTCGGTACCTAACCCAGTCACCAGACCACGCCATCAAAACGAATGATAAATGATTCGTTTCGCGCATTTCGTTCCGTCTTGGCATTGTTGGTATATATATGTAGGTAAGCTCTGGGGCTCTGGTGGTAGATATGTAAGTGTGGGCACTTATCTTAGCAAAAGCGAAAAGGAAGTCGGAAAATTTTGGATGGAAATGACGGTAGCACTTTGCCGACGGTGGGCGGTTATTATGGAGCTTTTTTCGGTGGTAGAAGTCCTTAGCCTTAAGTAGTGTGGTTTATTAGCAAATCGGATAATTGAATTTTGAAAGCATGTCATTCAAGCGGCAATGGAACGAGTTTTGACCGCATCATGATGATTACGTACGAAGTTAGGGGCTGTTCAGTGTGGCCGGGTACTGGCCTAATAAGTGATGGCATAGTCCGTGAAATCAAGGACTGGCAACGTCACGCATGGGGAATGGTGCCTTTATTGAACATAATTTAAAAGGTTGTTAAGCTCAGTTTCCGATTCAGGACTATTATTTTTCGCAATTTGTAAACATTGTGTATAAAAGTGTTTTGTGTTATAAAAGAAAACACTTTTACATACAATGTACAGGTGCCAGTGGTTTACATGAATTTTGAAGGATGCTAAAACTTTGAATGATTAACATGCAACTAATCATGATCAAACCTGAAAAGTGAGAAAAATGATGTCGAGTAAACAATAGACCGCCATCCAGAATGCCTTCATCGCCACCAGCGAGAACAATCTGGGCGAACTGCGCACCCAGGAAAAAAATGGATCACCGATGAGATCTGGAGGAAGATAGAGGAGCGAAGAGAAGCCAAAGCCGCGATAGAGCGATCAAAAACCAGAGGAGCCAAAGTCTTAGTCCGTCAACGATACTCGGCTCTTGTCGCTCATGTCGACGGGACAAGCGAGCGTGGGCAGACTCTCTGGCCGACCGAGGACATTCGCCTCCTCTACAATATCTCACGACGCTTAAGCGGGGTGAAGATGAATGCAACGATGCCTGTGAAAGACGCGAATGATCAGTTATTCACCGACTCAACTGACCAGCTGAAACGCTGGTTCGAGCACTTCGAACAACTTTTTCAAGTGCCAGCCGCAGGCCATCACCACCTCGGCATGATCTGCTTAGGATCCGACGTATAACACGCGTCAATACCGAAGCTCCATCACTGCTAGAGATTCAAACAGTCATCCAAAGCATGAAATCGAATAAAGCCCCAGGGGTCAATCGCATATCAACCAAGATGCTCAAAACTGACACCATGACATCCGCTCAACTACTGCATCGTTTATTTCGTAATATCTGGGACACCGCAACTTTCCCGGTCGACTGGATGCAAGGTATCTTAGTGAAGGTGCCCAAAAAGGGTGACCTGACTGTATGCGATAACTGGCGAGACATTATGTTGCTGTGTACCGTTCTCAAAGTTCTGTGCAAAATTATCCTAGCCCGGATTCAGGAGAAGATCGATGCAACTCTCCGGCGGCAGTAGGCCGGATTCCGTGCCGGAAGATCCTGTGTGGACCATATTGTCACGCTCCGCATAATTCTGGAGCAGGTCAACGAATTCCAAGAGTCCCTTTACTTGGTATTCGTCGACTACGAAAAAGCTTTCGACCGTCTCAATCACGAGAATATGTGGAGCGCCTGATACGCAAGGGAGTTCCTGAGAAAATCATCGGCCTCATCGAAGCACAGTACGAGGCCTTTTCATGTAGAGTGCTGCACAATGGGGCCCTGTCCGACCCTATCCGGGTTGTAGCTGGTGTGAGGCAAGGATGTATTCTATCACCGTTACTGTTCCTCATCGTAATCGACGAGATTCTGGAAGATGCGATTAACCGTGAACCAAACCGCGGGCTGTTATGACAGCCTATAACCATGGAGCACCTAAATGACTTCGAATTGGCGGATGATGTTGCACTCCTCGCGCAACGGCGCTCTGATATGCAGAGTAAGCTCAACGACCTTGACGAGCGCTCCTCTTCGGCAGGTTTAGTCGTCAACGTCAACAAAACCAAATCTTTGGATGTGAACACGGTGACTCCTTCCAGTTTCACAGTAGCCGGGCAACCAGTGGAGAATGTTGAAAGCTTCCAATATCTTGGTAGCCAAATGGCGTCATACGGCGGTACCAAGATCGACATAGGCGCACAGATCAAGAAAGCAAGGGCTGCCTTTGCGAGTTCAAGAAATATCTGGAAAAACAGGCAGATAAGTGAACGCACCAAAATACGAATTTTCTACTCTAACGTGAAATCTGTGCTGTTATACGCTAGTGAAACATGGTGTGTATCAGTGGAGAACACTCAACGGCTGCATGTGTTCATTAACAGATGCCTGCGGTATATAATTCGGGCCTGGTGGCCTCACAACTGGATCTCAAACAACGAGCTTCATCGTCGTTGTCACCAGAGGGCGATAGCAACAGAAATTCGGGATCGGAAGTGGGGCTGGGTCGGGCCATGGGCCACACTCTACGTAGGGGCGGAAACGAAATCTGTAAACAAGCATTAGACTGGAACCCAGCGGGACATCGCAGCAGAGGCAGACCCAGAGGCTCATGGCGGCGAAGCCTCAATAAAGAAATAAAAGAAGTCGCCCGAAATCTAACCTGACAGCAGGTTAAAGCGATGGCCGGGCAACGCTCAGGATGGAAATCTTTCAAGTCGGCCCTTTGCACCACCGGAGGTATACAGGATCCATAAGTAAGTAAGTAAGTAAGTAAGTAAACATTCGCTTCGGGCTCGAACGTGCACTCGTAAAAAATCATGAATTCCCGAACGATGCTCATGTTTTGCACCGCGCTCACAGCGGTGCTCGAACATTGATGTTTTCACTGCGACTGTAAGCACCGGTTTGAGCACGGTACAAAACGACGGTTCCAATCTACAGACATTGATTTCAGCATAGCTTAACGTTTTGATGTTCAAGCTCTAGTTTTATAGAATTTAACTTAATAGGTTCTATGATACTTTATTCGTGATCGTAAAAAGAAAATTATTTCTTATTCTATTTTGCGTATAGATATTTTTAAATGTTGAGTAGAGGGACATTTATCGATTGTCTGTTCTCTTTGCTGAAGGGTACTACGCGACGCTTTTTTAATTTCCATAGTGCTGATCAGCGCTGTACCTACTGATCCCGTTACGATTTTTGCTTGGACCCGTGCTTTCGTTTTACGTTGGAACCGTTTGCGGAAGTAGAATTCCGACAAGCGGTGGTAACTCTGCTAGGACATCGTTCTGGGCAAAAACCTCTTAGAAGGTCAAGTCTCCACGCCGCTCAGCAATGAGCCTTAACAAAAACAAGAGGAAGGGGAAGTCTCTAAATTCGCCACTTCCTTCTAAGACACAAGGTTTCAAGATCGTCCGGCCAAAGCGCGGTAAAAAATAGAATGAAGTTGGAGACTTCAGACATTCCTTCTAGCTCTAACATTGAAAATAATTGTTCTTCTACCGAGCATGAATAAATTTTAGCAAATCTAAATTGGAATGCCCGCTCTTTAGAGGGTAAGAAAGATGAATTATTCAACTTTCTAACAGTTCATAATGTGCATATTGCGATTATAACTGAAACATATTTAAAACCAGGACTCTCTATCACAAGTCATCCAAATTATTTTATCTGCAGAAATGATCGTCTTGACAGCGCCTGTGGTGGGTTCGCCATTGTCAATAATAGACGTAACAAACATAAATTATATATTTTTTTGATAAATGACTTGGGAGGGAAATCAGATTTTTATTTTTTTTTCGGAAAAGATGTTTAATTTTGATACACATAGCTATGATTGCCATTTGAAGGTCACTTGTCATAAGACGAATTTGTACAGTCCCATTTAATTCCACCACTTAATTGTACCTTGACAGATACGTATTTCGACCTCAACAGTATGGTCGTCTTCAATGTCTCGTACTTGACTCGACTTGCTGGTGGAATTAAATGGGACTGTACAAACTCGTCTTCTGACAAGTGAAGACATTCCACTAAAAAGCTCAAAATAATTTTCTTATCATTTGAAGGTGTTTTTATGAGATATTGCGAAAAAAGATTCGGCTGGCGGTGGAACTGGAACCCACACTATTCCATTAAGTATACGGACGTATTACTAATTATACAACAGCTGCCCTTGTGAAAAGTTGTTCTATAACCAGCTAACAACGATGGGATATCAGTCAGTTCCCCGTATCCATCGAATCTGCTTTGGTAACATTTCACACCTTTTCTCTCTACCCAAATAATTATAATATTGCAGCAAAGGAATTTGTTGAGAGCTGATCTTCAAATTCTAACTCGCAACAAATCCAAATTTTTCATAATTGGTGACTTCAATGCCAAACACCGTTCATGGAATAATGCTCAAAGCAATTCCTATCTTAAAATTTTATTTGAAGATTGTTCTGCGGGATATTATACTATTCAATATCCCAATGGACCAACTTGTTTTTCTTCCAGTCGAAATCCTTCTACAATTGATTTAGTTTTAACGGATTCAAGTCAGCTATGTGGCCAATTGGTAACTCATGATGACTTTGACTCTGATCACCTTCCTGTGACAACCCTGCAACCCTGCAAAGATGGTGTTCGCTTCCGATCCGGCAGGTACGAGACGGCGTGGAGCGCAGCGAGCGAGATGGGCAGACCAGGTGCAAAACGACTTGACGAGCGTGGGGCGTATCCGAGGATGGAGAGATGCGGCCTCGAACCGTGCATTGTGGCGTCAAATTGTTGATTCAGTGTTATCTGTTTAGATGTTAACTAAATAAATGAAATGAAATGAAAGCAGAGACGTTACTGAGAAACTTTACCGATTTTATCAACGATATTGTTTCAGAGGTATCCGAAGTGGCCGACTTCAGTCTTTAAAACAATATGAAATGAAGGAGGCACGAACAGTGTGGAGGAACTGGTTCTGCCAATGCAAAATGTGTGTCTTGAGAAGATTACCGGCCGATTGAAGGATTACCTATTCGCGATTACGGCCTGTTAGTAATTTGCACTTATTCGCCCCCTAGAATCGAAATTAGAAAAACCTGGCGAACTCATTGCAGTACGATCACTTCTAGGGTGGTCTATATATGGACCAGAACACCAGCGGATCTCACCCAAGGCTTATGTACATCACCATTCAGTTCAGCCAATGAGTACATGAGCTACATGATCTTATCAGAATGCAGTACACCATGGATAACGCGTACGAACAAACAGAGACGCTACCTGAAACACACGTTTTTACGAGCAAGGAACATTCTGGAGCAGACATCGAAGAGGATCAGCGACCGCTGGAATGATAGCGTATAATAACATAAACATGATAGCGTATCGTTTCCAGGCAGCTATCCAATGGCTTTTAAAAGGATGTTGTCGTTGGAGAGAAGACTTTCAAACGATCTACGACTACAACCCGAGCAGCACACATGTTACACATAGATTATAGTAACTTATAAATGATCAGATTCAGTTACATTAAAGTTACTGCAACCAGATTAGCTTGACTGATGAAGATGCTTGGGAAGATGAAGTTCACCAGTAGGATTGTAGGATCAGTCATCTGAAGCAGAACTACATAGCGTAGATGTTTCGAAGATCTGGTACCTCCCACTAAATGTGATTTTCAACTCAAAGAAACCGAATAAAGTGCGCCTGATGTGGGATGCTGCGGCGACTGTTGGAGGTGTCTCTCTAAATTCGAATTTTTTAAAGGGGCCCGATCTTCTTACGTCGTTGTTAGCTGTTATAAGCAAGTTTCGTGAACGTCCAGTATCAGGATCAGGGATGCAGATAAACAGACACAACGATTCCTATTTCGTTTCGATTCTACTAAACCTCCTGGTGTTTATATTGTGGACGTTGCCACCTTTGGAGCCACATGCTCACCGTGTTCAGTGCAATTCATCTAGAATCGAAACGCCTTCGAACATTCCGTGCAATATCCGGATGCTGCAGCAGCAATCGTGGATCGGACGTATGTTGATGTTTACTTCGATAGCCTGGATTCTGAGGAGGAGGCTCTAGGCAGAGCAAAAGAAGTAAGATTCATCAATTCCAAGGCAGGGTTCGAAGTGAGAAATTGGTCATCGAATTCAACTGTGGTGCTCCATGGCTTAGGTGAAGAAAAATCAACTGAAATGGTGCAATTTCATCTCGACAAAGCAAGTGAGAGTGAACGAGTATTGGGCGTTATGTGGAACCCACATTCAGACACCCTTTCCTTTACCATCCCAACTGGGAAGGATGTTTCGCCAGATTATGAAGGACATCCATCGAAGAGAACCGTCCTCAGTGCTGTTATGACCTTGTTTGACCCGCTAGGCTTACTAGCCCCTTTCACGACACTGGGAAAAAAATTCGTACAAGATCTCTGGAAAACTGGAAGTGGGATCAACAAATCGATGAAGAATCTGTGAAGAAGTGGAAATCTGATAGCTGAGGTAAAAATTCCACACAGCTACTTTGGTACAGTGGAATCTGAGTGTTTCGGATTGGGGCAGTTGCATATATTTAGTGACGCAGGCGAAAACGCCTTTGGGTGTGCTGGTTTTCTGCGAATTGAAGTCGAAAGCATAGTAAAATGCTCCTTAGTGAAGGCGCGGTCTAAAGCGGCTTCTTTGAAGCAGCTCACAATCCCTCGGCTTGAACTACAACTACAATAGTTTCACGGTTAGCACACAAAATTAAAAGTAACCTATCGCTAGAAATTCACCAAACCTTTTTCTGGACTGACTCCCGAACTGTACTTCCTGGGTGACATCTGATCAAAGGCGTTATAAGAAATTTCTAAGCGTCAGGACCGGGGAGATTCTTAGTTTGACAAGGCTCACAGAATGGAGATGGTTACCTTCGAAGATGGGTATAGCCGATTGCCTAACAAAATGGAGAAATAATCCTAGCTTATCTTCAGATTGGTTCAGTGGACCAAAATTTCTATATCGACAGCAAGAACAATGACCACAGGAACAACTACCTCCGGCAAACACAAGAATCGAGATGCGAGCTGTACATTTGTTCCACGACGTTATTTTTCCGAGCAAACTAATCGAACCAAATTTTCTAAATGGAATGTCCTCATCAGGTCGTTAGCGAGTGCATTATGCTTCATCTCAAACTGTCGTCGAAAGGCTCGAGAAGAGCGAATAGAAACCCTGAAACCAACTGTGAAACAAAGTCTTCAAGTTATTGTCGCTATTCATTCTAAGAGAGTGCCTTTAAATCAAAGCGAATGCCTAAAAGCTGAAACTCTACTGTTCAAATCAGCGCAGAACGATGCCTTCGGTGACGAGATTAAAACGCTCCAGAAAAATCAACATCTTGATCCATCTATATGGATTTCCCTAGAAAAGGATTATTATTATTATTATTTATTCAGACTAAGGCCAAAGTGGCCTGTGCGGTATATAAGAGTCTTCTCCATGGCTACACGTCGCCAACCACGCTGTCTACGGAGGGTCCGCAAGTCATCTTCCACCTGATCGATCCACCTTGCCCGCTGCGCACCTCGCCTTCTTGTGCCCGTTTTAATTCAACTCCATTATTATTGACGACGATCTTCAGCTACTGATCCGCCTTTAAAATGTGAGGCAAATGCAATACCAAAGAACTCGCGATCCTGCGTTGAGAGTTATTTGACGTGATTTGCAAAATGAAATTAAACAACGTTTCGCTATTCTGAGAAATACCAACTTCGAGAACAATGTTTCAAAGTTGGATCCCAGTTTGAAACCCTTTTGGAAATTAACGAAAATTCTTTTAAAAAAAACCTCATAAGCCAATTCCAGTGCTTAAAGAGGAAAATAAAATTTTGTTAACAAATGGCGAAAAGGCTTAAAAACTCGCTTAGTAGTTCGAGAGTGCCCATAATTTTAGTCTGGGTCTCACGAGTCCAATTGAGGATCAGGTTACACGGGGGTTCAAAGACATTCTCAATAAAGAAAATGTTTTTGACCCTTTGACCCTACGGGAACTAATTTGGATGAAGTGAGATCTATAACTAGAAAATTTTAAAATATGAAAGCACCGGGTGATGATGGTATTTTTTACATACTTATAAAAAACTTCCTGAGAGCTCTTTATCCTTTTTGCTTAATTTATTTAACAAATGTTTTCAACTGGCATACTTCCCAGATCGGAGATGAGCCAGCCTAGGCTGAAAGTCTCCTGAATAAAGACAAAAAAATACTTCCCAGATAAATAAAAAAAAAACCGCCAGTTTGAAAATATTACTTTAAATAGAATGATGGTTCATATTAATGACAATTCTATTTTTGCTGATGAACAATTTGGTTTTCCCCATGGACATTCAACCAATCGTCAGTTATTAACAACAAATGTGAAGGATATTCTTCTGGAGTTGCTCTTCTTGATATTAGAGAAAGCATTTGACAGTGCCAGTGTTTGGCGTGAAGGTTTGATTGTAAAAATGATAAATTTTAATTGTACATTATTAAACTGATACAAAATAATTTACCAGATCGCTCAATACAGGTAAACTATCAGAATTTGAAATCTGATGAATTACCTATAATAGCTGATGTTCCCCAGGGCAGCATATTGTATAACATTTTTACTTCTGACTCACCTGATTTACCACCAGGATGTAAAAAATCTTTGTTTGCAGATGACACGGGCCTTTCCGCCAAAGAGCGAAGCCTTCGTGTCACTTGTAGTAGATTGCAAAAAAGTTTGGATATTTTCTTCATTTACTTGCAAAAATGGAAAATTTCTCTGAATGCTTCAAAAACTCAGCTTATAATTTTCGTGAGAATCCTTCTAGCAGACACTATGTCACTATAAATGCGGTTCCAATTAACAGGTCTAGCGAAGCTAAATATTTAGGACTTCTGCTAGATTGAAAATTAATCACATTTGTGGGGTTTGAGTAAGCTACCATCAGCGCGTGCCAATCGGTGAGCAGCAAGCCATGATTCGGCCTCTTCTTGCCAGATTTCCGTGGCGTGCACACTAGGGTGTCCCAAAATTGGACAAAGTCTAGGATTTTGGGGGCTCAACCTTCAAATGAAAGCTTAGGGTAAAACAAAAGAAAAATTGTTCTACGACAACTCTGGGAAATTACGTTTAGGGGTGGCCCCGACGCGTTTTATGAAAAAAGTGCATTTTTTATAGGTAACATCGAAAATACCGGTATATCGGAAAGAAATTCGATGAAACCCATCCATTTTATATTTTTTACATTTAACTTAGGGTCTATACTTTATGGTAAAACTTTGATACCGCATGTTTTAGGTCTATATATTTTTCACTGATGCTTTAAATGCCCAAAAATGATGAATTTTTCTTAATATTTTTTTATTAATGCATCCAAAACGGGTATCCATCATAATGCTTTCGAAACTAGATATACATAGAAAGATGGGGAATTTTATAACGAATATTTTGCTAAAAATAGCAACCTTCTATCTCTATCCGTTTAAAAGTTATTGACGATTTACTGCAGCTTGAAAAAAGACTTTTTGAAATTTCGGATCATAATACCTGGATCATGTTTAAGTAAAAAAACGCCTACTTTTCCATACCAACCAAATGAGCGCTTTAATAACCAATATAGTATTCATATGAGTTGCATAAAATTGATTTTAATACTTATTTGAGTGTTATAATGGAAACCCAACGATGGACCAGCAGTAACATGACTGACTACAAATTGTTCAGTTAGTCTGGGTGAGTGCTCAAATAGATTGATGAATATGGTTTCAAAACTACCCATAGGTAGGTTCAGTTTTCGTGTCATGGTTTGTCGAGCTGTGCAATGTTTCTCGATAACATGGAAATTAGTTGTTTTGTGACCTCTTGATTTTTTGCAAGAACGATCATGTGAAGCAAATCCAACTAGATCATTTTGATATCGATTTGTCATATTTTACGCCATATTGAAGCTCATTTTACGCCATTGCAAAAAATAGTGTGTGCAACTAATTGCAAAACTCGATTTTATCAGCATTCGTAGTATTTATCTCATTCGGCAAGCCTCGTTGGATAAACGTACAACCATGCTGATTAAATCATCTTTTTGCAACTAGTTACACAAATTACTATTATCATTATTATTTTATAATGCATATTGAAATATTTGGCATCTACCATCCACGGAATCTCTGGAAATAAGAACAATCTACACTAATTACGAACTATTTTGCCTACCAATACTGAATACAATGATAAATTGATTGCATTGATAAATCGGGACCAAAATGATCCAGCCGGATTAACTTCACATGATCGTGCTGGTTAAAAAATCAAGTTGGTCAGAAAACAATTATTTTCCATGTTATCGTGAAACATTGCACAGCTCACCAAACCATGAAACGATAGCTGAACCTACCTATGGGTAGTTTTGAAACCATATTCATCAATCTATTTGAGCACTCACCCAGACTAACTGAACAATTCGTAGTCAGTCATGTTACTGCTGGTCCATCGTTGTGTTTCCATTATAACACTCAAATAAGTATTAAAATCAATTTTATGCAACTCATATGAATGCTATATTGGTTATTAAAGCACTCATTTGGTTGGTATGGAAAAGTAGGCGTTTCTTTACTTAAACATGATCCAGGTATTATGATCCGAAATTTCAAAAAGTCTTTTTCCAAGCTGCAGTAAATCGTGAATAACTTTTAAACGGATAGAGATAGGAGGTTGCTATTTTTAGCAAAATATTCGTTATAAAATTCCCCACCTTTCTGTGTATATATAGTTTCGAAAGCATTATGATGGATACCCGTTTTGGATGCATTAATAAAAAAATATTAAGAAAAATTCATCATTTTTGGGCATTTGAAGCATCAGTGAAAAATATATAGAGCTAAAACATGCGGTATCAAAATTTTACCATAAAGTATAGACCCTAAGTTAAATGTAAAAAATATAAAATGGATAGGTTTCATCGAATTTCTTTCCGATATACCGGTATTTTCGATGTTACCTATAAAAAATGCACTTTTTTCATAAAACGCGTCGGGGCCACCCCTAAACGTCATTTCCCAGAGTTGTCGTAGAACAATTTTTCTTTTGTTGTACCCTAAGCTTTCATTTGAAGGTTGAGCCCCCAAAATCCCAGACTTTGTCCAATTTTGGGACACCCTAGTGCACACGCACATACGGATCTTAGCAGGCTGTTTTTTGAATCCTTTCCTGACGCTGCTGATTTCAAAAGGTGAGTTAAATTCAAGTGGATAATGTGCGAAAAATACAGTATTCAATGGTTAAAAATGCATTGTGGGTTGGGAAAATAACAAAGCGCATCGGGACGGCCGGTATCACATGGTATCTTGGTATATTGGTATCATCATATCATATGATTTTCCGTTGGATGAATCCAATGGCTTTTACTCACGCTTGATTTGAATCGTAGATAAGTTGTGTGATTTTCATTTTTTTTCTCCAAAGCTATGTGTTAAAAACATCATACTACAACAGTAGTGACATTTTTCATATATGTTGCACCATTGCATGCATCTAATTATGGAGTGATCATTATGTTAGTTATCCATCGGTACATCGTATACACATTAGCATTAAAAATAGTAGTACAAAACCAGCCAAATGAATAAGTGGGATAAATCATTCACTTAATTGTATCGTGCCCAAACCCGCAGTCATCACTCAACACTGATGTCGGTCTCAGTCTCGCTTCAACAAAATCACGCTATAGCTCCTAATTAATGAAAGCAGCTTTGTCATTTAGAAAGGAAAATAGAAAATTCATGACCTTTTCAGACAAAGGCGCCCGAACTTACTGCCCACTGCCATTGCCGCCTATTAGTTTGTTGCTTGTGTGCTTAGATGGATATGCCCGGAAGTGATATCCGGCGGTGCTTATCATATGTTCAAACAATAAAATAGAGCAACATTTCTTTTCAAGGCAAAGCACACTCCGAATGAGACGCAAAGTTTTGGCTAACGATTGTTGACGGTGTTGACCAACCGTGTGTGTGGCACGAAAGGTCATCTCATCCCATAGGCATGTGGACCGGAATTGCAGCTCCTATTATTTATACACTCGTGATGACTGACTGACTTGACAAACGTAACGGGTTTGCTCTTAGTTTGAAAGCTTTCGACTTACAGAATAAGACTTCAAACTGAAACCTAGCCTAACAGAATTATCTCCAACGGGCGCCTTACCTTCGCACTGAAACATGTGGCGAATTGCATGCCGAACAAATCTTAATCATTGCTATTGCATGTCGGCCACGGCATGACCTTTCGGCAACAACAGTCCGATATAGATAACCTTTTCTATCTTTGTTTGCATAATCTAGCAATCAAAGTGCAAGGCAGCGTATCCAACTCAGCATGATGCACCTGGATTACGCTGAGGATATGTAAAATGAAAGGGTGAAGCGCAGTCATTCGATTTTCTTTCTTCAGTTTATAAATGCCTGAGTGTGCAGTCCATCACTGACCAGAAAAAGTTATTCTGCTTTCTTCTCAATATACATGTCGAGCGAGGTCAATTAAACAATAATAAATTATAATGTTACACCAAACAATCTTCCTAGAACTTTTTCGTGATTTTTGTTCTGTGCAACGAGTGCATAACAAACGAGTTGCATGTATTTCTTGTAATGGTGCTCAATAGGTTGGTTTCGTTTTGATCTATGAACGGCCCCTTCGATCTTTTTTCTCTGATAATGCAACTCATATGCGATCATTTTCAAGATGGAACGAATAGGCTTGATGTTTGTGCCTCATTTTCTCCATTTAATGTTTTCACATATGGGACTAATATGCGATCATAGGCAGCATACGATTTAATTAATAGAGTAGTATTTGTGATAATTCATATAATTTATAAGGATTTTATATTTACATTTACGGATATTCACAGAATTCTCATGAAAATCCCAATGGAATAAGGTGAGCACTTCGAGCACATTTGTTGCTCGATTTCACTTATTGGTAGCCTTGACATCTGTATCTAAGGTTTTATTTCGCAACGGGCAATGATTTTCAGCCGCTCCATAATAACGTGAGAAACAAACAGCCCAATCTAGCTTCCCAGGAGTTGTTACCGCCGAAATTCAACACATCAGTCCCTAGAAGAGATGGGTGGGTGCCGTCGCCCGTCAATGTCACTTTAGTGCGCCTCTTCAATCGCAATATTTTCGGCCATAAACCTCTTCGTCGCCTGCTGACAACGTTCGGCGTTCGGCGGGGGGGAACAAAGCAATCGGTTCCGCATCATTGAATTGGGATATGAGGCACACAACCAAAGGCATTTGGCTTCCCGAATTGCACACGAAAGTTTTGTCGATTTTAATGCTTTCTGGGTTTGGTATTGCGCCACCCATCATCGTATTATTTTGTTCAGCAAAGAGCGATGTCCATGGTGGTTGGCAACGTTCAATGCGCCACTTTGTTTCTGAGGTGCAATTCAGTTACGGAGGTGGTTGTTTGAATCCTTGCTCCAAACAGCATGTGCATGATAAAGCCTGGAATTCAATATCATGTCTATCGATTTTCGGTTTATTGAACCATCTTTTTTGCTTTTTTTGTTTATGCAGAACAACATTATAAGAAGTACAACATCCAATACTTTAAAGGGTAGCAATAAATTATTTTAGGTTCATTGCCGTATAATTTAAATCACATGAATAAAAATATATTTCAATTTTCATTGCTGTCGCCGCCTAAGATAGTTGATCAATTGAACAATTATGCAGTATTTAATCTCATTCCCTAGAAAACTTTAAATCGAAATCATTGGATGGCAATTGCGGGTAGCAGGGACTATGTCCAAGGGCTTGACGATTCCTCCCCAGGCCATCTGCGAGTTGTAGGGCCTGCCTAGGATATGGTGAGGTTTGACAGTGGGCCCTGTTAAATTCCTATAAAAAACTGCATGTATCCGCAAGTAGGCCCCACCAAAGCGACCGTGTGCCGCTCAAAGCACACAAGCCCAAGTCCTGGTGTTAGGTGGGACGCCAAACAGCCCTGACACGACGGCCCTCCGACGAGACAGGAGGTTTGCACAGGCCCAATAAGCCGCCTGGAAAATCAGTTATTACAAACAATATAATAGATAATGCACCTCGATATAATCGGCAAACACCTAGGCGACGAATAAAGGATCACGATCGGAAGCTTGGAACATGGAACTGCAAGTCGCTAGGTTTCGCAGGTTGCGACAGGATGATCTACGATGAATTACATCCCCGCAACTTCGACGTCGTGGCGCTGCAGGAGGACAGAAAGTGTGGAAAAGCGGGCATCGAGCGGCTACCTTCTACCAAAGTTGTGGCACCAACAACGAGCTGGGAACCGGCTTTATAGTGCTGGGTAAGATGCGCAATCAACGCAAGGATGTGCAAGCTAAGGATTAAAGGCCGTTTCTTCAACTATAGCATCATCAACGTGCACTGCCCACACGAAGGGAGACCCGACGACGAGAAAGAAGCGTTCTACACACAGCTGGTCCAGACATACGATTAATGCCCACTGCGGGACGTCAACATTGTCATCGGTGACATGAACGCACAGGTAGGAAGGGAGGAAATGTATAGACCGGTCATCGGACCGGATAGTCTGCACACCGTATCGAATGACAACGGCCAACGATGCATAAACTTCGCAGCCTCCCGCGTAATGGTAGTCCGAAGCCGTTCTTTCCCCGCAAAAATATCCACAAGGCCACATGGAGATCACCTAACCAAGAAACGGAAAACCAAATCGACCACGTTCTAATCGACGGTAAAATCTTGGATCCGACCACTACCTCGTTGCAGTATGCCTGCGTTCAAAACTCTCGACGGTTTACAGCACGCGTCGAAGTCGGACTCCGAGGCTTAACATTGGGCAGCTACAAGACGGTAGACTAGCCCAAGAATACGCGCAGCAGCTGGAAGTGGCACTCCCAACGGAAGAGCAGCTAGGCGCAGCGTCTCTTGAAGATGGCTGGAGAGATATTCGATCCGCCATTGGTAGCACCGCAACCGCTGCACTTGGCACGGTGGCCCCGGATTAGAGAAACGACTGGTATGACGGCGAATGTGAGCAGTTAGTGGAAGAGAAGAATGCAGCATGGGCGAGATTGCTGCAACACCGCACGAGGGCGAACGAGGCACGATACAAACAGGCGCGGAACAGACAAAACTAGATTTTCCGGAGGAAAAAGCGTCAGCAGGAAGATCGAGACCGTGAAGAGACGGAGCAACTGTACCGCGCTAATAACACACGAAAGTTCTATGAGAAGTTGAACCGTTCACATGAGGGCCACGTGCCACAGCCCGATATGTGTAAGGACATAAACGGAAGCCATCTTACTAACGAGCGTGAGGTGGTCCAAAGGTGGCGGCAGCACTACGAAGAGCACCTGAATGGCAATGTAGCAGACGAAGATGGCGGTATGGTGATGGACCTGGGGGAACGTGCGCAGGACATAATTCTACCGGCTCCGGATCTCCAGGAAATCCGGCCGGATGAAGAACAACAAATCCCCTGGGGTTGACCAACTACCAGGAGAGCTATTTAAACACGGTGGTGAGGCACTGGCTAGAGCGCTGCACTGGGTCATTACCAAGATTTGGGAGGAGGAAGTTTTGCCGCAGGAGTGGATGGAAGGTGTCGTGTGTCCCATCTACGAAAAAGGCGATAAGCTGGATTGTAGCAACTACCGCGCAATCATATTGCTGAACGCCGCCTACAAGGTACTCTCCCAAATTTTATGCCGTCGACTAGCACCAATTGCAAGGGAGTTCGTGGGGCAGTACCAGGCGAGTTTTATGAGCGAACGCTCCACCACGGGCCAGGTGTTCGCCATTCGCCAAGTACTGCAGAAATGCCGCGAATACAACTATTCATTGACTTCAAAGCCGCATATGATACAATCGATCGGGACCAGCTATGGCAGCTAATGCACGAAAACGGATTTCCGGATAAACTGACACGTTTGATCAAAGCGACGATGGATCGGGTGATGTGCGTAGTTCGAGTTTCAGGGGCATTCTCGAGTCCCTTTGAAACCCGCAGAGGGATACGGCAAGGTGATGGTCTTTCATGTCTGCTATTCAACATCGCTTTGGAAGGGGTAATACGAAGAGCAGGGATTAACACGAGTGGTACAATTTTCAATAAGTCCGTCCATCTATTTGGCTTTGCCGACAGCATAGATAATCATGTCACGTAACTTTGAGAAGATGGAGGAAGCCTACATCAGACTGAAGAGGGAAGCCAAGCGGATCGGACTAGTCATCAACACGTCGAAGACGAAGTACATGAAAGGAAGAGGTGCAAGAGAAGACAATGTGAGCCACCCACCGCGAGTTTGCATCGGTGGTGACGAAATCGAGGTTGTAGAAGAATTTGTGTACTTGGGCTCACTGGTGACTGCCGAAAATGATACCAGCAGAGAAATTCGGAGACGCATAGTGGCTGGAAATCATACATACTTTGGACACCGCAAGACGCTCCGATCGAATAAAGTTCGCCGCCGTATCAAACTGACAATCTACAAAACGCTCATTAGACCGGTAGTTCTCTACGGACACGAGACCTGGACGATGCTCGTGGAGGACCAACGCGCACTTGGAGTTTTCGAAAGGAAAGTGCTGCATACCATCTATGGTGGGGTGCAGATGGCGGTCGGTATGTGGAGGAGGCGAATGATCCACGAGTTGCATGAGCTGTTGGGAGAACCATCCATCGTTCACACCGCGAAAATCGGACGACTGCGGTGGGCCGGGCACGTAGCCAGAATGTCGGACAGTAACCCGGTGAAAATGATTCTCGACAACGATCCGACGGGCACAAGAAGGCGAGGTGCGCAGCGGGCAAGGTGGATCGATCAGGTGAAAGATGACTTGCGGACCCTCCGTAGACTGCGTGGTTGGCGACGTGTAGCCATGGACCGAGCCGAAAAAGACTCTTATATACCGCACAGGCCACTTCGGCCTTAGTCTGAATAAGTGAAATTTATGTCAAAAAGATGGAGATATGTTATTTTTTTATCTTAAGTTTCACCAATCTTACTAAAGTCTGTGCTAAAGTCAAATTTTTCCAAATAAATTGATATCTTGACAACGGAAAAAGATACAGACGATGTTCTTATAGCAAAACTCGCATCTTGAAAGCCCCAAATATCAGATGGTGATATTTGTAAAAATTCAAAAATAAAATAGGCAGATCAAAAATATTGTTTTTTTTAGGGAAACCCTAATCCTAGTAAGTAAAATTGCTCTAAATCAGTGAGCTTAAGAGCTACAGAAAAAGTTTATATTGATAGTTGATTGGAATAAGCTGCGCCACAATTTTGTAGAACATTACATTTTCCGAATTTATCTATTAGTGGAACATTGAGTTTGCTATGTCTTATACAATATTTGTAAGAATCCAGCATCCTTGCGCATGCCCAGCCTCCCCACAGCGCCCGGTGAGCTCCCAAACAGAACTCTAAGAGAATCTGTAGCCAAGTGATGGGGCTTTCGTAGAATTTTATCCGGATAAAATGAGCTGCGATTTTCTCCATGCCATTGCCAGTGAGGAGAATTGTTTATCACTCTGATTCAGTTCCACGATCGAATTAGATCTCTCAAACGAACGTTCTCAGTTGTCACTCACTTGCGAGAGCTTGCCAAAGAGCTTACTGTAATTCTTCCATTCATGCGGAACACATAATTGTTGACATGCAATTGTATTACATCCATTACGTTTATTTTATATTCATATTTATTACAAAATTGTGATTAAAATCTAAAATTTTATGTTAAATTCGATTTTATGGCACTACAATTATATATCTGCATGTCATTAAGAAATCCAGTCCGAGTTCTGCCCCGGTCGAGTATAGACGCTTACTGGCAATTAATTAAACCAACTACCGCGATCGCGAAAGTATCATATTACCCCCGACCGAGACCGTGAAAGTGTCGAATCACCAATTACTAGTGCCGTCGACCGAAGCGTAAACAACATACATAGGGCTCTGAACTTGAATAAACTCTGCGTCACCGGCACCAACTCGCCGGATGAGTGCATCAATTTCCCCGACTGGGGAACCCCAGAGAAATGATAATGGTGATGGAAAGGATGGAAGAGGATAAAAATTTCCACGGAGTGTCCCCGATACTTGTGGAAAAACAATCAAAGTTACTGTGGAAGCGGAACCAGCGCAAAGAAAACGAAGGATGGAAAAATTTTAGTAACGGTGAGGAACGAACACCAGGTAAAAAACCTGGCTAAAATTGAAAAACTGTGTGACGAAATTACCGTCAAAGTGTACGAGCACAAAACTTTAAATTCGAGCAAAGTAGTGATAGTCTGCCGAGACTTGAGTGACGACGAGCTTCTGGAAAACCTATCGTCCCAAAGAGTTACGGAAGTCAAACAGTTGATGAAAATGCGCGACAATGTTAAAACTCCGATGGGAGTTTTCGTACTTACGCAAAGGAAAAACACCCCCAAAGAAGTTAAAATAGGATACAGTGTGTTAGAAACAAGACCATGGTACCCAGATCAGGTCCATTGTTTTAAGTGACTAAAGTTTAGCCACATTGGAGGAAACTGTTCAAGTGAGAAAAAGTGCGGGAAATGTGGAAATAACTATCATGAAGAATGTGAAAACCGAGAAAAGTGTTTAAATTGTGGAAACGAGCACGGAGCGTTCTTTAATGGATGCCCCGTCTTAAAAAGAGAAAAGGAAATAATAAAAATCAAAGTGGATAAAAACTTGTCTTTCTGGGAAGCCAGAAAAATGATAGAAGATCAAAACTCGAATACTTACGCCGACCAAGTGAAACAACTAAACGAAGAAATCAAAAAAGTCACAAATGAAAACGAGAAAAAGATGGAATCCATGGAGGAAAAATACAAAGCACTGAACCACAAATTCGAACATCTGGTATCAGTCTACAAAGAGGAGAAAACAAGAAGAAAAGCAGCCGAGAACGAACTTGAAAGTCTGAAAAAAGACAACAGTAAACTACAAGCAACATTAAATTTGTACGCACCCTCCCATAGTGGACAGAAGAACCCAACTAAGCACACAAGAAGTCAAGAGAAGCAGCCAAGTTCACCTCCAAGGAAAAAAGGAAACAAAATGAAAGCAGTTACCGAGGAAGTAGGATATATTTCCACAGACCCAGAAAATAACTCAGATGACGGAAACGAGAAAATGAAATCCTAGAAAATAATAGCAAAACCAAAAAGCATTACAAAATAGCACAAACAACACAAGACCACTTAAGTACAATCAGCAGTGAACACCATATAATTCCATGGAATGTAAGAGGCTTAAGAGGAAGAAGGCCTGACCTCAATATCCTTGCAAGCACTTACAATACTATAGCTGTTTGCCTTTAAGAAACTATGTGCCAAAATGACAACCAATCAGAAATCAGAGGATATTCAACATACCATCGTCCAAGAACAAATGGAGCAAGAGCAGCAGGCGGTGTAATAATCACAGTAAAAAACGACATCGATAGTCAAATCATAGATATTGATACAGATCTAGAAGCAATTGCAGATAACATCGGAGCACCACTGAACGCAATCTTACTAAACGTATACCTCCCTCCAGAAACAGATCACAAATGAGGATATTATGGCTTTAATAGAACAAATTCCTGAACCTTTCATCCTGGTAGGCGACATAAATGCCCATCATCCCTTATGGGGATCGGAAAATATCAGCACTAGAGGTACAACAATAGAATCAATAATAAACGAAAAGAACCTGGTAGTTCTTAACAACGGTGAGAAAACCTACATAAACAGCGGCACAGGAATCGGATCTTGCATCGACATTTGCCTCTGCTCTAATCAACTAGCGGGAATATTGGAACTTACCGTCTGTGAGGATTCACACGGAAGTGATCATATTCCACTAATTATGTCGACACCGTCAAAATCGCCAGCAAGTGATCGTATTCCAAGATGGAAAATAGAAGATGCGGATTGGGAAAAATTCCAAAATAACATTAACATTGAGACGAAAAATGATGTCATCGATCAAGTAGAAGAAATAACTAAACAAATAATAATAATAAAAACTAAACCAACAACTGCTGGAAAACGTGTGCCATGGTGGAGCAAAGAAGTAGCCCCAGCTGTAAAAACTAGAAGAAAAGCTCTACGTAAACTTAAAAATAACAAGAACAAACCTCCAAGCCCGCAACTAATATACGAATATCAAGACGCCAATGACAGAGCACAAAAAATCATCACAGAAGCAAAAACTAGCTCTTGGAAAGAATTCGTCAGCAAATTCAACGTTCATACTCCGGCCAAAGAGATGTGAGCAATTTTTGGGAAAATTCAGGGAAAATACCAACCATCAGCTATCAGAGAAATCAACTTTAACGGCCAACGCATGAACACAAACATTGAAATAGCAAACAGCCTAGCCGACCACTTCGGAAAAATATCAAGCGATAAAGAGTACAATCAAAACTTTATACCATTGAAGAACAGGATCGAGCAAACACCTCTCGAAATAAGATGCTATGATCACCCATTTGCCAGTAGAATATAAGAACCTCTTGCTGAAAACATACAACTGGTTGTGGAATGAATCCATGTACCCAGTTAGTTGGACCAAATCATTCGTAGTACCTAACCAGGACTCTCCATTAAAAGAGATCCAAACTATTTTATCTACAGAAATGATCGTCTTGACAGCGCCTGTGGTGGGGTCGCCATTGTCATTAATAGACGTATCAAACATAAATTATTTTCTTCGTTTGAAACCAAAGTTTTTGAAACCTTGGGAGTTTCTGTTGAAACAAATTTTGGACAATTTTCCTTCATTGCAGCCTACTTGCCTTTTCAATGCAATGGGCAACAAAAGAATTTGTTGAAAGCTGATCTTCAAATTCTGACTCGCAACAAATCAAAATTCTTCGTAATTGGTGACTTCAATGCCAAACACCGTTCATGGAATAATGCTCAAAGCAATTCCAATGGTAAAATTTTATTTGAAGATTGTTCTGCGGGATATTATACTATTCAATATCCCAATGGACCAACTTGTTTTTCTTCCAGTCGAAATCCTTCTACAATTGATTTAGTTTTAACGGATTCAAGTCAGCTGTGTGGCCAATTGGTAACTCATGCTGACTTTGACTCTGATCACCTTCCTGTGACATTTGAAATCTCACAAGAAGCCATTTATAATCCAATCAGCTCTACTTTCAATTATCATAGGGCTGACTGGGATTTATACAAAACGTATATCGATAGGAATTTTGATGTTGATATTCCTCTCGATACCAAAAGTGATATTGACAATGCTCTCGTATCTTTGACAAATTTAATTGTCGAAGCCAGAGGCATTGCAATTCCGAAATGTGAAGTTAAATTCAACTCCATTATTATTGACGACGATCTTCAGCTACTGATCCGTCTTAAAAATGTGAGAAGAAGGCAATACCAAAGAACTCGCGATCCCGCGTTGAAAGTTATTGGCGAGATTTGCAAAATGAAATTAAAAAACGTTTCGCTATTCTGAGAAATACCAACTTTGAGAATAGTGTCTCGAAGTTGGATCCCAGTTCGAAACCTTTTTGGAAATTAACAAAAATTCTTAAAAAACCTCAAAAGCCAATTCCAGCGCTTAAAGAGGGAAATAAAATTTTATTAACAAATGGCGAAAAGGCTCAAAAACTTGCTCAGCAGTTCGAGAGTGCCCATAATTTTAGCCTAGGTCTCACTAGTCCAATTGAGGATCAGGTTACACGGAGCTTCGAAGACATTCTCAATCAAGAGAATGTTTTTGACCCTTCGTTGGGAACTAATTTGGATAAAGTGAGATCTATTACTAGAAAAATAAAAAATATGAAAGCCCCGGGTGATGATGGTATTTTCTACGTACATATTAAAAACTTCCTGCTCTTTAACCTTTTTGGTTAATTTATTTAACAAATGATTTTATTTGGTATACTTCCCTGATAAATGTAAGAAAGCCAAAGTTGTTCCAACTTTGAAGCTGGACAAAAATCCAACTGAGGCTTCTAGTTATCCTTAATCAGTTTGCTTTCTTCAATAAGCAAACTGTTTGAAAAGATTATTTTAAATAGAATGGTGGTTCATATTAATGACAATTCTATTTTTGCTGATGAGCAATTTGGTTTTCGCCATGGGCATTCAACCACTCATCAGTTATTAAGAGTTACGAACTTAATTCGGCTCAACAAATCTGAAGGATATTCGACTGGAATTGCCCTTCTTGATATAGTGGAAACATTTGACTTTGCTTAACATGAAGGTTTGATTGTAAAATTGATGAATTTTAATTTTAGTACTTTATTAAACTGATCCAAAATTACTTGTCAGATCGCTCACTGCAGATAAACTATCAGAATTCGAAATCTGATAGATTACCTGTGACCCTTAAGGCAGCATACCGGGGCCCATATTGTATAACATTTTTACTTGTGACTTACCTGATTTAGTACCAGGGTGTCAAAAATCTTTGTTTGCAAATGACACGGACCTTTCAGCCAAAGGGCGAAGCCTTCGTGTCATTTGTAGTAGATTGCAAAAAGGTTGGAAATTTTGTCCACTTACTTGCAAAAATGGAAAATTTCCCCGAATGCTTCCAAAACTCAGCTTATAATTTTCCCACATAAGCCGAGAGCTTCTTATTTGAAACCTTCTAGCAGACATATTGTCACTATGAATGGGGTTCCAATTAATTGGTCTAGCGAAGCTAAATATTTGGGACCAATGAACTTCATAGAATTTCTAATATTGAGACATTGCAACAAATGTCCAACAAAATAATTTCCAATTTTAGACAAAAATCGTTGCAATCTTCTATTGCAACGATTAACTCCTTGTACCCTTAGTATAAAATAGGTTAAGTTTAGTTTAAGTAGAAAACATTGTAATTCCTACATGGTTCAATTCAACCAGAGGAAAAAATTCTAACTGCTAGAGGCAATTGAAATGTATTAATAATAACTAAAAGCGTAACATAGCAAATAAGGATGATAGTGTTAAGAAAACACGGAACACCTAGTCTAAGAGATGAATGCATGTATTAGATAATTAGCAAATAAAATTAAAATTAAAAAAAAAAAAAAATTCGTAGTACCTATTTACAAAGGAAAAGGGGAAAGAAACAACCCTGGAAACTATAGACCTATTTACCTAAACAGTTGTCTTGGAAAGATCATGGAAAGAATGATCAACAACAGGCTAATGTTCATCTTAGAATAAAAAAATCTAATCAATCAACACCAGTATGCCTTTAGGAAAGGTAGATCTACTACCGATTATCTGGGCCATTTTGACAACATCGTGAGAGAAGCGATGCATAAAAAGCGGCTAACACAAGCAGTTTTTCTGGATATTAAAAAAGCCTACGACACAACCTGGCGCAGATTAGTTCTGAATAGAATAAGCGAATGGAAAATAGGAGGAAACCTCATCAAATATCTTCAACAAATGCTGATGAAAAGGAGCTTCAAAGTTAAGGTAAACGGCACATACTCCCGCGACACGCTAATGGAAAATGGTTTGTGTCAAGGATCAGTTATAAGCGTGACCCTATTCTTGATAGCCATAGACACCACCATAGACCTACCACCAAACGTCCAAGTCTTACTTTATGCAGATGACGTAGCTTTGATCTCCAGCGACAGTAACCAGAAGAAAATAATGATATGGAAATGCTAATAGGGTAAATCACTACTTGGGCCTATGGACCCCATTCCCGGCTCACTGCACAGAAAGCTAATGATTTATACTGTTTAGTAGCCGTAGGTTTATGATTGATCATTTTAAAAAAAGTCTCCTATTTATCTCGCACAATACTCAATATTTTTCAACCATTTATTTCACTCCTAATCGATCCAATTATAGAAAATAAAAATGTAGATTTCAAACTTTTGCTCTTCGTTGCAACACCACTGAGCCGGAGTGATTCTTTCCACTTTTACAAAACGGTATCATCAAATAAACACCTACCTGAAAATCGTCACAATGCTCGATACAACCATTGCTTCAGGCTGTTTATCACCACACAATAATGCTAAACTCACGCATTTCAATCTTTTGTAATTGTTCGTATCACTAGTTTTTATATAAACATATTGGAATACATTTAAAAATGTATCCTCAAACCGAACAAAAAATCACCTCGGCCCAAGAACTTCTAGCTGTACAGTGCTGCCAAAAGGCCATAAGTCTTATTTTAGTATGAAGATAATCCTTCATCGTTGATAGGAAAATTGTCTAATACGTTGACGCTATCATGTTATTTATAATTCTCTCGATTTCAAAAGGTGGAAAAGATATTGTTTTTAAGTGTTTGGAAGAAATTTGGATGAGTAAATATATCTTCTCAACCAAATAAAAATGATTATGAATAATACCATCTGGCATCTTGTTGTCGTGGAACGTGCATATTTTTGTTTACGTCGCATTTTCTACCGTCCCGAGAGAGAGAATGAGCGTAAGATGTTGAGAGATTGAGTAAAATATTGCGTATGCCGAGGAGATTTGGGATATGCCGGATAAGCAATCGCCTATGACTGAAATGAGTGCTGCACCATGTTAATTTAAATCAAATAAAAGCTTTTTCAAGCGGTGTTTAGCAAGAATAACTATTTTTGAAGCAGAGGTGAACCCCATCGCAATATTATACGGCCCACAAAATTCAGAAAAGTTGCCCCTAGTCACAAATATCAATTAAATAATGCAGTCGTGCGCATGTTAGGCCGGGAATGGGGTGAGAAACCCTATCATCTTCCAAACTTGGACGTACATGTTCATGATAGCATTAGAGGCGAAAGTATAGAATTGATAGTTCCGTTAGGATACGGCAGGCATGAAGAATGTTTTTATAGAAGTCGATTTGAAAGCGAGCGGAGGGCAATATTTGTGATGGCACATATCACACGACCTTCCTTCTGCCAAGCTCCCGTATGAAGGGGGAGGGAAGAATATCAGTGTGGAAGCTGATATATCTCCACTGGCAAAAGGAAGGTGGTTTGACTTGCTCATATGCCATCGCGTGCGGAAGGATTTGCTATCGACGAGTACTGTCTCCAAATTTCTAATATGACATCAGCATTTTAGTCGAATAGGATTTTATTGCACAGTTCTGTTTTCTCATTGCGTCCGTCTCGTCGCAACCAACTTGGCTGCCTCGGAGAGAACAAAGCAGAGAAAGGCACTGCTGCTGTACCGTCGACCAATAACAGCTTAATTGATGGATGCCCCCACCAAGGGTAGTACACTAAATTATTGATTTCGTGTGTGTTACTTCTACGTGAAGTTAAACGATTTACAATGATATGGAAATGCTAATATCATCTTCCAAACTTGGACGTACATGTTCATGATAGCATTAGAGGCGAAAGTATAGAATTGATAGTTCCGTTAGGATACGGCAGGCATGAAGAATGTTTTTATAGAAGTCGATTTGAAAGCGAGCGGAGGGCAATATTTGTGATGGCTGCTTTGTTCTCTCCGAGGCAGCCAAGTTGGTTGCGACGAGACGGACGCAATGAGAAAACAGAACTGTGCAATAAAAATCCTATTCGACTAAATGCTGATGTCATATTAGAAATTTGGAGACAGTACTCGTCGATAGCAAATCCTTCCGCACGCGATGGCATATGAGCAAGTCAAACCACCTTCCTTTTGCCAGTGGAGATATATCAGCTTCCACACTGATATTCTTCCTCCCCTTCATACGGGAGCTTGGCAGAAGGAAGGTCGTGATATGTGCCATCACAAATATTGCCCTCCGCTCGCTTTCAAATCGACTTCTATAAAACATTCTTCATGCCTGCCGTATCCTAACGGAACTATCAATTCTATACTTTCGCCTCTAATGCTATCATGAACATGTACGTCCAAGTTTGGAAGATGATATTAGCATTTCCATATCATTGTAAATCGTTTAACTTCACGTAGAAGTAACACACACGAAATCATTAATTTAGGTTACAGAAGAAAATAGCTAAAAACCTGCAACTTGCTTTGAAAAAAAAATTGAAGCTTGGGAAACCCACACTGGATTCAAGATCTCAGCCGAAAATTGTGCAACCGTAGTATTAAAAAAAGCGAGATCAAAAAAACAAGCCAACGTAAACCTTAAAATTAACAACGACATAATACCGTACAAGCTCAGTCATAAATGTCTTGGAGTAACACTAGACCAACACCTAACATTCAAAATACACATCGAAGAAACAAAGGCAGCATGCCAGCAAAGAATACAGTTTTTACGTTGCACAACCACCAAACAATGAGGTGCAGACCGGCAAACCTTATCAAAAATATACAAATTAGCTGTACTAGAGAAAATGCTGTACAACGCGCCAATCATCTCCTCAACCTGTGAATCTACAATGAAGCAGCTAGAGAGCATACATAACCAAGGACTGCGAATAATAACAGGAGCTTTTCAAACCAGCCCAATAGAAAGCCTACAAGCCGAATCGGGTATACCAAGTCTTAGAAGTTTCTTCAGTCAAAGACTCGCTATCTTCGCAACAAAGCAAACAAACAATGAACATGCTTTAACTAATAGTGCAACAGACGAAGAGAATAACAACACCTTAGGAGAATTGTGGGCCCAAGGCCCAGCATCAGAGCCAAACAATATCAGAACAAGAAGCAAGAATATTATCGAAAATATTGGAATTCCTCTACCACCAAGCAAATCCCTAAATATACCAAAAACTCCGCCATGACATTCTAATAGACAAAACAATGATGTCCGCTAGTAGAAACGGGAAAAACCCAAATGAACTTAAAAAACTGTTTGCTGAAAGAATCCACACCAAATATAAGTTCTGCGAGCTGATATACACGATACACATATAAAACGACTCTAAAACGGGATACATCATAGTAACCGACAAAGGAATCATACGCAAGCGAACCCATAGTCTACTCAGTATTTATAGTGTGGAGAGTCTTGCAATATTAGAGGCCCTAAACTGGATTTCAAACCAGGAAAGAGTAGGCGCATATATTATTTGCACCGATTCTTTAAGTGTTGTCACATCACTAGAAAAGAAGAAAATCAGAACCAACTTGAAAGACGAGATAGTTCATCTGTACACCAACATAGGGAAGAAAGGTATATCGGTAACATTCATGTGGGTCCCTAGTCACATAGGCATCCCAGGAAATGAGAAAGCGGACAAAGAAGCAAAGAGTGTGCTAGAGATGAGCACAATTACGCGGAAAACAGTTGATCACCGCGAAATAAAAACCATCATTAAAAATAGTATGACTAAAAATGGGAATCCGAATGGAATTCATTACCCCACAACAAACTTAGAGAGATAACCCAAGCAGCACACTTGTCACAAAAGTGTTATTGTGTCTTAAGTTTTACCAAATCCAGTCATATATTAGTTGCTACAACCAAATCGGTTTGAATTGTGCTACTCGGGAAAAAAAAACACTACCAAACCATTCAAAGAGGCGCTAACAGGAAATCGCAAAGAAGATGTCATACTCAGCAGACTACGAATAGGCCACACCCGGACAGGCATACTTTTACTGGAAAAGGAAGACCCACCAAAGTGCGTAAAATGTAACCACCCACTCACCATTAAACACATTATCGTTCAGTGCCCTGGATACGACGACGCAAGAAAGAAAATCGGACTCCAACCAAACATGAGAGAAGCATTAGCCGACGACAACAGTCAAGCAAAAAGAGTACTGGAGTTCTTTAAAGAAATATCGCTGATCGACGCGATTTGACCCCAAAGTGAAACCTTGAAGAAGAAGATGGAAGCACCTTGATGGAGATGAAATCGCTGCAATAACTCTCAAGGAGAAAACGAACGATGTCATACAACGTAGTAATTTAAGCAGTGTCAATAAACTCTGTAAACTCTTGACAGACTCGAATAAAATTTTAAAGAGTCTATAATAAAAAAAAATAAGAAATCATACAGAACGTGAACACTGTGTAAGGGGAGATACTACTGTATCAGCTGTCAAACTGAGAAAACGATATACGGTGGTTTTTGTTTACCTTGAGTTGGAACACAAACTGGTGGTAGTTTCGTATCAATGTTTATTAAAATTCTATATTTCATGTATTTATAAGTAAAAATGGATAAAAACAGTGAAAACAGTGCGAAAAGACGTATAAGTGTTGCGAACAGAATATCGAAAGTTATACGAATAGTGGACAACGGGCAGTATAAGTGTAATATTGTGCGAGGATGCTCATATACGCAGGCCAAATTCATTGCCGGAAACTTCAAACGTCACATTTTACGGGTCCATCCCGCCGAGTCTGGCTATTTGAATCTTGGGGACATCCAATTGAATACAACGCCAGAAAAGAAGGAGAAATTGATTTCCGTTCGTATGTCGGTGCAACGACTGGTGGGAATTGCTGTAAAGTTAGTAACTCAGCATGGATTGCCATTGGATGGGAAGCGATTCGTGAGTTAATTGATGGTTATACTGAAGCCCTGCATATAACTATAAACAGCAAAAACATAATCAATTATGTGGAAAAGGTATGATCTTCTATTGATACGCTTATCCGCGAGGATGTTGAAGGTATGATTTCATTAAAAACGGACATTGCAACGAAAATGCATCGCAGCGTTATGGGTATCAATTACCAGAAGATTGGAGTAGATGGAACGTTTCAAAAACGTACTCTAGGTAAGCCTAGTTCATTTTTATACAAAGCACTATCTAGTTTATTAAAATTTTCAATATTACTTCATTATATGTTCATAACTGCAAGATGTTTAATTGTTCGTTCGATAGGTAGTTGCAATTACTTTGAAGTTATTGCTTAACATTAAATTGATTAAGAAAATTATGTTGACTTTTTTAGTGGAATGTCTTCACTTGTCTTAAGACGAGTTTGTACTATCCCATTCAATTCCACCACTTGATTGTACCTTGACAGATACGTATTTCGACCGTCGAGTCAAGTACGAGACACTGAAGACGACCTTACTGTTGAGGTCGAAATACGTATCCGTCAAGGTACAATCCAGTGGTGTAATTAAATGGTTTAGTACAAACTCGTTTTATGACAAGTGATTAAATTGATGCTAAAATCAATGACAGCATAACTAGATGCAGCTCAATTGCATTTGACGTCTACATACAACCATGTGAAGCAAAGAATGTGTTGCAGTTATCGAACGGCATTCATCTACTTAATCAAAAGCATATTGCAGTTATCGAACAATTGGTGCACTCGAACGACCTTCATTGTATTACCCTGGTGTTTTGGCTAACATTCAGAAAAAAAATCAATTGAGGTCAGCATAACACTTGGACGCCAAAACATTTGAGAGCTTATCATTTGAATAAAAAAACGTTGTGTAATGTAGATTATTTCTTATTCTAGCTGTACTTGAATTGAATACAAGGCACACCGCTGTAAATCTGAAAGAAGAACTTTACAAAGTTCTTGCGGAATATGGTATTGACTTGAAACAAATCTACAGCATCACGATAGTTAATGGGCGAAAAATGGTAAAAATGACACAATTGATCGAGAAGGATACGCTTGAGGACGACATGGATGACGACGGCGACGATGATATTCGAACTTCAACTGACGATGGCAGCTCAGATGACGGCGCCATAAAAGGACTTTTAGATGATTTGGAAGACGCTATCAGGAACCAAGCGGTTGGAATTCGATGTGGAGCTCACACCACTCAGCTCGTCGTTTCTGATGCATGTAAAGCACATCATTCGGAGATATCTGCTATCACTAAGGTTGTCACCGCAATGCGAAATACACGATATAAAACATTTTTCGATTTATCGTCTGCAAAATTTCCACCTATTCCTACACCAACGCGTTGGGGATCCCAGTACTCGATGATGCTACGCCTTGCTGAGCAGAAGGACATCTTTGTAAAACTCGGCGATGAATTTGAAGAACTGAGTAAGTATTTTAAATTCGAATCACTTTATGTACATCACAACTGAGTAACAATTTTATTAAAATGAGAGTGAGAATCAACCACTTTAGAAAAATACTTTGAAATTCTTGAAATTCATTTGAAAACCATCCTATAATGCGATATGTTGTGATAAAATGTGTCTTACCGTCCACCATGTTCAGGATACTCGACCACATAAAAATACTTTTTCCTAACTATTTGGATCCCTCAGTTTCAAACTATTTATGTGCGTAGGTAATTCTCACTCTCAGCTTCAATGTCATCATCGACGATGGTAGTAATACATTAATTTATAGTGTTATTACTTTTTCCAGATTTGGATGAGCTGTGGAATTTCGTTGATTCTTATGTAGAGGCATTCAAACCATTGAATGACTGCACTGTAGCAATCCAGCGATAGGATTGTACTCTTAGTGTCTTTTATCGTCATTGGATGACTGCGTTCGGTCGCATAGCTTGCTTGGATCACAATGTTTTTCAATCTGCTATACTCTCCGCGATGCAAACACGTGAAGCAGCACTGTTCAACAACCACGCATTTCAGGCGGCTGTCTATTTCGACCCCAGGTTTTCCTTCAAAGGCTCTACACTGTTCTCGATACAACAGAAAGAACGTATTGTGGTAAGTAAAACTAAATCCTATATTCCATTAAGAAATCTAATAATTTTGAAACAGTCGATTGATATTTCAAAATATTTATTTCTTTATCAAATTTTACCTTGGATCTTACTATATTTCTTATAAATTTAGAACATTTTATTAATTTCCCGAGTTTAAAAATACGAAATACTAAAGAACATTCATTATTTACAAACTCATTATAACTTGGAACAAACTAAAATGCTATTAGAAAAAATATTAGATCTTTTATTTTTATAAAATAGTAGTAGTATAATTAGTATTTTCTCTATTCATAGGAATACTTGATGGCTGAGAAGTTGAGAAGTTTAGCTTGCATAACTTTCTCACCAATAAGATTGGGGAGGGTTAACAGAATTCAACTGTTCATGCATTGGATCAACGTTTGCGGAATATCCAAAATCAGGATAGAGTTGATGCTGACTCTCAGAATTTCAATGTAATCCAACATTGGGCGCGAAAACGGTTTGATGATGAAGAAATTTGGCGTTTAGTTCGTGTTGTGTTGGCAGCTGCAGCTACTCAATGCTCAGTCGAACGAGACTTCAGTTCATTTAACAACACACTAACAAAATCCAGAAGCCGAATAAAAAAAAAATCTACAGAATATCCTAAAAATAAAATGTAATCCATTACTTCTTGAGAAGGCTATCGTACTTTCGCTAAGCGAGCCTCTGGAATAGGTGCAATGTTCTATCTAGTTTTTATCGGTTATGAACACAGAAATGCAGCCAAATACTATTGATCAAATATAATAACTGCATACGTCACAAAACGAATAAAAATAAATCATTCTTATCTCCAATTGTGTATATTTTAGTTAAATTTCATGGACATGATGATGGGTTTGTGATCAATTTAATCAATTATTTGTATCGAAAACCTTAACGTATTCGATGCACAATGCATGAAAGAATTTCGAACTTTTATTATCAATTTGATTCCATAACTATTAAACACTACTGGGAGAATCTTTGAGTATTCTTGACTGCAACTTTACCCAACAGTTCTTTGTGTACATTTACATTTTTTCAAACTGAATGTTTCAAGTGCTGTGCATGTGCACATCGAATTTCAAAAATCATTAAAATTTTTATATTGTTGAATATAAGTATTATATAATATAAAAATAATAATATTAAAAATGAACAGCAAACTGTTAGGCAGAGTTGTAGAAGAAACATCGTGATTAAAGTGCATCATACAACACATTGAAATTCAGCCTACCACTAAATCGTCGAATCCAAAACAACTAAATGATCAAACCTATCTTGGTTATGCTAGACCTGTGCGCCGGTCATATAATCGGCGGCGGCGGCGTCACGGCGGCGCGCCGTTGGCTTTTATCGGCGGCGGCGGCGGCGGCGTGAACCGGCGAGGATGAAAAAATCAATGGCAAAAAAATCAATTTTAATGCGGATTTTTTAATTCACGTGGTTTTGATTCACACCGTACGAATCGCCCGTATAAAAATCGACTTCAGTGGATTAAAATTGTAATATTCTATGTTTGTTAATCATCAAACAGCACATTCCATAGTAAATTACCAGCGTCACTAATAAATACCTGATCTCAAAATGTTATTTAAATTAAAACTATTTTATTATTCTCTGTTTTTAATGAATCTAAATTTAACAACGAATCCTGCTTCACTTTTCGTAACTCTTGAGCAGCAGTATTGAGAACTAGACTTCGGTGTCATAGGACTAATTTATTAATATTTTTTTCCAAAAGTTTTCCCAATTCAGGATTTTGATAAACTCCAGTCGATTTATTTCTCAATATATCTACTATTCTTAGAGTTACATATACAATTGGGTAATGTTTGAGCGGCTGCATATCTAGTATATTTAGAGAATTTGCAGTGTACTTCGTTTACCTTTTACAGTTTACTCTCCACCTCGCGTTCTTGTGTGCACAAATCCCAATAGATGATCAACATAACTAAAATGAGCTCTGGCTGAGTAAGCCTGGGGCATGATGACCAACCAAACTGAATATTTTCTTCAAAAGTTAATAAAATATGCCAAAAAAGTTCTTGGTGGAGTTCCTGAAGGGATTCGGAGGAAACTACGATTTTTTCTAAGGTTTATTAGAAATTCCTTTGTAAAACCCTATAAGAAATTCAGCGGAAACTCATATAGGCATTTTTTCAAAAACCATTATGGTTCTCGTTGGGAAATTCTTTTAGTGAAACCACAGGTAAAACCGTAGAATATTCTTTCAGAATTTCATTCGGAAATTTAATAAGGAATGAAATTGTTCCGGAAAGAATTCCTAAAACAATTACCGAAGAAATTGCTGAAAAAAATCTTCGAGGGGTTTCAGAAAGGACTCTCCGAGAGAATAGCGAAAAGAGTTTATAAAGACATTAGTGTATTATGAAAAAGAAATTAGTGTAAAATATTTCTTCCGAACTTGTCCAACTTCACTATTGATCCCACGATTCACTTAATGTAGACTCGTTTTTTCGTCATAAAGAACAAAGGTTTGGGCACGCAGGCCTTGCTTATTATATGTATAGGTATTTTATAATTTTACCCGGTAGAGCCGACTTCAAAAAGTAGTTTACAAGGAAAGAATTCCCGCAGAAAAATCAGAAAGAATTCTTTTAGTAAATTTCGAAAAAAAAAGTTCTAGGGAATTCCTAGAAGAATTTCCGAATGGTTCCCAAAAGCAATTTCCGAAGAAATTTCTTTGAATAAATTTCTGAAGAGATTCCCGAAAAAAATCAAAAGAAATGGAGAATGTAGTGACGGAATTATTGAGGGAAATGTCCAAGAACTTCTTCCTAAAGTTACCAAAGAATTTTCAAAGGATTACCCGTAGAAATTCCCAAGGAATTGTTTAAGGTAGTTCTGAAAGTATTCATATGGGAATTTCAGGAAAAGTTGTCAAAGAACTCACTAAGGAATTCCTAGAGGATTTTTTTATAAAATTTCCAACGTTTTTTTGCCTTTCTCGTATACAAAGTATACGTAAAGGCTATAGGATCACTCCGAAACCGAACTTTTGATAGAAGGCTCGGAGACCCATAGTGTTATATACCAATCGACTCAGCTCGACGAATTCAGGTGATGCCTGTATGTGTGTATGAATGTGTGTGTGTACAAAAATGTGAGACACACTTTTTGGTACGATTTGCTCGCAACAAGTTGCAGTCGACGCGGATTGCGGTCTAGTTGTTTCCTATTGAAAATTGGCCCGATCGGTCATTGCGTTCCAAAGTTATTAAAAAAAAATTGTTTTTTTTTGCCAAGGGCCCCCCCTCGGGAAATTTTTTTCAAAAACGATTTTTTTTTAAATTGCAGCAATGCATACAAATGACCGCAAATGAATATGAATTGATGGTAAAATTAAAATCTATCTACCTAAAGTGCTATTTCGACCTCTCTTATGTGTTTTCTTATTTTTTTAATGCGCGAGAAACGCTAGATGGATTAATCTGGGTTTTTTTTCTAAAAAAAATACGAAGGAATTCCTAAAATAATCCTCCGTATTAATTTTCGAAGAAATTCCTAAGCAATCTTTCAATGATTCCGAAGGAAGCTGTAAATGAATTTCTGCAGAAATTTTTAGAGGAATTCTAAAATATTTTCCGTCGATATTTCAAAAAGTATTTGATTTTCGGAAGGTATATTCAAAAGAATTTCTAAGGGAATTACGAAAGAATTCCTAAAGGATTTGATGAAGCAGTTCCTAAAGCAATTTCCTAAGAAACTTTCAAAGGAATTTCCAAAAGAACGAACCTTAACGAATTTCCTAAGGTTTTCTTAAACAAAGGAATACTTGGAGGAAATTCTGACGTAATCCCTTAGGTAAATTTTAAGGATTATCCGAAAGAATTTCCGAAGAACATTCTGGAATTCGTTTACGGAGGAGTTTTTGTAGAACTTTTTGAGGCAAGTTCCTAGGGAATTCTTGGACGAATCTTCAAAGGAATCTCTGGTGGAAATTGCGAATAAATTACTGGGAAAAATTCCAAAGGAATTCTTGAAGAAACATAGGAATTACATCAGAAAAACCAGTAGGCATTTTCTATGAAATTCTATTAGGAATTTCATCGTAATAAAATAGAATCCTTCAAACATACTTTTATTGTCCTCTGGAAATTCCCTTAGGAATTCTTTAAGAAAGCATTTTACCTTCAAAAATCTTTAGAAGTTCCTTTAGGAAAAATCTATTCAGGTTCTCCCTTCAAAAGTTTGTTTGGAAATTCCTGCACTAAACCCAACACAAATTTCTTAAAAAACGCCTCCAAAAATTTATTTGGGAGCTGCTTCAGAATTTTATTTCTTAAATAATAAAAAAAACTACCGCCTGGAATTCATTCGGATATTCCTCCAGGGACTTCTGCAAAAGATTATTCGTTAAACCTCAGAGATTTCTTTCGGATATTTCTCCACATTTTTTTTTCGACAGAACTTCCAGGAGATCCTTTGAAATTTACTGAAAATGAAGTTGTTTGCAATGTAGTTACTTACTGAATTTTTGAAAAAAAAATCCAAAAATAAACAACAAACAAACAAAGACTTTAGGAAAGATGGAGGCATTTTCGAAGAAATTCCTGCAGGAAGAATTCCCGACGAATGATTTTAAGGAAATGCTGGAAGAAGTTCTGAAGAAATTCCTTAGGCAAATTTTGAATGAATTCCTTATGGATATCTAGAATAAGTTTTTCGATTCATGAAATAAATGCCGAAACAATTTCAAAAGGAAAAAAGAACCGAAGAAATTCTCAAAAAAAATTTCGAAGAAATTCTCAAAAGAACGAATGATTTTTTTTTTAAGGAATTCCTTGAGAAATTTTAACATAATTGCTAAGGAAACATCCAAAGGAATTCCTCAACGTGTCTCCGAAGAAGATTGTAGGAATTCGTAGAACAAAGTCCGAAAGCATTCCTTAAGCAATTTCCCAAAGAAATTCGTAAAGGATTTTCTAAAGAAATCTTCCGAACTAATTTCTGGAGTATTTTTTGAAGAAATTCATAAATGGATGTTTGAACGACACTTCTTCGAATATTCTCAGAAGTTCCAGGAATTTCACAATAAGGCTTTTATAATACAGTATAAAATAATTTCAAGACAATAAAACTAAATTAAATTTTCGTAATGTTTGAAAATACCTGACGTTTTACCTAAATTACTTGACTAAATACTATGCAGTGAGGCGACAACACCCCAGTTCTGGGTTACAATAGCTGTGAATAAGAAAATAAGAAGCGTTTTTGACAGATGCTCGCAATACATGCTTTGCTGATGCTCAGCAAGTGGTTTTGTCAGTTATATTCAGAAATTGATTTCAAACTATAAATTACTTACTCGGGAGTCGGAACAAAAAAATCGGTAAAGCATTCACAGTTGGGATTTAATTATTTTGCTAAATCAGTTTGCCTTTAAGCCAACTGTCCTAATAGTACATATCTTAAAACAAAGAAATATTTTTAATTTAAATAAATAAAAAAAAATGTTGTGGAGATCCTTTAAGATCCTTTAAGCATGGGGACGCTTTGTGCATGTATTTAGGCCTTACAACAAACCCATTTTGCGAGTCACCTACAAGTTTAGGTGCCCGACTAAATGAGACCTTGGCTTAACGCATTCCAAAGATCAGTTTAACAATTTATGTATTATTATACTAGATAGAGCCTCATTCAAACTCTCAAACTAATCAACCAACCTATTAATTAACCAAGACAATGTTTGTCACTACACCGACTTAGAGACGCCATCGCTTGAGGTAGATTTGAAATTGAATTTTGACGAGATTCACCTTAACAACATTTATGAACTTCCATAAGACTAGTTTAGTACTATTTCAATTAACTCTACCACGCTGTATTTCTTCACAGATACGTATTTCGACCTCAATTATTAGGCCGTTTTCAGTGTCTGGTGCTTGGCTTGACTCGACTTTAGTTAATTGATTTTTTTTATTGCGATTAGTCACCGGCGTGGCAAATTATGATCGGCGGCGCGCCGACCCAAAATCTTCGGCGGCGGCGGCGGCGCAAGTAAAACCACCGGCGGCGGCGTGGTGCGGCGGCGCACAGGTCCGTTATGCCAGTACACAGGATTTTGTTTTTACACGATTTTTTTTCGCTCGTGTTTTTGATCGTGTGACTTCAATTTACCACCAAACTCTTTGCAACATGTTTCAAAAAATCCAGGATAAATCAAAGAAAAATCACATTATAATTAATATGCGTTAAGCATTTAGGATGAGTGGAAAATTGAGAAAATAAAAATCGTGTAAGAACAGAATCCAGTGTAATTAAAATCGAGTTCTTCGTCTTGTTCAAGGGCGAATGTTGGTTCCATTGAATTATCAGATAAATCTAACAAACTTGTTAGATCTCCTCAAGGCCATATGTTTAGGTGGGTTTGTGGGCTTTGTAAAAAGTCGAGTCCCGAAGATCCGTAGTGTTATTATATGAGTATGTGTAGAAATTTGTACCAATTGATAGACACACTTTTAAGAAATTGCTCGTTTTACTCTTAAGAATTCGCATTCGACACTCTGCAATTGTCAAAAAAGAAAAAATCAGATGCGGTTATTTGTTATCAGATGCGGCTATTTTGTCCTCTCTCATGGCATTTCAAAATGATCAGAAAAAGCATCGTCACCTATAATTGGGTGTATCTAGCTTTTTGCAAAGAATCGAAGCTTTGGGCACCCTCCAGCAGTGTAACTCTACTATACACAGAAAAAAAATCCATGGTAACAAATTCCTATTTTGAAGACTACGCCATGTTTTTAAAACAACCACAAATTTTCAGTTAAATTAACCATGCATTCGGACAAATTCACCACTGATTCAGTTCATGTAACAACATTCCACCAGGACCACAGTTGATTTTTACTGCGCGCATGGTAAAATCAAACGGGTTTGTTGTCTGCTGAAAATCGTCGGTGCGTGTTCTTAAATTAACCCTCGGAATGGTAGTTCCGACCGCAACATTTTTTTGCGTGTATAAATCACACAAACAGGCAGGCGAAAGCGCACTGATCATAATGGCAAAGAACTAAGTAGGGACACGGCAGGTATTTTCGTCTGACCGTCATAGTCTCGAAAACCAATAAAAGAGACGCTTTTTTGTAAAACTCATACGTACCCAATCGTATGCTCAGGAGAAACGTTCTGCTATAGAGGAGTTCTAGCAAATGTACGTTGCTTTCGTTGGTTTTAGCACAGAGAACAGACGTTGAAGCTGCACTCGCCATGTTGTGATAACTTTTTACTGTTCATTTTGAATAACTTTGGAATGTCGACGTTATCCCGTGCATCAAAAAATGCCACTGTGCGTTAGTGTCGTTATGCATGCAAGAGCATACCAGCGCCATCGTGTTGTCAAAATGAGATTGTGAGTTGCAATGTCGACGTCGATGGCGTTAAGGTTCGGTGTGTTTGTTTACACATGTTTTGCAAGAAATTTTGTTCGAGCCTCCATGTCTGTTCTCTGTGGTTTTAGCCCCTGCGACGATGGACGGAAATACCTGCCATGTCCCTATACGAGAAACGTAATCGCGTTCTCATTTGAAGCGATAAACCAGTTGTTGTTTTTATCCGGAGAAATGTGAGTGACGAAAAATTATACTCCATTTGGAACACTGAGAACTTAAGTGAGAGTTAAAAACAAATCCCGAGTGATGGAGTGAGAAGCATATAGTTCTCACAATCCATGATGATTATTTCTTCTCTTTGTAGTGGATGAATCAGCTAATTTTTCTCAAATGAGTGAGAATTCCGAAGCCTGGTAGTTATATTGCAAAAAGCCAGGAGTGAGGCATTGCACATCTGGACTCGAAACGACCAAACTATGCAAGCAGCCGGTCAAACGAAAGAGCTGTCGAAAGGAGATGCGCAATGAGGCCTCAGGACACGGCAGGCATTTCCGTCCATTGTTATGGGGGCTAAAACCAACGAAAGCAACGTCCTTTTGCTAGAACTCCACTATAGCAGAACGTTTCTTCTGAGCTTACGATTTGGGACGGATGAGTTTGGGTGTCTCTTTTATTGGTTTTTAAGACTATGACGAAAAGACGAAAATGTCTGCCTTAACCTTACAAAAATTCCATGCGGCTTTCCAAAATCGAAAGGAACAACCGCAAGTTGCATTCCGCAACCAAAACGCCGCAAAAGTACAAAGTGTTTCAAAGTTTCAACGATTTAAAGCAGTTTGGTAAATTTAAATTGTCGAGGTCCATTAAAACTACGACAAACGTAACTTTTTGCTATTCTCTCCCGTCTTCAGTGGAGAAACATTTTTTTTCTTATTTGTAAGATTCATATGATGTTTGCTTTTAGTTTACTCTGTATGGGTAAATATTAATAGCATTGTATTATCTTTAATATATTAAGAAACTGAATTAATACAACTTGAAGCCAAAAGGCATAACATTCAATGATTTGCCATATTTTAGCTATTTAACAGTATATTCGAATATGTTTTAAGTGACCAAACGATGTAGGGGGAAAGACGGCTTTGGCAGGTTTTGTTCTATTATTGGCAGGGGGGTTTTTGTCGACCAAATTTTATGAAATTTGGCCACAATATTCTTTGATATGCAAAGAATGTTTAGGCCAAATTTGAGCCTAGTCAGTCATAAAAAAAAACCCTGCCAATAATAGAACAAAACCTGCAAAAGCCGTCATTCCCCCTAAATAAATTAATTTTTATATTTCTGGAGAAACCATCTTCAAAGTAGAGTTCATGGACATAAGAAATTCTTCCACACAACTAATTATAAGTTTATGCTTTTATTTACTAAATCCATGATATTGATGATCCCTTCAGACACGTTCCGTCCATCGCGACCTTCTACGTTTTACATTGTCTATATTCACCAATGATAGACGACATCATGCAAGTCGCCGTATTATAACCAAATTAGGCACGTCGACGTCACACTCATTTGCCGCTACTACACCCGAAGGGTGGCATCAAAAAGAGCGAGGAAATCAGAGACTTTATCATCACTTTGCCATCACCTTTCAAGAAATCAGACAACGGCACCGTTTTCGCCAGTTCTGTTTTCAACAGTAAGAGAACAGTGTGAATTGGCGACTTCGGAGGAACTATATATGTAGAAGGTGTAATAAACGAAGCCCAGAATTAAACACAACCAGGTGAAACGTGGAAAGCTAAATAGTGCTATCCTCGCACGTATCCTTATTCACGTATCTCTAACCCCGAAAAAGGAAAGTAACGAATGGACGTAGGTATAGTTCGTTTGGATCCGTCCGCAAGGTGGAAGGTTGTGGTGCGGTGCGCAGATCTTAAGGGGTCATCTATTTATGCCCTCTCTGCACGCAACTAGTGTATTTGGACGGTTTGCACGCTCGGTGAGTTCTTAGTGCCTCATCATCGTCGTCATCGGCACCAGCACCGCAACACACAGACTAGGCATTCGATTCATAGGCACTGGATAGTAGAAGCACAGGAGACAGACATTGAAGGTTGAGCAAAATTTTCTTTGGAAATCTTTCGAATTTTTTTTTTTTAAAAAGGTGCCCTGATACCATTATGAATGATTCTTGAAAAATTGAAAAATTTTGCAAATCTGACGATTCTCCTGAAATCACAAATCGCCCTTAATAATAGAAATAAAATTTACATTCTTACGATTAATTATTGTGCTACAATGCACAATTCAAGTTGATAATTGAATAAAAATCAAGACTGTGTTGTTTTGCCTCATTTGCAGTCAAAATCATGCGGTGTTGGAGTCAATCAAAGCTAAACACATCGCCTCGGACGAAAGCGAACGTCTGTTCGCTGAGGTGTAATGGGTCGGTAAGAAATGGTTGCGGTCGGTCGACTCTTGAGTAGAATAATGCCAAAATAAACGGACTTGCCGAGGACCGTGGCCAGACGGTAACTGTAATGGACAATTTCTAAGCTGTAAGCTTAGTGACCATTCTTATCTGCTTTGCATATAAAATTTGCCTGAGGATTGCTAATTTTAGCGCAGGATACTAGTTGAATTTGGAATTCAACTAGATGGCCTTTTGTTATTAGGATATTTCAGATAATGCCGTGCTCGTAAGGCTGCGTTAGTTTATGGAATTACTGAAGCATATTTCAGAAGCAAATAAAAAGGTTATAAAACAAATAATCTGTTATTTATCTACTACAAAAATAAATATAAAATAGAATATTTGTGAGTGCAAAGGTGACATTGAGTTCAAAACTGTCATGAAGTTTCCGAAATAAATTACATTTTCTACAATATGCATCTACATCTACATGGTAGAGAGAACCCACTTATTCTGCACGTCATAGTGGATGCGGTAAAAGGTCAATGAACATAGCAAAAAGAAGAATTAAAATAATTGCCGTGGGGAAGGTGGGTTGACTTGATCCCTTAGGAAACTTGAACCCCACCCCTTTACTTCGAAAAGCAATATAGTTTTATTCTTACGTACTTATTGTTTTATTATAGATCATCTAGGCAAAAGATCATGTAATGTTATTAAGTAATGCCGAAGTCTTTGGAGAGCCATACCATACGCTCATATTTTGATTTATAAAAGTAGGCAAAGCTATATAATGTTATCATTTCTTGTAATATCAAGTATAGCGAAACGATCATGGCGATAAACGTAAACAACTTTAAACACGTATCTTAAGTTGATTTGTTACACATTCTACCTCTTATTATCTACCTTCATAAACATGCTGAAGGATCGTTTGGCCGAAACTCATTCGGCTAAAAGCTATTTGGCCAAATCTACCTGTTGGTGGACACCAGTCAGAAAAGAAGATTATTCTTGAAAACAATGGATGTATTTAAAATTTCCTGTAATGTAATATAGTAAATGAGTCCAGCAAGTATGAGTTTGATGTACATAATAGTATCTTGCGTTTAGTGTTTCTCTTTTAGTTCAACTTTTCTGTTTCTATGTAGTTAAGATGACGTGAGGCTTCTGTAATTGGGTAATGTTTCTACTTAATCTGTTTTGTTTTTAATTGTTTTTTAGATTTACCGTTTCCTATTTCGGATTTAGCTTAACGCATGAACTACATAATGATTTTCACCAACAGATTGGGTCCTGTTTAGGGAGATCATTGAGCGCATTGCATTAAGCATATATGCAGGCGCACAACTGTCATTTTTGTTGATTTAGCTTTGCTGCGTCGCAGCATGCGTGAAATAATAAAAATGACAGTTGTGCGTTGCTTCCGTATCGAGTGGTGTGCCCCCGAAAACGCGAGCACTTTTAAATTTGGATTCCGTCAGGAGTGACCCTAAATTCTTCCATTTCGGCACAAGCTTAACCACATTATGAAAAGTCGTCATTGAAGTGCCAAGGCAACGGGATACCATTAGCCGTACATCGTTTTCAGTAGCGCAAGTATCGATGTTAGATAAGTACAGCGAGAACGTTTCACTTTCCTTCTCGGCACATTGTGATGAGCAAGCTATCTCATTAGAACAGCGGTTCTCAACCTGGGGTACATGTACCCCTGGGGGTACCTTTGCTGGCCCTAGGGGGTACCTTGGACAAAAATGCGTAATGGCGGACATATTACAATTTCAATCAAAACTTATTGATAAAGTTTTGATAATTGTGTATTTTCTATTTCAAAAATTTATATTGTACATAATATGTAATGCGATCAATAAATCCAAATTGAATCCTGCCTTCCACAACCAGCAGGCTCGGAAGCCTCCTCTCAAGAGGCCCGGAAGCCTCCTCTCAAGAGGCTCGGAAGTCTCCTCTCAAGAGGCTCGGAAGCCTCCTCTCAAGAGGCTCGGAAGCCTCCTATCAAAAGGCTCGGAAGCCTCCTCTCAATAGGCTCGGAAGCCTCCGGAAGGCCTCTCAAGAGGCTTGGACGCTTCCTCTCAAGAGGCTTGGAAGCCTCCTCTCAAGAGGCTTGGAAGCCTCCTCTCAAGAGGCTTGGAAGCCTCCTCTCAAGAGGCTTGGAAGCCTCCTCTCAAGAGGCTTGGAAGCCTCCTCTCAAGAGGCTTGGAAGCCTCCTCTCAAGAGGCTTGGAAGCCTCCTCTCAAGAGGCTTGGAAGCCTCCTCTCAAGAGGCTTGGAAGCCTCCTCTCAAGAGGCTTGGAAGCCTCCTCTCAAGACCCGGCGCTGCCCCCTCTCAAGAGGCTTGGAAGCCTCCTCTCAAGAGGCTTGGAAGCCTCCTCTCAAGAGGCTTGGAAGCCTCCTCTTAAGAGGCTCGGAAGCCTCCTCTCGAAAGGCTCGGAAGCCTCTTATCTAGAGGCTTGGAAGTCTGCTTTCAAGAGGCTCGTAAGCCTCATTTTAAGAGTCTCGGAAGCTTCCTCTCAAGAGGCTCGGAAACCTCCTGCCAAGAGGATTGGAAGCCTCCTCTCTAGAGGCTTGGAAGCCTCCTCTCTAGAGGCTTGGAAGCCTCCTCTCAAGAGGCTTGGAAGCCTCCTCTCAAGAGGCTTGAAGCCTCCTTTCAAGAGGCTTGAAGCCTCCTTTCAAGAGGCTTGGAAGCCTCCTCTCAAGAGGCTTGGAACCCTCCTCTCAAGAGGCTTGAAGCCCCCTCTCAAGGGCTTTGCAAGCCTCCTCTCAAGAGGCTCAGAAGCCTCCTCTCAAGAGGCTCGGAAGCCTCCTCTCAAGAGGCTCAGGAAGCCTCCTCTCAAGAGGCTCGAAGCCTCCTCTCAAGAGGCTCAGAAGCCTCCTCTCAAGAGGCTGGAAGCCTCCTCTCAAGAGGCTCAGAAGCCTCCTCTCAAGAGCCTCGAAAGCCTCCTCTCAAGAGGCCTGGAAGCCTCCTCTCAAGAGGCTCAGGCCTCCTCTCAAGAGGCTCGGAAGCCTCCTCTCAAGAGGCTCGGAAGCCTCCTCTCAAGATGCTCGGAAGCCTCCTCTCAAGAGGCTCGGAAGCCTCTTCTCAAGAGGCTCGGAAGCCTCCTCTCAAGGGGCTCGGAAGCCTCCTTTCAAGAGCCTTTCTAGAGGCTCAAAAGCCTCATTTCAAGAGGCCCCGAAGCCTCTTTCCAAGAGGCTTGGATAGATCCTTTCAAGAGGCTCTAAAGCCTCCTTCTAAGAAGCTCGGAAGCCTTCTTTCAAGAGGCTCGGAAGTCCCCTTTCAAGAAGTTCAAAAGCCTTTTTTTTCTAGAGGCTCAAAAGCCTCCTTTTCTAGAGACTCAAAAACCTCTTTTCAAGATGCTCGGAAGCCTTCTTGCAAGAGTCTCAAAAGCCTCCTTTCAAGAGGCTCTGAAGCCTTTTTCCAAGAGAATCGGAAGGCTCCTTCCGAGAGGCTCGGAAGCCTCTTTTCAAAAGGTTCGGAAGCCTACTTTCAAGTGGTTCGGAAGCCTTCTTTCAAGATGCTTGGAAGCCTCCTTTCAAGAAGTTCAAAAGCCTTCTTTTCTAGAGGCTCAAAAGCCTCTTTTTTAGAGACTCAAAAACCTCCTTTCAAGATGCTCGGAAGCCTTCTTGCAAGAGGCTCAAAAGCCTCCTTTCAAGATGCTCTGAAGCCTTTTTCCAAGAGAATCCAAGAGAAGGCTTCTTCCGAGAGGCTCGGAAGTCTCTTTTCAAGAGGTTCGGAAGCCTACTTTCAAGTAGTTCGGAAGCCTTCTTTCAAGAGGCTCGGCAGCCTCCTTTCAAGAGGCTCGGAAGCTTCGCTTCAAGAAGCTCAGAATTCTTCTTTTAATACGCTTGGAAGCATACTATCAAGAGGCTCAGAAGCGTTCTTTCAAGACGTAACGGAAGCTTCCTTTTAAGTGGCTCGAAAGTCGCCTTCAAGAGGCTCAGAAGCTTCTAATAAAGAGGCGCGGAAGCCTACTCTGAATGGACTCAAAAGCTTAAAAGAGCTTCCCTTCAAAGGGCTCGGAATTATGTTTCCAGGAGGATTGGAAGCCTGCTTTCGAGAGGGGGTACCTCAAATCATGCAAAAGTTCGAAATGGTACCTCTCACGAAAAATGTTGAGAACCGCTGCATTAGAACATTCATGATGGCTATAGGTAGACATGGGTGTGGAATGCAAACACTAAGCGGCGGTAGCTGGTTTCTCAACAATGTCAGCAAGCGTTTGGACCACATGAGCGACGGTACGTTTCAGTTGATCAATTTCGCTTTCCAATGAGCGGTATGGTTCGGTGTTTGTAGCGACATCCATTGGTTCGGTTATAGTGGCAGCATCCGATTTCCTTCGCTCCCTGATCTTGCAGAACATATCCATGCAGGTGTTGCACATCAAAATTATATTTGTTGATAAAGCATACAGATCAGTTTCTGTTACTCCAACACAGTCAGCGTGGAACTTCTTAGCACACATCCCTTCACACACCGTATGGAGATCAGTCTCGGTGATAACGAGAGAGCATTTCTCACAATGCATTTCATGGTGTTATTAAGCAATGGTCGACGCGACAGCTGTTCAGAAACGAATATTTTGTGAAATTAACGGGCACAAACGTGAAATAATCAATTAATGATGACACTTTTTAACAAAACGTTCAATGGACTTGACTTTAACACAGATTGTATAGTTTTTAAACGTCTTCAACACGTTAAATTCAGCGTTATAGAGGAAGCAACAAACAGACCGTACGGTATCAGAGACGTTCTCGCGTGACATAATAGGTAACAGGTAAGACAACAGATAACAGGTAGTCAACTAGGTTTATCACTTGCCGCCAACGAGTCAAACCAACCCAAGGGAGCAGATCAAGCACCTTTCGTGTCTTCGCTGCAGTGGATTGTGTCTCCGTCTCGAAACGGAACCAAGGCCTCATCGGTGTCTTCAAGTCGTTCTTCACAAGCTCTCGCTAAGCTAAAGCTTCAAATGCTGGAGGACATGCGGGATGCGGAACGTCGAGCGGTGTGAAGCAGAGCGACAGCGAGAAATCGCAGCGGAGGAAGTTAAAAAGGAAAGGGCATTCCTGGAGCAGAAATATCAACTGTTGGAGCAAGCTATGAGTGAAAACGGCTCTTCTAAGAATAAATCAATGAGCAGAATGCAGAACTGGATCGCATCTACGAACGCGGCCCGCGGTGTGCCTATCGCCTCTAATATTGAGAGCGAGGTCGAACCGACCATGCACGCTGGTAAAATGCAACTATGGAACCCAGCAGTTGCACGGATTGGTAGTACTCGCTCATCGCTACCAGAGCCCAACCCCTCTGATCCATTCCCAGCACCGGAGTCCATGCTGAACTACGACGTAGATCCACCGGCATTGAGCGCCGGAATGCAACAATTAGCTCTCGGCACAACAAGTCAAGCTCCATTACTGGAACAGTATCAACCGATCCCAAGGGTTGAACCTTCGTGACGGGTTTCCATGGCACAGTTGCCTTATTCAGGTAGAGTGGCTACACCTACCATCGTCCACAGCTCGGAAGTAGATCCGTTGCATCGGTTCTCACGTAACCCACCGGATCCAGAGTATCAACGAATTGTCCCAGTCTCGAACCGGCATTCGGCATCCTCATTCATCTACGTTACGACGCCACCAATTCTACAACCAAGATCAAGAGGAAGTAGCTGAACCGCATTCGATCTCTCGCCAGCAGTTGGCCGCCCGACAAGCTATTTCAAATTATGTTCCAACCTTTTCTTGAAATCCAGAAGAGTGGTCTCTGTTCCTATCTACCTTCAACAGCACCACCGCTCTTTGTGGATTCACCAAAGAGGAAAATATCGTCCGCTTGCAGCGAAGCTTGGAGGGTCGAGCGCATGACCCGCAACCGCAACCGTCGACGCATGTGGATTGGAAGAATACTTCTACAATATGACCTTCCTGCACCAAGTCGTCAACAAGCTTCCAGCATCGATCAAGTTAAATTGGGCGCAGCACCGATTATCGCTGCCTACGGTCATTTTACCGTCTCTCAGCAGCTGGCTCTACTCTCTAGCAGAAGCTGCTAGCACTGTTACCATTCCGAACACCACACTCGAATCCAAAACTCTGCGTAACGACTCACGCACAGCCAAGAAGAGCAACTCCTTCGTCAAAGCTCACACCGAGGAAGCATCAAAAGGTCATCGCTTCATAGCGCTATCCAACGCGAAAACTGCAGCCAATAGCTGCCTAGTTTGCAAAGGAAGCTGCAAATCGATCACCAAATGCAAACGTTTCCTGGAGTTTTCTCGTGATTCTCGCTGGGCGACGGTTCGAGATCTAGGTCTCTGTCGCCGGTGTCTACGCCAACATAAGGGTGGATGCCAAACCAAGTTGTGTGGGAAGAATGGCTGCGAGTTGAAGCATCACGAATTGCTGCACAACGAGCTGAAGAACACATCATCGCCGTTGAATACTTCTTCGACTGACACAAGCAAATTATCGCCGAACCAGCGTCAAGAACTCATATCAGCACCAAACTCTGGCGAGCACGGATGCCATGCGCATCGGATCACCACTAGTCAGGTGTTGTTCCGCTACCTACCCGTAGTGCTAAGCGGGAAGCACCGATCAATCGAAACATTCGCCTTCCTGGATGACGGGTCCGAGCTTACCTTGCTCGACAAGGAACTTGCGGATGAGCTGCAGCTTGAGGGAGATGGCGAAACGTCGAGAGGATAACTCAAAGTGTGTCAAGCTTGAGATAGGGTCAAAACACGACTCCACGATGTACACCATGCAAGGAGTGCGCATAGTTGCTGAATTACTTCTTCCGACTTAGTCTCTCAATGTCGAAGAGTTGTCTGAGCTATATGAACATCTCAAAGGTCTTCCGATCACCTCCTACCAAGATGTTCGGCCTAGAATTCTCATCGGAAGTTAAAACCCGGCTAGGCTGGACAATTTGTGGAGGAGGGAATCACAACAATGCCACCAATTTAGTACACTCTGTGTTTCACATCTGCGTCTTCGGACGAGGATCTACATAAAATGATGAAGGAATACTTCGCAGTAGACAGCCTGGAAGTTGTTCAGCCGAAGAAACGTCTCGTCTCAGCAGAAGAAGAGCGAGCAGAATCTGCTCGAAGGTCACACAGTGCTGAAGGGAAATCGCTACGAAACTGGTTTGTTGTGGCGCTACGACAATGTTCCGCTGCCGGACAGTTTTCCGATGGCCCTCCGGCGACTGCAGACGCCCTTAACAAGAAGATCATCGACTTCGTCGAAAAGGGCTATGCGAGGAAGCTCACCGTTGAAGAACGTTCCCAAAACTTCCCCCCGAACGTGGTATCTACCTATATTCCCGGTAACGAACGCCAATAAGCCAGGCAAGATCCGAATGGTGTGGGATGCCGCTGCAGTAGCCCACGGTATATCCCTTAACTCCGCGCTACTTAAAGGACCGGATCAACTCAGCGAGCTGTTTACCATACTGGTACAATTCCGTGAAGACCGGGTCGCTCTAACTGGAGATGTGCGCGAAATGTTCCTGCAAGTACTCATGCGTCCGGAAGACCAGCAGTGCCAGAGGTTCCTCTGGTATGATGAAGATGGGACCCTCTCCGTGGAACCTCCTCCATGGGCGCCTAGCAGCGTCCAGTTCGTGAAAAACCTAAACGCCGAACGCTTCAAGGGGGATTATCCAGCGGCGGATGAAGTGATCCAGAAACGGCACTACGTTGACGGCATGCTGGTGAGTGTGGCAACAGAGAAAGAAGCTGTTGAACTCGCATTACAAGTGAAGGAGGTACACGCAGCTGGCGGCTTCGAAATTCGTAATTGGATCAGCAACTCCAAACGCGTCGCTGAGGCCTTAGAGGAGAACAACACTGAAGAAAAGAACCTCGATCTTTCACCGGAATTAGCCACGCAAAAGGTGCTTGGTATGTGGTGGTGCACCGACGTAGACACCTTTACCTACAAGGTTGGGTGGGACCGATACGGCCGAGTGCTACTGGAGGGCCAATACCGACCAACAAAACGACAAATGCTGCGTGTACTTATGTCTGTGTTCGATCCGCTGGGGCTAATTGCCCAATTTCTAATGTATTTGAAAATACTGCTTCAGGAAGAGAAAGCTCCCGGCTGAACTTCTCGAACATGGCAGTGAGCAGCTTTATGAAGTTCTGCACCATATTATGTCGAAAATATGGGAAGACGAGGAAATGCCTGCTAGCTGGTTGGACGGCCTCATTTGCCCTCTCTTTAAGAAAGGGCACAGACTGGAGTGCGCCAATTACCGAGGAATAACCCTCCTTAATTCGGCGTACAAAATTATGTCCCGTATTCTGTTCAACATATTGAGACCGCTTGAAGAGTCCTTCGTCGGCGAATACCAAGCAGGTTTTTGTGAGGGCCGATCAACGACGGATCAAATGTTTACCCTGAGACAAATCCTTGATAAATTCCGGGAGTACAACTTGCAGACACATCATCTGTTTATTGATTTCAAGGCGGCGTACGATTCAGTGAAACGGAATGAATTATGGCAAATTATGCTTGAACATGGTTTTCCGGCGAAACTGATACGGCTGATTCTTATAACGCTGGACGGATCGAAATCAAGTGTAAGGGTTACGGATGAAATATCGACGTCATTTGTTACCTTAGATGGATTAAAGCAGGGTGATGCACTCTCGAACCTACTGTTCAATATAGCGCTCGAGGGAGCGATTGGGAGAGCTGGTGTGCAAAGAAGCGGTACCATGATCACAAAATCGCATATGCTCCTGGGATTTGCGGACGATATCGATATTATCGGAATTGATCGCCGTGCCGTGGAAGAGGCTTTTGCGCCTTTTAAGAGGGAGACAGCGAGGATTGGACTCACGATAAATACCAGCAAAACGAAGTACATGGTCGCTGGCAATCAACGTGGGTTCATTAGTGGTGGTGGTAGCGAAATAGTGCTGGATGGTGAAAAATTTGAAGTGGTAGAAGAATTTGTGTATCTTGGAACATTAGTGACGTGCGAGAATGATGTTACCCGCGAGGTGAAAAGGCATATTACAGCTGCAAATAGGGTTTATTACGGACTTTGTAAGTCCCGTAGTCTGCAAACGAAAAAAAAACTCGCGCTGTATACTACTCTGATTCTTCCGGTGGCTTTATACGGCCATGAGACATGGACGTTAAAGGAGGCTGATCGGAGAGCTCTCGGAGTGTTTGAGCGTAAGGTGCTGCAGACAATACTCGGCGGTAAACAGGAGAACAGTATCTGGCGGCGTCGCATGAATCACGAATTGTACCAGGTGTATACAACGTGCCCACACATCATCTATTTATCGACTTCAAAGCCGCATATGATACAATCGATCGGGACCAGCTATGGCAGCTAATGCACGAAAACGGATTTCCGGATAAACTGATACGGTTGATCAAGGCAACGATGGATCGGGTGATGTGCGTAGTTCGAGTTTCAGGGGCATTCTCGAGTCCCTTCGAAACCCGTATAGGGTTACGGCAAGGTGATGTTCTTTCGTGTCTGCTATTCAACATCGCTTTGGAGGGAGTAATACGAAGGGCAGGGATTGACACGAGTGGTACGATTTTCACGAAGTCCGTCCAGTTATTTGGTTTCGCCGACGACATTGATATCATGGCACGTAACTTTGAGAGGATGGAGGTAGCCTACATCAGACTGAAAAGCGAAGCTAAACGGATTGGACTAGTCATCAACACGTTGAAGACGAAGTACATGATAGGAAGAGGCTCAAGAGAAGACAATGTGAGCCACCCACCACGAGTTTCTATCGGTGGTGACGAAATCGAGGTGGTTGAAGAATTCGTGTACTTGGGCTCACTGGTGACCGCCGATAACGATACCAGCAGAGAAATTCGGAGACGCATAGTGGCTGGAAATCGTACGTACTTTGGACTCCGCAAGACGCTCCGATCGAATAGAGTTCGCCGCCGTACCAAACTGACTATCTACAAAACGCTTATAAGACCGGTAGTTCTCTACGGACACGAGACCTGGACGATGCTCGTGGAGGACCAACGCGCACTGGGAGTTTTCGAAAGGAAAGTGTTGCGTACCATCTATGGTGGGTTGCAGATGGCGGACGGTTGCAGATGGCGTGGAGGAGGCGAATGAACCACGAGTTGCATCAGCTGTTGGGAGAACCATCCATCGTTCACACCGCGAAAATCGGAAGACTGCGGTGGGCCGGGCACGTAGCCAGAATGTCGGACAGTAATCCGGTGAAAATGGTTCTCGACAACGATCCGACGGGAACAAGAAGGCGAGGTGCACAACGGGCAAGGTGGATCGATCAGGTGGAGGACGACTTGCGGACCCTCCGCAGACTGCGTGGTTGGCGAAGTGCAGCCATGAACCGAGCTGAATGGAGAAGTCTTTTATGTGCAGCACAGGCCACTCCGGCCTTAGTCTGATGATAAATAAACCAGGTGTATAAAGGGCTGGATATTATTAAGCTTATACAACACGGCAGACTACGGTGGGCTGGTCACGTTGTTCGTATGCCGGAAGAACGTCAAGCGAAGATAATATTTAATTGAGAACCAGGAAGAGGCCGCAGGCTTCGTGGAAGGCCGCGTACACGATGGCTTTTTGCAGTTTAGGAGGACCTGAGGGCGCTCAATGTTCAGGGCGACTGGAAACGATTGGCCCAGGATCGAGTCCAGTGAAGAAGGATACTCCATTCGGCGTAGGTTTATCGAAAAGCTGTGGCCCATTAAGTATCAAGTAAGTAAGGGTGGGAGCATCTTGACGGACGAACGTGTGGTGATCGAAAGGTGGAAGTAGCACTACGAGGAACATTTGAATGGCGCTGAGAGTACAAGCAGTGAAAGTCAAGGCAGCGGAGGAGATGACTACGTCAGTTCAGCGGACGATCGAAGCCAACCAGCCCCCATCTTGAGGGAAGTTAAGGATGCCATCCAACAGCTAAAGACCAATAAAGCAGCTGGTAAGGATGGTATCGGAGCTGAGCTTATCAAGATGGGCCCGGAAAAGCTGGCCACTTGCCTGCACAAATTGATAGTCAGAATCTGAGAAACTGAACAGCTACCGGAGAAGTGGAAGGAAGGGGTTATATGCCCCATCTACAAGAAAGGCGACAAACTGGAGTGTGAGAACTTTCGAGCGATCACCATCCTTAATGCCGCCTACAAAGTGATATCCCAGATCATCTTCCGTCGTCTGTCACCATTAGTGAACGAGTTCGTGGGAAGTTATCAAGCCGGCTTCGTTGACGGCCGCTCGACAACGGACCAGATCTTTACTGTACGGCAAATCCTTCAAAAATGCCGTGAATACCAGGTCCCAACGCACCATCTGTTCGTTGATTTCAAGGCGGCATACGACAGTATAGACCGCGTAGAGCTATGGAAAATTATGGACGAGAACAGCTTTCCTGGGAAGCTTACCAGACTGATCAAAGCAACGGTGGATGGTGTGCAAAACTGTGTGAAGATTTCGGGCGAACACTCCAGTTCGTTCGAATCGCGCCGGGGACTAAGACAAGGTGATGGACTTTCGTGCCTGTTGTTCAACATTGCGCTAGAAGGTGTCATGCGGAGAGCCGGGTGTAACAGCCGGGGTACGATTTTCAACAGATCCAGTCAATTTATTTGCTTCGCGGATGACATGGACATTGTCGGCCGAACATTTGCAAAGGTGGCAGAACTGTACACCCGCCTGAAACGTGAAGCAACAAAAGTTGGACTGGTGGTGAATGCGTCAAAGACAAAGTACATGCTTGTGGGCGGAACCGAGCGCGACAGGGCCCGCCTGGGAAGCAGTGTTACGATAGACGGGGATACCTTCGAGGTGGTCAAGGAATTTGTCTACCTCGGATCCTTGCTAACGGCTGATAACAGTGTTAGTCGTGAAATACGAATGCGTATCATCTGTGGAAGTCGGGCTTACTACGGGCTCCAGAAGAACCTGCGGTCAAAAAAGATTCGCCACTTCACTAAATGTGTCATGTATAAGACTCTTATAAGACCGGTTGTCCTCTACGGACATGAAACATGGACAATGCTCGAGGAGGAGGAGCACTCGGAGTATTCGAGATACGGGTGCTCAGGACCATCTTTGGCGGTGTGCAGACGGTGTGTGGAGGCGAAGAATGAACCACCAGCTCGCCAAACGCCCAACTTAGATGTAGACTAAACAAATGAAATGATTCTGACCACTAGTCTAAGGAATGTCACATCTTCAACTCTGGATGTCATGTATTTTTTTAGGAACTATAAAACCCACCACTTCCTTGCTCAGTATAACATTGTATAGTCATATGATTTGAATTTGTCCGCTTGAAGAAATTTTGTTTTGTCTCCAGGCAAGGAAACTTAATCTTGGTTTTAAATCATCAATCTATCACACGTTGCTTTGAAAATGGATGCAACAGAAGAGACTGCAATATCACGAACGACTAAAGACAATCATTCTACTTATTCGAGAGCCACGTGTCGATGCAAAACATTAACGTCAGGAATTTACGCACTACCGCCGCCAGTATGCGGAAAACACAGCCAATGTCAATTGTATCTCTCAATTGCAGTCATTGTAAAGTTTGACAGCACAACACAATCCGCTGTCATAAACAGTCTCTTTCATGAGTTTCTATATTTTAAGAACATCATTCCCGACGGAACACCGTTTCAGCCAATCGTCCAAGCGAGTGCAAGTAGCGAAAATTCAAACGTAAATCACAAACACGCGAACATACCGATATTGCGCCCAAGGAAAGGCGGCAGCCATCAGCTAGTTGTCGTCGTCATCGTCGTCGGCTCCTCGAGCTAAGGATGGCTTATTCCGCTTGCAGCAGACTGAGGCTTTCTTCGTTCATTCGCTGAAAACGAAGAGCGCGAAATATGGCTCCCAACACGCAATCTTTGGAGGTGGTCTGCTAATCGTAGGGTACGGCAATAGATTCGAAATTTAAATATATTTGAATACCATGGATAATATGATTTTATTTATTTAGTTAGGCTACATTTTTTTCCAAATATTATGCTTTTGAAAACATTTTTGAATTTCATGACAGTTATATACACAGAAAAAAATAATTAAAAATAAACAGCGCGTAAAACATGACATGCGGAAATTTACGCTATTCTACGCTGAAATGGTCATCTTCCTAGCAAGATTGCTTACAACTTGTATGCAATATTGACGATTCACGTCAAATATTGTATACATTTAGGCTACATCTCGTGTGGAAGTACGCTAATAATGACGTTCCATTTATGTGCATGATTTTTAGCGTAAATTTCAGTGGATTTTTCTATCTGTGTAAAAATTTATAATTCTGCCACATCTAATTGACATTTTTGACCACAATAATGCAATAATCCAAATTTGATGAATAATTTAGTAAATCTAGTGAATTTGATAAATTGCAAAAATTAAAACAAATTTATATATTTTGCAAACTTTGGATTCATCCGCAGTGAGTTACAGCGCCCTAATGTTAGCGTGCCGAAGGATTCATTTATGCCCACGTCCTGTGTAGCAGAGGAATCGGTATTTTGGTTAGACAACGTTTTCTTGAAAAAATCCTCCCAAACTTATTCTAATTGCATATTTTCTATGATATCATTCGCCGAAACATGCTCCGAAATTCACACCAACAGACCGAAGCATACCAACGACGACGATCTACAAGGACTAGGCGTTCTCCGCTTTTCCGGAGGGGTACTTGTAGCTAGTCGTCTCGGCAAACCTCGGCTCATTTCAAAATAACGTCTGTTGCCGTTCGGTCGTGGAAACATTTTGCACTTCTGCTACTTAGTATTGCCAGCAACTAATTGCTTCATGACGAGTTTGGTTTGCGGTTTTGAGGAGCAGTAAACCGCGGTCAAATCGGTCTTTCATCGCGTACTACCGTCGGAGTGAGTTAATCAGTCGAGGGAACCGCACATTGAGGTGTGCAATTTTGGTGCCACTGCAGCCGTCCAATTAGTGTTTCCTCTCGTTAACAGGGAACGGATCAAGGCTATTTATTCGACGTTCTGAAGCCTTCAACGCTAAATACCTCAAGAAGTGGAATAAGTGAGCAAAAATGGGTGCCTTGAAGAAAATGACACGCTGTGGAAGTATAAGTACACTGTTCGCGGTTCTGATAGTGCTCTTTGGCGTCAGCTCATCAGCTCTGACTACTTTCGGCAAGTCCAACACACAGAATCAGGCTCCGCTGACAACGCGGGCACCAGGTTGGTTTAGTTATTATCGTCTGACTTCTATTTTTAACTATGAATTTGTATAACAGAAACATTCTGAGTCGGTTGCAAGAAGTTTTGGGCGACGGTTGAAACTTATAACTATAAATAACTTCATAAGAAATTAATATTCATAAAACAGTCCAAAAATGCTAATTATTTCAAACTTTACATGCCTAATTGCTTTGATGTTGATTACATCACATGGGAATGCTTATAACGGCCTTATGGTAGGCTACCGATTGCTATTTCACCGAGATTGTAGATCATGTTGATTTGTACGTTTCACGCCAAGGTTTGAAGTCTCGTTTCGAATTTCTGGTAACTAAAACGTTAAATACGCGTTGCATTAAATTAATTTGAACAGTTATTTTACAGCATGCGATGCTCGAAAACACTTAGAAAATGTTTGCAAAAATCGTATGTGTCGCCGAAATCTGACGCTTGATTTGGATTTTTCAAGCTTTACACGAATCAGCCAGATCATCTTTCTTGGAAGCTATTCTAGCTAGAACAGCATTGCTAGCATTGTGTGCATCAGTTCATTCTTTTTTCGTACGCTGTCTAAAAGTCTTAAAGTGTCGTATAGTAAATATGTTTACCGATAAAGGTGCCCACCAACTGGTGCATTCTGCTAAACCGAATTCGACAGAATACTATGTAGGCGGTATCGAAGAGTGCTATATCTCGATAGTTACCATAATCGAGTTTGTGTATTTTTCTTAGATATGATATATGAGGCCATCCAGTCAACTTGAAGCCATTTTTTCTACCTCCCGGATAGAGGTGTCCGCCGCCGCGCCACGCCGTCGAAATTTTTGCATCGGCGCGCCGCCACTCAAATTTGATCACCCCGCTAATCTAAAAATTTTCACGCCGATTCAAATTTGTAGAAGTTCACAGGATTGTAGAAGTCCGTAAAAAAAATTCGAAGACCTAATGGAATTTCCGTAGATCTTCCAGATTGGTATCACGTTTAAACTCCAAAGATTTTTTTTGTGAAAATTTTTATGATTTCCTTGAAAATCTCATAAAATTTTCCGTTAAAATTTCGTAAAGCGTAAAAACTTAAAGAATTATTCGTTAACAAAGGAGAACGGAGAAGGACTGTTTTGCAGAAAGCCATTTAACCGAAGGCCAAAGACCGAAAGTTGTTTGGCCGAATATGTCATATGACTGAGCAAACCAATTGGCCGTTAAAATAAATTTGAACGGAGAAGGACTGTTCTGCCAATCTTGACCAAACCTTTTTGCATGAAAATGTCGTTCGGCCGAACCTTTTGCTAGTTTAGCTGGTGCTTTGACTGACTAAACATATCTATGGTTGCTACTCCGTGGTTGACCAGAATCAGCGAATTTGTACCAAGAATCAACTGAATGGCTGACTGGGATCGTTCAAGCATTCTTAGTGTGTAAGTTTCACTTAAGTGATCTTACAGTACCAGTTTTTTTGTCGTCCACACAAAGCAGAAAGAACTAATTACCTGCATACCTAGCAGGAACACGACCAAACGCGCACCAATTGCTTTACTTCTCGACCGCACAAAGCACAAGAATATCGGATCGTATGAAGTGTCTAAGAACCGAGCATGAACACGATCAAACGCGTTCTCCACACCATGCATGCCCAGTAACATATGCAAACTGTGAAGGCCAGCCGTAACACTAACGCACGATCCTCCAAATACAATTCAATATACTTCACTGTCCCTCAAAGAGAAATAAGGTACACCATGCACGCCTGGTAGCATATGCAAACTGTCGACAACGCGTCCAATCTTTCACTAATTTATTTACTATCCAACGCATAATGCACCCAGACCTCGAGACTACTTTGGGTCCTACACAGAAAGAAAAATCGTTAGTAAAATTAAAAAAACCGTTGGTAAAAATAAAAAGTTGCGTTGCTTCTTTTTCGTAGAGAGTTGTATATGTTCAGAACAAAAGTACGCCAGCTTTTGGAACAACCATGCTTCAAAAGTGGCATTGCGCTCTGAAATTAAAAGTTTTTGTACTGTCAAATCAAAAATGATTCACTGTAAAAAATAAAAGTGAAATATTTTTGTTTCAAATGACGATGTCCTTATTATTATTGGGTTTTTATTAAAATTGAAATAATCAAGTCAAGATAATATTAGGATATATTTTGAATTATTTTAATTGACGGATTGTAAATAAACAAATTACATAGCAATTGACTTATACAAAATCTCGACTCTAAATTTCCCGGATCTTTCCATTGCCGGCCTTTCCTTGTCTCCTTCCGATTGATGCTATGACGGTAAATCTCCCGATCTCGATGCATAATTTATGCCGAATCGCTGGTAGACATGAGACTTATCGGGACCATATCACTGAAACAGATCATATGAATAAACATTAGTGGAGTATGACCAGTGATATGAGGCTTAAAGCAAAGGTCCATTCAGGAACCATTGGTCAATATATCTGCTGGGCAAGAAGAGAATTCAACTTCCTGCTGGTATCGCAGTCGGGGTTAAATGATTCCTTCCGCGATAAGCCATGAGAGGAACTGGATAAAAGAGAAAACAAATTATTAGTTACCGGTCGAGAAAACACTTTTGGAAGCCTTCGATTAAAAACTTACTCTATTTTGGAAGCAGCCCGCGCCAATTTATGATTCGCTATAAACACTTTATAGTTTTGCGTGAAAACCTGGTGAAAACGGTAGATCTGCGTGATAACGGTTGATCATCGCTCAAACGACACCTCCACAAAACCTAGATAAAGTAAATAATATTTATGAGCAATAAAATCAGAATTCTTTGTAATTGTTGCTCCCAGTTTTTAAGACCTACCTTTTGTTAAATGACTGGAAAACTCTAGCAATTTAAGAAAACATGAAAAACGCGGTTTTCAATCAAAACTTTTATTGATGTTTTGATTTGTGATGGATGCTTGACTGAACCACACAATCACAAAAAGTTTTGTTTTTGATAGGTTGTGTTGACATTTTTAACATTTTAACACTGAAAGAAAATACTTTCAAATTCACACTCTGCACTGGAGAAAAAAAACTTTTAAAATCATAAATTCACTTTGACAGTAAAAAATAAACTTTTAATTTTAAGAAAATAAAACAACTTTTAAATGTAAAGTTGAAAATATTTATTAAAACAATTTTCGTTTTTTGTGTGTATTTACAAAACGAATGCGCCCAATCTTGCGCTAATTCATTTACTCATCGGCAACACAATGCAAGAACTCGGATCACGCGACTATTTTCCGTCTTAATATGAACGCGTCCAATCTTGCACTTCTGTCGTTCGGGCGAACCGTTTGGCCGAAAATGCCGTTTGGTCGAAATGGTCTATTTGGTCTAAATGGTCAATTTGGTCCAAATGGACAACCGGCCGAAAGCGTCATTCGGTTGATGATGATGATGATTATCAGGAACTAGTTGAGCATTTATTATCATCAAATGCTTTTTCTGGTTGTCTAAGGTTGTCACTGGTTTTGTTTTCCGCATCTGATAGTAAAAAAGAATTGAAGTGTCAAATATTTTATTTTTTGTTAGAATTTCCCCGCGTTCTGCGTCTGTTTGGCTAGTCACCGGACAGACAAACAGGGCTATCATATATAGTATTAATCATTTTGTCGGAAAAGTCGTTTGTCTGAATGTGTTTGGTAGAAGAAACATTTTCGGGTCAAATCGATCTTTCTGCCAAACGATCATTTCTACCTAACTGAATTTTCCGCCAAGACGAGTTAGGTCGAATAATTATTTAAGCTAAATTAACAGTTTGGCCAAATGTTTCGTTCGGTTGTATGTCACTTTCAGCCAAATGACATTTTCAACCAAGCCATTTTCGATTTAATAAACGTTTCGGAAAAGGCCCTCCTTAGCCTAGCGGTAAGACGCGCGGCTACGAAGCAAGACCATGCTGAGGGTGGCTGGGTACGATTCCCGGTACCGGTCTAGATAATTTTCGGATTGGAAATTGTCTCGACTTCCCTGGGCATAAAAGTATCATCGTGTTAGACTCATGATAGACGAATGCAGAAATGGTACATTGGCTTAGAAACCTCGCAGTTAATAATTGTGAAAGTGCTGAATGAACACTTAGCTGCGAGGCGGTAATGTCCTAGTATGGGGATGTAATGCCAATAAGAAGAAGAATCGTTTCGGACAAATCGGCACCAATATTGCATAGGGGTAAAACTGCTTTTGTAAAAAAGAGCGTCACGCGTCGCTGGTGGGCCTATTTGTGCCCACCCATGCAATCCATCGTCATTTAATAAAAGAAGAAGATTCGCTGCTTCCATCAGTGGTGTTGTATTGCATGGATGGGCTAAAATTGGCCCACCAGCGACGTGAGAAGCTTTTGTTTACAAAAGCAGTTTGAAATGTTGGTGCCGAAATGTATTATTGAGCCAAACGAAATTCGGCTAGATGTCTTTCGGCTTTACGTGTTATTCGGCTATGTGGCCGCCGACTGACTTTTGGGAGGAGGCCACAAGGCCGGAAGGTGTTTGGTCGAATTTAATGTATGACCAACACCCTTTTGGCCGAAAACGTCTTTAAGCCCAAATGGACATAAAGCCGAAATGTCGTTCGGCCAAACTGGACATTTAGTTAAATGATTCATTTGGCCAAATAGGTTTTACCGAAAATGCTGAACATTCTATCCGAATGGCATTTTCGGCCAAACGACCTGTTGGACAAACGCTTAGGCTAAACGAAATTTTCGGCCATACTGTTTTCGATCTAATAAGGGGTTATCCATATACCACGAGGACAGGTTTTGATCAGTTCAAAATATCCCCCTCCCCCAGCATGGACAACTGCTCATATAAATTTTCAAAAATTTTCGCCATACACCCACTTCCCCCTAAACTGTCCACGTGGCATATGAAAAGCCCCTAACCGTTCCGCCTAACCCATCATATTGGCCAAATTGCTTCTTGCCGAATGTTTTATTGCCTGACGACCCTTTACCCTTTTAATAATTTCCAGTGGAATTGCTGAAGAACTTATTATAGACAATACACAGCAATTCTTTTAAAATTTACCGTTTAAATACACTGGACTGTGTTTTTACACGATTTACATTTTCACAACTTTGCACCCATCCTAAATGTTTAACGCATATCCATTATCATGCGATTTTTTTTTTAACATGTGACGAAGATTTTGGTGGTGAATTGAAGTCACAGGATCAAAAATACTACCGAAAAAAAAATCGTGTTAAAACAGAATCCTGTGTATTGCTTTTGTTTTTGAAACTTTTCGTTTCGTCGTTGAAAACATTGACACTTGTCTTCAGCGGCGGCTTCCCGGGCTTCCCCGAAAGCCCGTTTGTACATGTTTTTCAACTATACATAAATAATACTGTCAAAACTTGCATTTGTCAATAAAAAATTTCAGCTAAAAGCTCTATTTTTTGACAAATGTCCAATCACACAACCAATTGTCGGTAATTGTCAAAAATCCAATTCAAAAACTATCCCCTTGTCGCTGAGTCTGGCACTAAATGGTCGGCGCGGAAATCCAAAGGTAGGAATAAAATTTTGGACATTGCGCACAAATGCTTCTGAAGAGTTTTAGTGGAAACTTCAAAAAATTTCCGTTGAAACTCCGAAGAATTTTCCATATAAATAAAAAAAAAGTTCTGTATAATTTTCTATGGAAATTTTGAACGATTTTTCGTTGAAATCCAGAGAATATTTTGTTGCAATCTACATTTAGAACAATCTCCTGCGGAAACTCTGAAGAAATTTTCGTGAAAATTTCGGAGTATTTCTCTGAAAAAAATCAGAGAGGTTGCCGTGAAAACTCTTCAAAGATTCTTGCGGATATTTCAAAGAATTTTATGTGTGAATTTCTGTATAATACTCAATAGATATTTCGAGCATCTCCTCGTGGATATTCTGAACAATTTTCTGAAGAAATTTGAAACAATTTTCCGTAAAAAACTGAATCATTCCTCATGTGAATTCCGAAGATTCTTCAGCGGAATATATTCCAAACAATTTTACTATGTAATTCAAAAGAGCTTCCTTGGAAAATCCAAACAAATTCTCGTGAAAACTTCAAAGTACTTCCCGTGGAAAATCCGAAAATATTTTCCGTATTAATCTTTTTCGACGGTATTTAAAATGTTCTCACTGTATCTAAAATGTTTCGGGACATATTCAAAAGGAGAGGTTTTGAATATGTCCCGAAAAAAAATCGAAAAAATATTTTTAAGAAATGATCACCAAAAAATAGCACGCCGATTCACGCCGCCGCCGGCTGAAATAGCAACCGACGTGACGCCGAAAACGCCGCCGTCAATTTTCGGACCGGAGCGTACTTCTACTCTCGATCATTTCAATTAGGGGAACTGGTCTGTTTTTCATCTCACTCATCTCACTCATCTCATCGCAAAACAAATAAATACAGCACCAACCTCGTCGCTGCTTTTTGCTAACACGCGTGCTTACTTTAAGGGTGAAAAAAATCACAAAAATAAGAAACAGACCAAATTCCTTTTAATTGCTTTGTTTCTGATGGGATGGAAATAGGACATATAGGATGAAGTGCCGAACCGTTCCCCTACTTGGTGTTTGTTTTTCATTCAGGCAATCACTCCATACTTTAAGCGAAGATTTGAAAACAATTCAAGCCAACTGGCCCTAAATTTTATTACACAAACCGCATTTAATCGGGAAATAATGCAGCTTGGTTGTCTCTTAAATAAAGAAAAAAGAAAAAATAAAATGCAGCTAAGCAGTGGATGTGCTTAGTAAAGCCTAGAACCAAAAAAAGAAGGCCCGTAGATCTATTATTTTATATAATATTCGACTTCGAAGGTGTCTGTAAGTATGTGTGTATACAAAAATAAAATACACACTTCCCGTATTAAGCAACCGTGGTAGGCAACAAGTTGCATTCGACGGAGAATCCAGTCAGTTTTTTTTTGCTGTAGAAAATCATTCCGATGATTATTAGGGTTTTAGAGTTATTTTCAAAATTCTCAGTTAAAATAAAGCACGTCCTTCTATATACTACCCCCAGGGCCGGATTTAGCCGGAAGGGGGCCCCGGGGCCGACGGTATGTGAGGGCCCAAAAATATACAAAAATGGTTGGTTTTGGTACTTAAGATTTGTGGGGGCCCGGGGCCACGGCCCCCCCGGCTCCCCCATAAATCAGGCCCTGACTACCCCATTTATAACTTTTTTTTTAAATACTTTTCTGCCTTTCTCGTACAACAACGTTCTACCGAAAGGCTATATGATCACTCCAAAAACAAATTTTTGATAGGGGCCCACTCATAGTATCATATACCAATTGACTCAGCTCGACGAACTAAGGTGATGTCTGTATGTGTGTGTATATGTGTATGTGTAAAAAATTTGTAGACATACTTCTAGGAACTTGGCATTGTCCGAATTATTCAATAGGTTTCATTCGAAAGGAAATCCTGTCCCATTGTTTGCTATTGAAAATTGGCTAGATTGGACTTATGAGGCCAAAACACTATTTTTTATACGCAAAATACGCTTATTAACACATATTCTATATTCTTCATTTTAATTTCCATTTAATTAGCATTCAACTTCAGCTCACTTTCTGATTTAAATTTAGTTGGTTTTGCATTTCGTCATTGATTCGTTTTACATTTTCACAGTTTTTACATTACTCGTTTGTTTCCACATTTATTCCCTTCGTATTATCCTCTCCTCAGTGATGTTAAATAGTATGGGCATTAAGCGATTTGAATTCGTAGACGCGTCAAGCCAATGCTGTTTTGTATGAGAGTAGAATCACTTTATTTCGTTTCTTACAAATATGGGTCTATTCACTACCTCTCCGGCGTCTCCAGTTAGTCTTGCGAGCAAAGGCGTAGGATTTCCATTCAGGAGATGGCGAGATCGATTCTCGGTCCGGCTCTAAAAGTTTGTCATTGCCAGTGGGGCTCCATCGATGTTGTGCTTGTCATTACTTCTTCATTGGCATTGGCATGCTGACTTTATTCTAGACTCAGAAACGAATGTATCCTACTGCCAGTCGTTGGGGATAACGAAACTTTGCAATTAATTTTTGACAAGTATGCAAGTTTAGGATTGAACCAAATTATTCATATAAAAAACAATAAAAATTGCTATTTGGAACACTTGTTGACAAATATCTATGAAGATTTTTATGTAACAGAATATCTCAATCCATTGTGAAAAAATGAAGCGTTCCACACTGCAATCGAAAACTCTTTATTCATCAGACCGCATCGTGCTTTCGTGCTGTGCGGTTCTTTCTCTCTTTGCGGAAGGAAGTTTTTAATACTACCCGAAGCTATTTTAATTTCAACGGTGCTTCTTAGCGCTATTTGTACCCACTGATCCCGTTACGATCTTTGCAAGGACCCGTGCCTTCGTTTTACGTTGGACCCGTTTGCGGAAGTAAAATTCCGACAAGCGGTGGTAATCCTGCAGGGACACCGTTCTGGGAAAAAACCTCTTAGAAGGTCACGTCTCCACGCTCAGCCATGAGCATTAATAAAAACAAGAGGAAGGGGGAGTCTCTGAATTCTCCACTTCCTTCAAAGAAACAAGGTTTCAAGACCGTCCTGCCAAAGCGCGGAAAAATAGAAGGAAGCTGGAGAATTCAGATATTCCTTCTAACTCTAATATCGGAAATAATTCTTCTCCAATCGAACTGAGCAATCAGTTCGATTTGATTAATGATGAAATTGAGCAAATCGAATATACCTCTAGCCCAGGTGATTCGATTCATGCGAAAAGCAAAGAGATTCCGCCAATTGTGGTATCTGTTGCCGAGTTTACTGGCTTCCGGAATGAGATTTTGAGTAACCTTCAGGGGATCAAGGTTTCATTTCAGATTGCTAGGAAGGGTGACTGCCGCGTTTTGCCGGGATCCTTTGACGATCGCAAACGTCTTCTTCAGTATTCAACTGAGAAGCGCCATAAATTCTTCACATACGACGACAAAACTGAGCGATTGTTCAAAGTCTTGAAAGGTCTCCCCAGTGATGATAAATCACTGGATGAGATTAAAATTGAAATTTCTCAATTACTTGGATTTTCACCAGTCCAAGTAATTAAGATGAAAAAGAAATCCCACTCTGGTACTTCCCAGAAGGGCATTTCTCAAGAATTTTATTTAGTTCATTTTAACAAAAGTGAACTAAATAATATGAAAAGTTTGGAAAAGGCCTGTATTATGTCTCATGTCCGTGTTACATGGGAACATTTCCGCAGGCCTGGGGGAAATTTCCAAAACCCCACCCAGTGCCGTAAGTGCCAAAAGTGGGGTCATGGAACCAAACATTGTCACATGGATGCTAAATGCATGATTTGTGGTGGAACCTCTCACGCCAAGGACGCATGTCCTGTGAGAGAAGATTCTAATAAATTTAAATGTGCAAATTGTGGGGGCAATCATAAATCCAATTTCTGGGAATGCCAAAACCTTTGAAACCTTGGGAGTTTCTGTTGAAACAAATTTTGGTCAATTTTCCTTCATTGCAGCCTATTTGCCTTTTCAATGCAATGGGCAGCAAAAGAATTTGTTGAAAGCTGATCTTCAAATTCTGACTCGCAACAAATCAAAATTCTTCGTAATTGGTGACTTCAATGCCAAACACCGTTCATGGAATAATGCTCAAAGCAATTCCAACGGCAAAATTTTATTTGAAGATTGTTCTGCGGGATATTATACTATTCAATATCCCAATGGCCCTACTTGTTTCCTTCCAGTCGAAATCCTTCTACAATTGATTTAGTTTTAACGGATTCAAGTCAGCTGTGTGGCCAATTGGTAGCTCATGCTGACTTTGACTTTGATCACCTTCCTGTGACATTTGAAATCTCACAAGAAGCCATTTATAATCCAATCAGCTCTACTTTTAATTATCATAGAGCTGATTGGGATTTATATAAATATCGATAGGAATTTTGATGTTAATATTCCTTTGGATACCAAAAGTGATATTGACAATGCGCTCGTATCTTTGACAAATTTAATTGTCGAAGCCAGAGGCATTGCAATTCCTAAATGTGAAATTAAATTCAACTCCATTATTATTGACGACGATCTTCAGCTACTGATCCGTCTTAAAAATGTGAGGCGAAGGTAATACCAAAGAACTCGAGATCCCGCGTTGAAAGTTATTTGGTGGGATTTGCAAAATGAAACGTTTCGCTATTCTGAGAAATACCAACTTTGAGAATAATGTCTCGAAGTTGGATCCCAGTTCGAAACCCTTTTGGAAATTAACGAAAATTCTTCAAAAACCTCAAAAGCCAATTCCAGCGCTTAAAGAGGGAAATAAAATTTTATTAACAAATGGCGAAAAGGCTCAAAAACTTGCTCAGCAGTTCGAGAGTGCCCATAATTTTAGTCTAGGTCTCACTAGTCCAATTGAGGATCAGGTTACACGAAGCTTTGAAGACATTCTCGATCAAGATAATGTTTTGACCCTTTATTGGGAACTAATATGGATGAAGTGAGATCTATTACTAGAAAATTTAAAAATATGAAAGCCCCGGGTGATGATGGTATTTTCTACATACTATTAGAAAACACTTCCTGAGAGCTCTTTATCCTTTTTGGTTAATTTATTTAACAAATGTTTTCAATTGGCATATTTTCCAGATAAATGGAAAAACTCCAAAGTTGTTCCAATTTTGAAGCCGGACAAAAATCCAATTGATGCTTTTAGTTATCGCCCAATCAATTTGCTTTCTTTAAAAAGCAAACTGTTTGAAAAGATTATTTTAAATAGAATGATGGTTCATATTAATGACAATTCTATTTTTTCTCATAAGCAATTTGGTTTTCGCCATGGGCATTCAACCACTCATCAGTTATTAAGAGTTACGAACTTAATTCGGCTCAACAAATCTGAAGGATATTCGACTGGAGTTGCTCTTCTTGATATAGAGAAAGCATTTGACAGTGTTTGGCATGAAGGTTTGATTGTAAAATTGATGAATTTTAATTTTCCTCTGTACATTATTAAACTGATCCAAAATTATTTGTCAGATCGCTCACTGCAGGTAAACTATCAGAATTCTAAATCTGATAGATTACCTGTAAAACTAGTGTTCCCCAAGGCAGCATACTGGGGCCCATTTTGTATAACATTTTACTTCTGACTTACCTGATTTACCACCAGGGTGTCAAAAATCTTTGTTCGCAGATGACACAGGTCTCTCAGCCAAAGGGCGTAGCCTTCGTGTCATTTGTAGTAGATTGCAAAAAAGTTTGAATATTTTTCTCCACTTACTTGCAAAAATGGAAAATTTCTGAGATGCTTCCAAAACTCAGCTTATAATTTTCCCACATAAGCCGAGAGCTTCTTATTTGAAACCTTCTAGCAGACATATTGTCACTATGAATGGGGTTCCAATTAATTGGTCTAGCGAAGCTAAATATTTAGGACTTCTGCTAGATCAAAAATTAACTTTTAAAAATCACATTGAAGGCCTTCAAGCCAAATGTAACAAATATATTAAGTGTCTATATCCACTTATAAACAGAAAATCAAAACTTTGTCTTAAGAACAAACTTTTGATTTACAAACAAATTTTTAGACCTGCCATGTTGTATGCTGTGCCAATATGGACTAGTTGCTGCAATACCAGAAAGAAGGCACTTCGGAGGATTCAAAATAAAATTCTGAAAATGATTCTGAAGTTGCCTCCGTGGTATAGTACCAATGAACTTCATAGAATTTCTAATATTGAGACATTGCAACAAATGTCCAACAAAATAATTTCCAATTTTAGACAAAAATCGTTGCAATCTTCTATTGCAACGATTAGCTCCTTGTACCCTTAGTATAAATTAGGTTAAGTTTAGTTTAAGTAGAAAACATTGTAATTCCTACATGGTTCAATTCAACCTGAGGAAATATTCTAACTGCCAGAGGCAATTGAAATGTATTAATAATAACTAAAAATGTAACATAGCAAATAAGGATGATAGTGTTAAGAAAACACGGAACACCTAGTCTAAGAGATGAATGCATGTATTAGATAATTAGCAAATAAAATTAGTTAAAAAAAAAAAAAAAAAAAAAAAAAGAAAAAAAAAAAACTCTTTATTCATACTAGAAGTGTGCGCCGCCGCGCCACGCCGCCGCTGCCGCCGACATTTTTGCATAGGCGCGCACCCGTTTAAAATTTTGTCACGCCTGTGGGCTATAATTTTCCACGCCGATTCAAAATTGAAGAAGCTCGCAGAATTTTCCATGGAAACATCAATGATATCCTTAAGAATTTCATACAATTCCCCGTTAAAATTTCGAAAATCTCTCCGTGAAAACTAAGAAAAACTGCGAGTGTAAATTTCTAAGGATTTTAAGGTCGAAAGTTGGTTGGCCTTATATGTCGTTCGACCAAACAAACCATTTTGCTGAAACCCATCTAGTCTACAATTATTTTGCCGAAAATGTTATTTGGTCAAACAGTTCCTTTGGCTGAAAAAAAAATTCGTTGCGGTCTCAGATTTGAATCTGCAGAATGACCCCGAAGGACGTAATCCTACGTCAAAACAGTTGGCTGAATAGCTCAATTGACAGAAAGGGTAATATGGCCGAAATTCGTTCGAAAGTATCGTTCGGCTGAATTGAACATTTTGTAAAAAAAAGTCGTTTAGCTGGATAATGGATATGCCATTTGACATAAAATGCCATTTGACTGGCTAAATGTCTCTATCTGTAAAACGACAATTTCTCCCAAATGGCATTTTCGGCTAAACGATCTAGTCGATCAAATGACTTTTTCGGCCAAACGATCATTTCGGCTAAATGATATTTACAACCAAAAAAAACTGTCAGGGCAAACAACTGTTTCGGTCATATTACCAATTCGCCCGAATGAGCTTTTCGGCTATTTGCCACATTCCGCCAAATGTTATTTTCGATCGAACCATTTTCGACATAATACCGTTCCGGACAAACGTTCAATTCTGTCTAATGGAGTTTGCCTACATGTTACTTCAGACAAACGATGTGTTAAAGAAGAGTGCCAATTCAGCCGCTTTGACCAAACTGTTTTCCGTTTTCCGCATAACCGTTTTGCCTAAACCAGGCCTGTCCTAACTTTTTAAAAGTTATGCAATCAAAAGCTTTCATATTGGTCTGTTGTATGCAATATTCAAATTAATTCAAAAATAAAATGTTACCTCCACATTTTCAAAATAACCGGCATTTTTTTCCAGAATGGCTAACAATTCTTTAGCCAAAAACGGAACACGATTTTGTTTAGATTAAACTTTTTCTTCATATTTCTCTTTTTAGAAAATTTTATGAGAAACTAGGAATTCTAAGAAATTTTTCATACAGGTGTAATTGATTTTGATTTTGACACAATCGGTTACCGAGATTCGCAAGCAGGGTTCGCAGTTTCCATCAGATAATAAATAATAACATAATAACGATGTTTCTTTCTGAAACATTTCAGGTACATTATTCACATCAGTAAACGGTGTTGAGAAAATGGAAACTTCTTACTGTGTTCAGGAAAATCAGCGAATAAGCTTGACATTTTTTTTTATTGAAGGGCTCGATTTTACTAGTATATTCAACAGATTTGCAGGAACTGTTTTCAACATACAGCAAATCTCCGTATTCTTCGAAAATAAATAAATAAACATGACTTGAACTTGAAGATGATTGGGTTCCCTGCGTTAATCAAATTGGTTGTATTAATAATGCGCATCAATACTTCTGGAGTATTGAACGTTTACGCACGTTAAGTTTCTTGGTACATAATGCAATATACAAGGAAATATCGCCATACCCCTGTGATTGCTTTTCCATTCTTAGAAGTGTTACAACGTCTGTGTTCTTTTCCATCATTGACGGTGATCCATCAGTTGTAAGGCCACTCAATTTTTTAAATAAGAGTCCAAGCTCCTTCAAACATGTCCGTCAGGTTTTTTTCCGGTAGCCGTTCCTTTCATTTGGAATGAAAGCTGCCAATTCCTCCGTGATTCAAAATAGATCATAAGTTTGAATACAGCTACCTGGGCCTTGTTTTTGACATCAGTATTTTCATCGATTGCGAGCATGTAGAATTTGAAGCAGGTGACTTATTCACGTAACGCAGTTCTCAAATATTTTGTAAAACTTGGTTGAAGCATTTACTTTTCACTAATACTACTGACTTTTTCCTTAGGGCACACTATGTCCACATTAGCCGATATGCATTCCTTAACAAGTTCTCCGCCCTAGAAAGGTTTCATCCGTATTGCTCACTTACTAATTTCACCAATAGTTTGAAATAATAATGACGTTCAAATTAAATGAACGCCTTGTCTTTGAAGATCTTTCAATTTTTGTTTTTGTCCTAATTCAAATAATATCATTTTTCGTAGAAGGCTTGATCTCGTAATGCTGTTTCGGATCATATTTTGCAACCTACGGTAATTAGTTTCAAATAAGGCCGATACAAATATTAAATTTATTTTATGTCACCCCCTCCAATTTTCCAAAAATATCAAGGGGGCGAAAAAAAAATTTTTGTTTGCGCGTTTTTAATTTTGAACATGTGCATCACTGTTTTTATCTTGGTACGAAATATGTCATTTAAAGACCATACATTTGTCACCAAGAGTATTTCAAATGAAAATAACAGTATATATATTAATCGTCATAAATATTCTATATCCTATCATGTCACGCATATTAGAGGACTCTTGCTTACAGATTCCGTCTAAACTCCCTTGAAATATGTGGCCTACCCATTTCCACCAATGCTCCCAAACATCTACATATTGTTATCGGTGTTTGATGGCTTTTATGTTGCTCGGCACACGAAATCCAGCTGAATGGTCGTCCAAATTGTTAATTTTAAACATCATCTGCGTTATATTTGTCTATATACTCAACACGTTTCAAAACCGAGTGGTACACTCGAACTTTGGTGCGTGGATCAATCCGATTGGGTTTCCAAATATTTCAATAACTCGCAAAGTTATCCCCAGCTCATGATTCCATATTGATCCCAATTTCGCTATCTGCTGATATCAGACTGTCAAGATATTTAAATCCTCCGATCGTCCGGCTACTGCACAGTTTGGAGGGTTGTTCCCGTTGACACTCAACCACCTGGTCCTGCTGACTTCGATGGTGAGCCGCCGCAAAAAAGGCCTTTGAACCCAATCAGCATAAACGAGCGTCATAGTTTTTGGAGAACACTGGCTGGAGACTTGAAGACGCTGTTCGAAGTTAGCAAACCAACACTTCAGCTGTCCAAGTCAAAGAGCTATAACCTTCGGTTGCTGCAGCCATCCTTTCTTCATCGGTCACGGTCAGTAAGTCCACCCATGCCCGCCTGTTCTGTCTGCAGTAGCGCCCAACTCCCACAGGAATACATACCGTTGACGGACTCTACTTTATTTCTATGATTCTTCACTTTCCTCACCGTTTGCTTCTCTACGCTCCTCAATTTTCCGTCGGGTCACATCTGTAATACATTCTTTTCGCTGCCCACTTATCTTCTACGCTGCCACCTTCCAGAACATTCACTATCCTAGTTAAGTCCTAAGATCTTCAACGAACGATTTCTTCACAGCTGGATCTTCTGGACGGTCTATTTTAATTAGTCACGCGAGCCTCTCCTGACATCGCTGAATTCGAGCAATGCTTTGTCGCCAATTAGAAGATGATAGTTAAAAGCGATGTCATCGCTGCGTTTATTACGGACTCAAGAAGGTATCGTCTCCGTTTTCAGCTGATCCATTTCCAGAGGAACTAAATACTAGTCCTGCCAACTAAAATCGGGTCTGGGAAGTAAGTCAAATGCTGCTGCCTGCAGACATGAGAAGCGGGCGCAGGAGGACTCCCCGGCCGACGATGGTAGGAAACCCGCAACAACCGGCGATATTCATTTCCTCTTCGATACTTCACGACGCCTGAATGGAGCATGGACAAATCCGTGGATGATAGATAATGACGTGACTTGTCGGTCACTCATCGATCCAGCTGATCAGCTGAAACATAGACTCGATAACTTACAACAACTTCTTCAACATGACAACCTCTCCTAATTCAGATATAGAGAAAGATTGACCATTCTCCGACGGCAGCAGGCAGGATTCCGCCTCGGAATCACGTCACCAACGGCCATTCATCGCTGCGAACGCCGATCGCTTTCCGCCGTCTACCAGGAGCGCAGCAGTACTGGTAGGCGAACAACAGTCGGTGAGTCAAGCGATCCCTTTTTTGTCGAGTGGGGCGTCCAGTGAGGACGCCTCGGAGGATTTTTTTGTACCGACCGTAGGTCGATGACTGACTGAGTCAGGAATTTACGACGCGTCCATAATATTTTGAGGTTGGATGTGAAATTTATAAAACGTTATTCGTGAACGACCCATCCAACCTCTATTGTCAGACACCCGGGTGTGAAGCTTCTCGTCGTTCGTCACCTCGTCGATTGCTGAATGGGAATGGGACGATACACAATGCATGAGCACAAGTAGATAGAATAGAATAGACAGAAAAACGCACACACAGATAGGACAAACGTAGTTAGTACATAGTGAAACAAACGTAAATGAACGAAATACCACATTAAGCATGCTGTTTTAATAAATTATGTACCCCGCTTTACCTACCTATGAATAAAATGTCGTCTTCGTTGTGAAACCAATGGGTTATTGTTAGATGTTCTGCGTATAGTGTTAAGGTGATTATACAATAAAGCCAGAAATCAGCCATTTTTTAAACCACGTGCTTTTCCAATATTTTTTTCAAGAGCACGAGATGAAAGAACCATAACGCGTATGGGGCTGAAATAATGGTAGATCGTTTGCTTAGTAATGCTGAACAATCGTAATTTGATTTTCTGCACTGTACGAAAATTATTACGCTAGATTTGGGATTTTGGAAATGTATGTAGATAAACGTGTGGTGAATTTGAAATTCACCACGGGCTTCATTCTATATAATCACCTTAAAGAGAGAAAGTGTTTTCCCGTTGCTTCGGTTCGTTTATGTTGTTTTTGGATGTCTTCCGCGTGGCGGAATTTGACTGTTTAAGCATGCTCTTCCGCGTTGGTTGCGCCTCTGGTGGACTTTAGTTGAAGTTACCAGTGCACTGCAGTGATGAAAAGAGAACGCGCAACGTAGCATTGCTGGTTGCAACGTTGGAGGGTATGTGTGATCTCATACCGCACTTTGGAGAAATAGTTTGGAAGTTTTGAGATTTATGCTGAGGTGTGGTAGGGTAGTTTCCCGAGCTTCTGCGTAGTTAGTAGGCGGGCTGGCTCGATCTCCTCTTCGGAGTTTTTCAAATGGACTCGCCCTAAGGCAGTCTCAACCGGGCAATTCAGACGCGTCGTGCGGTCTCCGAATGGAGTGGCGCTTAAGCCGCACGATTTCTAGAGCATCGGCCAGCGCCGACTACAACCTCTGTTGCTATTTCCCATCCTAGTCGACCAAATCATGGACCTCTCTAGCAGTCTACCTCCATAGAGCAATCGAACGAGATGATGATACTGTTATACTAACGCCACAGCGTTCTACCAAGTAGAGTAAACTGAATGACCTGGTCGTATGCTCCCAGTCAACAAACTCCAACTCCACGGTAGCCGTGCAAACAGTGGAGAAGGTCGAAACAAAAGCCAGCCAACGTCGGACGGCGGACCAAGATCAACATAGAACATGGAAATCCAATCTGTCCAAGCAATGCAACAAACCTCGAATTCTTAACTTTAGCATGAAATCTGTGATGTTATACACCAGTGAGACTTGGTGGCAGAAATCACATAGATTTGCAAGTATTCATCACCCGATGTCTATGTTTTACAGCTCGGGCCTGGTGGGTTCACAACTGGATCCCGAATACTGAGCCTCATCGACGATACAATATCAACGGCAACTCCACAGTGTGAATGGGCGTAGACAACGTAAGAGCAGAGACGAAATCTGCAAGCAAGCGCTGGAATTCGGCAGGACATCGCAGCAGAGGCAGACCCAGGATCGCCTGGCAGCGAAACCCTAACAGAGAAATAAACAAAGTCGATGGGAATCAGACTTGGGCTCAAGCCAAAGATCGAGATCCTTAACGTTGTCCCCATGTACCCTAGAAGGTGCTCAGAACACAAGAGTGGGTGGGTGAGAATTGGGTCCAACTTAATGAATGCCACATGTACATGGGTGCAGCTGGAAGTGGCACTCCCAACGGAAGAGCAGCTAGGCGCAGCATCTCTTGAAGATGCCTGGAGAGATATTCGATCCGCCATTGGAAGCGCCGCAACCGCTGCACTAGGCACGGTGGCCTCGGATCAGAGAAACGACTGGTATGACGGCGAATGTGAGCAGTTAGTTGAGGAGAAGAATGCAGCATGGGCGAGATTGCTGCAACACCGCACGAGGGCGAACGAGGCACGATACAAACGGACGCAGAACAGACAAAACTCGATTTTTTGGAGGAAAAAGCGCCAGCAGGAACATCGAGAGAGACGAAGGAACTGTACTGCGCTAATAACGCACGAAAGTTCTATGAGAAGTTAAACCGTTCACGTAAGGGCCACGTGCCACAGCCCGATATGTGTAAGGACATAAACGGGAACCTTCTTACAAACGAGCGTGAGGTGATCCAAAGGTGGCAGCAGCACTACGAAAAGCACCTGAATGGCGATATGGCAGACAACGGTGGCGGTATGGTAATGAACCTAGGAGCACGCGCGCAGGACATGTGACATCCGGATCCGAATCTCCAGGAAATCCAGGAGGAGATCGGCCGGCTGAAAAAACAACAAAGCCCTAGGAGTTGACCAACTGCCAGGAGAGCTGTTTAAACACGGTGGGAAGGCACTGACCACAGCGCTGCACTGGGTGATTACCATGGTTTGGGAGGATGAGGCTTTGCCGCAGGAGTGGATGGAAGGTGTCGTGTGTCCCATCTACAAAAAGGGCGATAAGCTGGATTGTAGCAACTACTGCGCAATCACATTGCTGAACGCCGCCTACAAGGTACTATCCCAAATGTTATGCTGCCGACTAACACCAATTGTAAGAGAGTTCGTGGGGCAGTACCAGGTGGGATTTATGGGTGAACGCTCTACCATAGACCAGGTTTTTGCCGTACGTCAGGTATTGCAGAAATGCCGCGAATACAATGTGCCCACATATCGTCTATTTATAGACTTCAAAGCCGCATATGATACAATCGATCGGGACCAGCTATGGCAGCTAATGCACGAAAACCGGTTTCCGATCACGGTTGATCAAGGCGACGATGGATTGGGTGATGTGCGTAGTTCGAGTTTCAGGGGCACTTTCGAGCCCCTTCGAAACTCGCAGAGGGTTACGGCAAGGTGATGATCTTTCGTGTCGACTATTCAACATCGCTTTGGAGGGAGTAATACGAAGGCAGGGATTGACACGAGTGGTACGATTTTCACGAAGTCCGTCCAGTTATTTGGTTTCGCCGACGTCATTGATATCATGACACGTAACTTTGAGAGGATGGAGGAAGTCTACATCAGACTGAAAAACAGAAGCTCAACGGATTGGGCGTTGAAGACGAATTACATGATAGGAAGGCTATCTTCTTCTTCTTCTTCTTATTGGCATTACATCCCCACACTGGGACAGAGCCGCCTCACAGCTTAGTGTTCATTAAGCACTTCCACAGTTATTAACTGCGAGGTTTCTAAGCCAAGTTACCATTTTTGCATTCGTATATCATGAGGCTAACACGATGATACTTTTATGCCCAGGGAAGTCGAGACAATTTCCAATCCGAAAATTGCCTAGACCGGCACCGGGAATCGAACCCAGCCACCCTCAGCATGGTCTTGCTTTGTAGCCGCGCATCTTACCGCACGGCTAAGGAGGGCCCGCAAGGCTATCTACAAAACACTTATTAGACCGGTAGTTCTCTACGGACACGAGACTTGGACGATGCTGGGACGCGCACTGGGAGTTTTTGAAAGAAAAGTGCTGCGTACCATCTATGGTGGGGTGCAGATGGCGGACGGTACGTGGAGGAGACGAATGAACCACGAGTTGCATCAACTGTTGGGAGAACCATCCATCGTTCACACCGCGAAAATCGGAAGACTGCGATGGGCTGGGGTAGCCAATCCTAGTGCTTTATAGTCTATGAATTGTGTAACTTTGATTAGCTTAGAAATAGAGATTTATTTTAGAACTTGTTTGGAAGAATGTTTTACATTTCTTAAAACACGTGGTGGTGTAACTCTCAAAAAGCAAGGTTGTTTTCAGTGTATCGTACCTTGGAGTAAGATAAACCAAAATCTGCAACCAGACACCTGATAACCCAAGTAACAATCTTGTGACCGTTTGGTTTTATATGAATTTTAATAAGGTTTTATTGTGGGAATAATTAAAGCCTATTGTTTTATGGTGGTCATAAACAATGCTAACGAACAAAGGTTTTATATCACTCTTGAGATATCCATAAAACTCTTATAAACCATGTTTTAAAACTAAACTTTTTGTTAACTTTGAAGTTTTGAAAATAGTTTTATTATTGCTTTCAAATGCGTCTCAAAACCAGTTTGGGTCACTGCTTTAAAACTACTCCACGTGACTGGATCTATTCGCCATGTTGAATTTGGAATGCAGTGTTGCTGTATAACTTATACGTGAATCACGCAAAAAGATGCATAATGGTGTTAGCATATTTTTACCGACATAATGTGAGTGCCATGTGTTTCTGATAAACTTAAGATGCTTCTCATTTCCCAAATTAAAAAAACAATAGCTCAAAAGCGGCAGGTAAAAAATCCCCTAGTCACAAGAATCTCCGGTGTTATCCAATAACACCAATAAAGGTTTGTCAAAAACAATTCGATTTCTGTCAATAGTAATTATGTTCTATGAGCAGGGTTCTTTAAAAATTATTGAACTGATTTTGATTTGGGAAATGAGACACATAAATATGAAATGCTGTTAAATATATGCACTTAATTGGATTGCGGCTTTTCATGAAAAGCCGATGCGATGAAGAATCATTTTATTTCACAATGATATCGAGTTTCCGGTTTCTAAAAAAAAGTGAAGGAGGAAATAATTTTTACATTTTTCCTCATGCACATGTCCTCCTGGTTAAAGAATTTGCCCTTGTATACCTACACATATTTGATTCCTATGAATTAGCGTTAGCGTTAGCGTTAGCGTTAGCGTTAGCGTTAGCGTTAGCGTTAGCGTTAGCGTTAGCGTTGTTACGGTATACTTCGTAGATTGGACACTAGTGATACTCATGTTTCTTATGGAATCCTTATCCAGATTGCTATCGGAAATCAAGGTGGGGAGTTACCCTTGATTCCAATCTAAGATAAAAATGGCATAAGCATGAGGATTACTACTCCCGGCCACGCCCATCTTTACCGTAACTAGGGATAGGAAAGGAAATGTTGATGTAGAACTTACTTAACGAGAGGCCCCGACTTGGCGACGCCCTCATAAGTTCTACGGGTTGGTGGTTTGGTAGGGTAAGGTAGGTCATGGAGGTTTGCCTCAAGCTGGCAATTCGACCCACAGACTATGTTGTTTACCTGTTTTTATTTAAACTCTTGTCAGCCGGCTGTCGAAAGAGTATGCTAATATCGATTTTATTTACAGTTTATTCTTTAAATAATTTACAGACGATTTCTTAACCTCAATCTATCAACAACTATCCGTTGAACAAATCTAAATTTACCAAATTTGTACTTTCTGCTCAGTGAGCAAAACGATTCTTCTAGATTCATCGAATACAGAAATCAAACCATGCCTTTTAAAGATAATTATACTAAACATTTTACAAAGTTTTATTTCAAATATTTTCGCGATTTCTGATATAAAACTCAATAGCTCTGAGACGTAAACGGCCTAAATGCATCACCACCAGAAAATATTCATCACGCGCTGATCTACCTAAACACATATCACACATAGTAATAGAAATAGTACTTCCTTTTGCGTTGTACAAATCTGGGAGCTGCGGACTCGATCGAATCAAATTTTCAAGATATTTTGCTTGAAACTCGAAAATTTCCTCTCGGTGTTCAATGTATACGTTACGATTTTCTCACATCGAATTATCATTGTGTTTTTCTTTATAAAATTCATTAAAAAGATTTCGTAAATTTACTGCCTTGTATTAATTAATATGTCGAATGTTAAATTAATTCATACCCTCCACTTACATTGAATCCGTCGATATATTTAAAATGACGCCAGAAAATTGAAATTTGTTCAAAATGAGCTATATTTAGTATGAGTCGATTTATACGTGTATTCTCTCGGCTGTGCTCAAAACGCACAAAACCTCTCTCGATGCGATGGATACTTTTTGACAGCTTGCTTTGGAGATTCGTTGACACTCGTTTTGACTCTATCCGCAGCTCCCAGGTACAAATATGTTGCATTTCACAAAGAACATGCCCAGAGCATAAAATATTCATCTTCATGAAGCAATTTCAGTCCAAATTTTGACAAACATCGCATGACTATTCAAAACATAGAATGACATAGTCAGACGACTATTCCACCAATTCATTCATTCGGCTGTCACTGAATGTGCTTAGGGAAACGGTTCGCCACTTCATCTCATAGCTCCTATTTCCATCCCATCAAAAACAGAGAAATGGAAAGGAATTTGGTTTGTTTATTATTTTTGTGATTTTTTTCAGCAGTGAGCACGCATGTTAACAAAAAGAAGCGACGAATTTTGTGCCGTATTTCTTTGTTTAGCGATGAGATGGATATATGTACAGTGAGATTGAGATCGGAGCAGTTCCCCTACAATGTGCAGGAAAAAACATAATTAGCATTGTTTATATTGATGTTTACCGTTGAAAGTGCCTCGTGGATGAAAATCGGATTCAGTTTTATGTGAAAAACTACTTTACTCATTTAAAACTTGTTCAGATTTCAGATAATTTATCAATTTGTAGAACGTACATAAATATTCAATGACTAATATTCATTCGAATATTGACAGTCCAGAGCCGACTATGAATGTGTCTGGAAGTGAGCTGACAAGTGAAGAGAGATGAACGTCACAAAAAATGTTCGATTATTTTACACTCTGAACATGACTCTTCTCTTTTCTCCATTCCATCAAACGTTTCACTCAAATTTCAATGATTCACTTCAATTTCAATAAAACACGTCACCGGACAAATAAAATAAAATAAATAAATAAATCAATAAATAAATAGATCAATGAATAAATAAATAAATACCACAATCACTCGCGAGCGCGTCACTTGTTTTCCATATTTGATTCTTATGAATTAAACCAAAAATACGAAAATGTAATATTCCATATATTCGTAGTTTCACTAATTTCAGGAAATTACTAACATTCGTAGATTTCTTATTCGGATCCGCAAATCCGCCGAGAGCTTTTATTTCCACAGATTTGGCATATTTGCCCGTAGGATGAAAAAGTGCTTCCCGCCTCAGCCACTAGGCTGCATGTTATCGAACCGAAGGCCATCTGTTGTAGGGAAGTGTAATCATGACAAAGTTTTATAACAAGTTTAAAACGGTCATGAAGTAACCAAGGAGAATTATTAAGGTTATCACAAAAGCCAATGAGCTATTTATCGCCAGATTTTTTGTTTTCATAAAAAGGAATGTCGCCATGTTGAAACAATGATCAACGTCAAAGCCGTGATTGAAAAAAAATCATCAATTACGATCAAATAGACTATTCGTGAGTGGAATTAAATCATTCCTGACGTTTTTTGATAGAACCACGGTTACTTTATTACAAACTATTTGAAATTGAAATATTTTGAGTAGTTTGGAAAATTATTTAATTTCCTATTTTCATGTAATTATTTGATAATTTCGAGGCGCGTTTATTTTAAGCTTCTACAAACTCAATATTCACGATAAATTTGGTTGCGCATGTCATTCTGTTGTATGAACTACTTAAATAATGCTTCATTTTCAACATCAACCATAAGTAGAATCAGAAACATTATTTTCCACACATCAGCTTTACATAGGTGAAATTGTTATCTAGTGAAAATAAAAACAAAGGCAATGGAATGACCCAGGCAGCAATCGGCAGCAATCGTGCATGAGCCGACATGGCCTCCATCGCATCCACGCATAATTATTGAATGAGTAAGTTCAACGTCCATTGCATTCTCTCTACGGGTTTATCCGAGGCCGTATCTATGCCGCTAATAAGTAGCATGGCATTTCAATAATTTTAGGAACGTGAGCCTGATATGACGTGCTTCACCGATTCAATTTCAAATTTCACCTATCAATCCGTATAGTCCGGGAAGTCCGCAATTCCGAACCTTCATACAAAAGCTTATAATTCTAGCCGTACTTTAAAAATGTTGCTGTTATGGATTCAACAGTTTAGAGTCCATCAGTAAAAACTTTCCCAAAAAGAAAAACTAAAATTTCTACGTAAATAAGTTCCAGTATTTTTTAAATAATATAAAGTTTGTGCTAAGGTCATTACTGCATAAATATATTACAAATATTCATATTCTTTGATTTCTCTAAACATTCTTTGCTATCATTTTCCATTAAAATTCTAAAATTTTCATGCAATTATTCCCATTTTTGACTTTTTTTTGTTTTCTTTCCCCCCCCCCCCCCTTGTGTTTTCCAATAGCTGTCGGACATAAAATAAATTTAATATTTGTATCGGCCTAATATAAATAATATAAAAGGAACTTATCGAACCTGACAAAAAAGCTTGCGGGTCGGTTTTGAAGGATTTTTTCATACATGCCACGGGTCATGAAAAATTGTGCCGAGGGCTGCATCTGGCCTGTAAAAATTTGAAAAAAAATCACTTGGAAGTTCTGAACAATTTTTGTTAAAACACAGACAATCAGACATAACACAGTGAACATTTACTCATCAAATTCATCATTATTCAAACACCAACGACATTTATTGTTTTTACTTAGTTAGGCAAATCAGAAACCAGATGGTGATAGTTAGCAAAAGTAAAATTAGAGCAAATCTGATGCGCGCGCCACTTGTGATCGATTGGCCAACTAATGATTTTTTAAATTGACCAGTAAATCACGGATACAAATTTCATCCATTTGCTTCAAAAATATACATGTTTATTTCCAAAATGATAATATGTTTGAATCAAACATATTTATTTTTAAAACCAAATTAAATCCCTGTTTGTTTTAAACATTCACTAGTGGGCAGCCCCTCGCTCGCTCTTGCAAAAGTAAACAAACACTCGAGTTCGGATCGGATCCGATCGGAAGCAGCAGAGGAGTAGAAGCAAGAGTACAAGCAGATGTTTTCTTGCTTCCAAATTAATGATTAGGATGTTTTTCAGGTACAGAAAGGTAAGTAAATGAAATATGAACGTTTGGAATTGCGAAATCTGGTAGTCAAATGCTTCCAGAATATGAAAATTGGTAGAATTGATATCAAAATATTATGAGTGGTCGAACCAAAACAATAATATCCATGTTTGCTTCAAACATTTAGCTGGTGGAAACAACTTGAAACGCACATTTGATTCAAAAAAAGTTTTCGTTCGCTTCAAATGCAGCAATATGTTTGATCCAAACATATTTATTTTTGATGCCAGAACAAACTGAATTTATGTTTGGATTTACCTAGAATATGTTTGTTCTTAACGTAGTTTTTTCTGCGTGTATCAGTGAACGATTAGAATTTCATGAGTATTATGTCTGTTTGTCTGTGGTTAAAATATCGTAAAATAACATTGGAAATTCCGAAGAATTTTCCATAGAAAATAAAAAAAAACCCGTGCGAATAATAAATAAATTTGCTATGAAAATCTCAAACAGTTTGCTGTTGAAGTCGATTTTTAGTCGACGTCCACATTTTGAACAATCTCCAGTAGAGTGGGACGTCATGGTTATTTTTTCAAATCAATGGTTTTTCGAAGCCATTCTGGGTCCTGAACAACTGTGCGGAATTTGGGACCGATTGGTTGCCTCCTCGCTTTCCGCATCGCGTTTGAAGTTTGGATGAAAATTAGTTAGCTTCGATAACCATAGGACGTCCGGTAGTGCTGGCAGAAACATTGATTTCTTGTATATGGTTTGAACAATCAATTTTCGAAACTTAATAACATTTTATGTAGACCTTCCAGATACGTACCTTCTTCGGCAAAGTCTTTCGGCATATTCCAGACTATATGCTAACGTATTTTGTCACGTGATTGATGATAAATTGAAGCCGCTAATAGCAAAAATGTGAAAAAGTAAATTTTCCCATACTAATCTCCATGTAAATATAAAACGCTATGTGGCATGCGAGGTCGCAACCAATCGAGCCCATATTTTGCACAGTTGATTGGGGTCCCAAAACGATTCGGAAAAACCTTGATCTCACTTGATCGAACGGAGTTTGCGTTTTTCCATACAACTGCGCCCCACTCTAATCTCCAGCGAAAATCTGAAGAATTTTCTGTGTAAATTTCGAAGAATACTCAATAGAAATTTTCTGTGGATTTTCCTAATATTTTCCTGTAGAATCTTTCATTGGAAATTCTTCTTCTTGGAAAGTGCTTCCTTGGGAATTTCAAAGAATTCTCAAAATTTCAAAGATGTTCGAAAATAGTTTTCAAATAAATAGGGCAAAGTGCCCAAAAGTGGACCCCAACCAATAGTAGACCCTCCATCCATTTTTGCATTATTACAGCACAATGTAAACATTTTGCCATGAAATCCCATCGGGAGAACCTACCTTACATTCCTATGATTTGATTACATGCATTAGAAATGCTAAGGAAAATAAAATTAGCTAATTTGTTTACAATTCTATAGAAAATAAACACGAGAATGTCCATTATAGCAATATTTTTGGGGATCCATAATTGGGACGAAGAACGTAAAAATTAAATGAAGTGTAGACTATTGGGAAGCAATTTCCTATTATGGACCCCCAGGGGGTCTACTATGAGGCGAGTTCAATCAGACTTTAAAATGTTAATTTCAACGAATAACGTCGTGTATTTGAGTGTTTTACGTATGTCTCGTGAAAAGGAGATGCAGAACTTAGTATTAGCTATCAAGCAGAATTAATATGTTGAAAATTTCTTCTCCTTATGACAGCAAGAGTAAAATTCCGCTACTAGGGGGTCCACTATTGGGTATTTTACCCTATTTTGGAGAAACTAAGAGACTTTTCGGGAGAAGTTCATCAGTTTTTTCCATTTCTCGTTGATGTCTTGAAAACATCATGAAAAAATGCAGAAAAAATCTTCAAGAAACGAAGATAAAAAATCTCCACACCGATTCACGCCGCCGCCGCCGACCAAAATTTTAACGAACGCCACCGCCGCTAATTTCCGGACCGGCACACACCTCTAATTCTCAGTGCATTCAAGTGATGAAGATTTTCATGTGTCTTTTGTAACTTAGTAACTACTATCTTCTAAGCAATTTGTATATTTTGATTATAATTAAGGATTTTCGTAAGTGGCTCTACTACGTTGACACTAAAAGCTACAACCGTACAGTCGAGCACGCACGCTGTTGTATTTTGCATAATATTGTCGAAAAATCTCGCTTGTTGTACACAGCTAGAGTGAGTTGGCTTTAGGACCTCCAATTTAAAAATAGATCAGAATGGCCGGCTGACATTTACGATAGAATTTTAAGCAGCCACTGTTGTCTTTTACTCGTTTGCTAAGATTTGTGTTACTGCAATAGGCAGAGCTTTCTCGCAGTTTTCTATGTAACCGATTGTCGACAATGGGATCCTATTACAAATACAAAATTAATACTTGAGTCAATATAACTTTACTCGTGACACAAAACGATCCTCCCTATACAATCATATTTGTAAACACCCCACACCAATTCTCATGAAATTACGCGACTTTGACCCATTTGCGGAACTTCCGCACACCAATGTCGCAGACTAAACATGAATTTCCCCTCCTCATCGTTCGAAAAAGCACGTGCTTTCCGTTTATGAAGCACAGCTACAATGCAAGAACCGAAAGAGAACGAAAAAAAAGTCTGGAATCACGCAAAACTGCTGACCTCCTTACCACACTCACCTGAGGAACCGAGAAGAGTCTAACCTTTGGTTGCTGACTTGCCGAGTTATTTTTATGCTAATTTTTAATGTATACGCCTTTTTATTTTATTTTCAAAAGGCCGTTAATTAAACCTGCTGTGGATTATAGCGGAAGGAGTGTACCCGTGCAGCACCATTCATGAAAAATCGTTGCAATCGTCGTCGTCCACGCCTGGAAAACCTACTCAACCGCGTGCAAGTTCAGCCTTCTTCGTCCGAGTGGGCTCGATTCGTTTATGTTGATAAGACACTCGCAAGGCACCTCGCCGGGCAAGTGCATTCGCTAGTCAATGGTCACATCGATCCTCGGCCCACTCAGTTGCACTTGTAGCTTAGTAGCAACAGGAAGTGCACTAATGGGAAAGTCGGAAAACTGCCGATGGGGAGTACAAATTGGCATTCGATTCTCGTGACCGGTCGGATGGTAATTTTCAAAGTAAGCAAGGTATAAGGTCACCGGCACGAATGAGATTTGCTCATAATAAATGCAATAGTCTATAAAATTGAAATGGTTTCAATGCGGTCAATTCTGGAGGTTTCAACTTTGAATCTTCTAACGAAGGAAAGCAAACACGCACAACGTTCTGGTCATGATTTATTATACGTGTATTCGAGAATGTTTACACTAAGTTGTGCCACTTATAACTTCATGAATTAGCCCAAAATCTTAATGAACTTGCTCCACGTGCCACAAGTTGTCACATCATTATAATTGATTATGCGTATACAGACCGCGAAATAATTGCGATCCGAACCTAGTCATTAGCCCTCTGTCTGCTCGTTCGAGGCAAAGAAGCCCCATCCGTTTGAAGGATACATATTTAAGGTGAAACTGTCCAGAATCCAAATAAATTTTGCTTCGCATTTTCATAGGTACCAATCTCAACAAAGAAGCAACGAATGACTGAAATTTTTAAGCTTTGCGTCGCGGCAAGCAAAGAATACAAAGATGACAGCTGCTCATTGTTCCAGTTTTGAGGATAGTGCCCTTTTGAAAACGTAAGGTGGAACAGCATTGGATCGTGCTTAATGGTCGTGGGTTCAATTCCAGTCTCGCCCCCTTCCTACTTTGTATTTCTATCTTACTTCTTTTCGTGTTTCACGTAATACCAAAACGATTCCTACTGTTATAACCTTCCAAACAATCCCAAAACCTCCCGTAGCACCTATGAGAGGTCGTAGAGTTCTCTGCATCTTTCTCAAGTAGGTGTCCAACCCAAGATTTTTTTATGTACAGGTTATCCGACTTGTCAATATCCCCAACTCAGCCATCTTGGATTTTTGTATGGAATTTATGCTCGTTTGTTTACGTTTTGCACTGAAAATGTATGTTTCCCCCCCGCGCTGGTTATTCCCATCTACTGACGAAGTCGGATAACCTGTACATAAAAAAATCTTGGTCCAACCAACCATCCTTCCCCTTCCTCAGCATTCGCAAATACGTGGCCAGGACAGATTTCGACTATTGAATAGTGCATTGCTCCCATCTAATATATAGTGATTAGTCCCAAATGATTATCCGTGGTAACGGATGAAAGTGATGCTACTCTTATACAATAGTCAAGGCTTGTACCACCTACGAATTTGTGCGAATTGCTCAATGCTAATGCTAATTTTGAATTAAAATAATGTTTCTAATATAAATGGGCCAAAATATGCCCTTTGTATTTGTAATGAAGTCACGAGAGATTTGAAAACGTCTCAATCGGTAACCATTATTAGATTATTCTATTATTCTGGTTTTATCTTTTTGAAATACTCATCAAAATGTTACAGAAGGGATAATATTGAACATAATCAGTGATTATTATTAATCACTTTATCATCGAATCTGTTTCTTTGTTTTCTATACGAAAGCTGAAAATCAGGAATACAATGTTTGCTATTACACGCTTTAGAAAATCAAAACACGCCAAGGGTTAACCGAATAAATCCAACTGATTGAACCCACCCTTTTGAAATGAATGAGCGTGACGAACGATTAATAATTATTCAACCACAAATCGGTACGGGCGAAGGTGGTGGACATTTGAATTTAGTTCCTTTGCAGACCAAATGAAACCCTGGCTCACACCGCGACGGAAAGAGTAGAGACGGTAAGATTGGTCGGATGTACAGTTAAAAGCATAATAGAGGCCAATATCGGTGCGACAAATATGGTAAACGCTTATAAATAATGGGCGGCGCCAAGGGACTTGTATCTTCCTGCTATTTATTATCGTCGAAGTTGTTGTTTATTATCGTTGGGTTGCATATTGAACCATTTGTTTGCTCTACGAACAGTTTGACAATGCATTCTCCTGTATTAATGAAGCCGGTATGGTGATCAGAAACCCTGTTTACGAGATCAGCCCAAACTCGGCCAGTAAATCAACAAGGAAGCAGAAGATCAAATTAGAAAAGGATAAGGTCTTCTGTAAAGCAAATCAGAACTTTCGACGAAGCCATTTGAAATTTTAAAACAAATCTGTGGCCAAAATTGCGTTGCTCGAAAAATTTCTGTCGCAATTTCGAGCAAGTGGTGACACAAGTAAACTTGTGTCTCGTGTGATTTTAACTGCCGTAGGACTCCGAAGCATCCCTAGTAACATTTTGGTTTTATATGGGTTTTATAACACTCTTGTAGAGTTAATTATGGTCTTCAAGAGCTTAATAAAACTTAAAATGTTACTTGGGATGTGACCTCAACGTCATGAATCTTAGTTGTTCCTTCTACTTTCTTTCTTCCATTTCGTCTACTTTTATTCTTCATATATTTCTTTTCTTTCTTCTCCCTTCTTCTACTTTTCTTCTTTTTTTTCTCGTTTCCTTTTACCTTACTTCTTTCTCCACTCATGTTTCTTCTGCCCTTTTCCTATTTCCTTTTTCCTTCTTCCTTTCTCTTTCTCTCTTTTTCTTTCTTTCCTCTTCCTGCTTCTTTCATCATTTTCTTCCTTTTTCTTCCTTCAACTTCAATTATTCTTCCTTAATATTTAATTATTCTTCCTTCTTACTTAATTTTTCTTCATTTTTTCTTCTTCCTTTTTCCTACTTTCTCCTCCCTTTTCTCTTCTACCTTCTTCATTTTTCTTTCTTTCTTTTTCCTTCTTCTGAGCACCACCAAGGGTACATAGGGCCAACGTAAAAGATCTCTATCCTGGGCGGATGTTTGCTTTAGTCTTAGATTCCTGTCGACTGCCTTTGATTCTTTGTTGAGGCTACGTCGCCATGAGCCTCTGGGTCTGCCTCTGCTGCCTGTCGGAATTCATTCCATCGCTTTGTTGCAGATTTCGTCTCCACACTTTTGTAATGTGTGGCCGACCCACTTCCAATTTCGATCTCGAACTTCTGTTGATACCATCGTCGGGGTGACAATTGGTCAAATGGGGGTGAGAATGGTGACTATTTCAACTTCATAGAATGCTTGTAGAATAAATTTTAAGAGAGACCTTTTTGACCGATTATGTTATCCGACCTCCAGACTGTCGGTGAGGGCGCTGACCCTTTTTTTTTAATCAAAACCAATTGTGCTATTGTTAGCATGGGTTCATGTAATTGCTGGAATTCCAATTAGTTTGTAATTTATCTAGAAAATCTATTTTAATTAATCTGCTCTACAAGCTGTAGTTTGATCGTGAAATATCGTGCATGAATGGGTACAACCATGTCAGTCAAATACATCATTGTTATCCAAAATATTAGTTCATTTGGATCTTCAATTTCGTAACGGAAATTGCGCCCTGTGATCAAACCGTCTGGCACAACTGATGTGACAGAAAATTAATTAAATTCCGGTCTGCGGTTTTTGGCTCATTAAAATAAAATGAATTGATTGCAGCGTGCAGATCAAAATCAATTTCTCAAAAAGCAAAGGCAGAATTGTTAAAATTAAAGATTGTTCCGATAAGGCCGTTACAAATATTTAATATAAATTATGTCCTACTGGTCCTCGAAAGGATACGGGGGTAGGTCATTTGGCATAAAGTCATTTGGCATAAAGTCATTTGGCATAACGCCGTTTGGCATAAGGCCGTTTGGCATAAAGGTCGTTTGGCATAATGTCGTTTGGCGTAACGGCCGTTTGGCATAATAGCCGTTTGGCATAATGGTCATTTGGCATAATATTTGTGTAATCATCAATTTCGAAACTTATGCATAATATGTTCAATTATTTATAATGATTGTCACTTTAACATTATAAAAGAGATGTTCTAAACTGATTTTTTCGAATTAAAGTACAGATTCTATCTATCTATTATCTGCCTATTTCACTTAATTTTTTTTACCTCTGGGTCAGCAGCAAGATCGTCGTTGACTAAAACAAACTATTATATACGGAAAGTCAAATAGCAAAATTGTAAGTGCAATAAACAGCAAATGAAGTTATTTCTGCATGACATATATTCATCTTTTTAAAAGCATACTTTGTCGTTTATAAGTCTAAAAAGTATATGCTTCTTTTTTTTCAAGTAATGCATTTTTCGGCATAACACAAGAGATAATATGTATGGCTCCTATTCTCAATGTATGCAATATTCAGTTCTAGGAAAGGGAAGATATAGCTACTTCTTTCAAAGGATGCATTTTCTTGGCGAAGGCATAGGGAGATTTTATTCAATTGTTCAATTAAGGCAAAAAGGGATATGATCCCTTCTTTCAAAGGATGCATCTTCCCGACAGTTACATCAGAGAAGATATGGTTCCATTTTTCAAATGATACATTTGCCCGGCAGATGGCAAAATACGATATGCTTCCTTCTTCCAAATCAGGCATTTGCTCGGTTTAATGCGGGGGAAGATACGATTGCTTCTTTCAGCCCTTACCCCGGATGGGACAGTACCCCGAGATCCATTAACCCGAATACATTTCGAATCTGTAGTTTTCTGCTATTACTATTTTTAACACCCACATATACCGATGAATCGTAAAATGACAATCTTTGTAAAGAATTTGTTTAGAATAAAAGTATATACTACTTACAGTTACTTAGATAAACGCAATAAAGCTTATGTTAAATAAACATTTTTGACTTAAATTATCATTCTACGCTATCTGGAAAATTTCTATCCTACGAAATGGTGTTAGTGAGGAGATAACACCTTCTTTTTATTAACATAGGTATACAGTGGAAATAATAGCTTCTTTAAATGAACGGCAACGGTTTAAGGCAATTCAGGAAGTAATGCCTTCTTAAAATGAAAACATTTGCCCAGTATAAGTTAAACATAGGAGATAATGCCTTCTTTAGATGAATGCATTTGTTCAATTTAATTCAGACAGAGGAGATAATTCCTTTTTCAAATTAACGCATTTGCCCGGTTTAAGGCGAACATAAAAGATAACACCTTCTTGAAATAAATGCGTTGTCCCGATTTAAGGCGAACAGAGTTCATAATGTCTTCTTTTATTGAACGCAAATACGCCCGATATAAAGCAAACAGAGTTGATAACGCTTTCTTCAAAGAGTTGGTAATGCCTTCTTTAGATGCACCGATTTGCCGGATATACTTGGTTAGACCTTCTTTTAATAAACGCATTTGTCGGTTTAATATGTACAGAGATGATAATGCCTAGTATAGATGAATGCATTTGCCCGATATAAGGCGAACAGAGATAACACATTCTTTAAATGATTGCGTTTCCAAGGTATAACGAAATTATTCCTGTCATGCCATGAGAGGAACAAGCATATTCGAAGAACAGAAGAGATTTTCTCATTCTAGGGTCTTCCCGGGCAGAAGCCATGAACAGAATAACAAAACATGATATGGATTTGATTGATATAAGAAATATAATAACAGGCAACAATATCAAAAATTTGCACCGAAATATCATTTGAATATCAAGATATGCTATGGATAAGAACAAACTAATGACACATGATATTGATCACTGTTTACAAATAGCATAACTTGATATCCTCATGATATTTTAGTGCAAAATATTGATATTGTCGTCTGATCTTTTATCTCTTATATCAATCATATCCATATCTCATTTTGCTATCTAATCAACATTTGATATTAATTAGCTATTTTCGTCTACTCGGGTTGTAGTCATGTCCTTCTTGTCACAGTAAGGTTTATCCCCGGCAAATTTCAGAAGCAACTTTTTCTACTCCTTTACTCTGTTTAAATGCATGTTCGCGAGCCGACGTGGGCTGAAATTTTCTCGAAATTCTCACCTCAGCTTAAACAATCTTCAAAGGTAGCACATGATATGTAATGGGAGTTTTTGGACCAAGAACTAGTAAAAGGATCGAAAAATAAGTAAGGATCCACGATGGAAATTCTCGTAAAAATTGTGTAATTTACTTAACTGGAGTCGCCCTGCTATTGAATAAGCCGTAAAACAAGTAATAATCATTCACATGAATCATAAATACATTTCTATTGATTAATATTTTTTTTTACTGAAATAAACTATAAACTTGAAATCAGGACTACTGGGGGTACTGGCTGATTCGGGGTAGTGTCTCACTCGGGGTGATGGGTGATGACATTCATTCGAGTAATGGCGTTCGTGGTAGTGGCTTTTTGGGTAACGGCATAACGTCATAGAGTCTAAATGGTTCCTTCTTCAAATTCAGGAATTTGCTTGGCTTAAGACACGGGAAGATATTTCCCTTCTTTCAAAATGTGCATTTCTAGACCAACATTTGAAAAGGGCTTAACAGCCAAAATTTATTCCTTCGGATTCCTTATCTACATACATAGTTATATACATAGACAAAATACTGGAGAGATCAAATTTTGGCTGTTACGCCCTTTTCAAATGTTGGTCTAGATTTGCCCGGCAGACGGCAAGAGACGATATAATTTCTTCCTTCATTCAGGTATTTGCTCGGCTTAAGGAAAAGGAAATAATATCCCTTTTTTTTAAGGAGGCATTTGCCCAGCAAAAGACAAAGAGAATATGACTCCTTCTTTCAATTCAAGAATTTGGTACACTTAGCTCTATGCAATGGGAAATATGATCCTTTCTTAGAAACCGTTTGCTCATAAAAGGGAGAAATGGGAAAATTTTCTTGCATGCCCTTACATGAAAGACAAAACAAGCCACCAATGTCAATTTAATTTAATACTGATCTATCTTGCTGGTAGGTGCGTCAACATTTCAAATGGTCCCGTTTTGACAGGAAGCTTCTTTATTCATAACTTGTCACGCCGTACAATTCCGTTCCCAATTATCATGTATTGCCCATATGAAGTAAACCACGTAACTGAATGGCTCAACAAATCTTATTTATCCATTACACAGCTTAAATAACAATTATGCCAAATGACCTTATGCCAAACGACCATTATGCCAAACGGCCGTTATGCCAAACGGCCGTTATGCCAAACGGCCATTATGCCAAATGACTTTATGCCAAACGACATTATGCCAAACGGCATTATGCCAAATGACTTTATGCCAAAAGGGGTACAATCAAAGGATACATCGGTTTTGCCTTTCTCTTACAACAAAGTTGGAATGGAATGATGATAGTCGAAGTCGATATTTGTCGACGAAATTGATTTTGGGAATGGGAGCTACCTTCTGCGTCTTCTCGAAGTTACTCCAGGGTTTCAGGGAGCGACGTTTGGATTCAAGTATGTGTGGTGTAGCAAAGATAACAACTACAGTAAACGTAATGATTCATCTCAAGTCTCAAAGTCAAAATTGCTCCATCACAAAAATCAACCTGTTGTACATTAATATAAATGCTATACGAAACAAGATCGAGTATTTGATGGTGTATGTATTGGGCTTTATGTTTTATGTCGTGATTAAAAATGAAGAATTAATGTGTCATTAGTTTATAGACCCCCACAGGCTTGATTCAGAGAAAGTATTCAATACATCGACACCTTACTTGAAAGTAATCAAAATATGATTTGTGTTGATGACTTCAACATAATCCTACTCAACTCAGTCTCACAATTTAATCTGTCAATGATCGAATCTAATGGTTTTACGTGTTTGAGGTGAAGCATTGTGACACTCAAATTGCTATGTGATTATATCATAAAAATCATCAACCATGGATTTGTAGTGGTGGAGACTTACAATACCAATTCAGTAAGCATACATGTGGGATTCATTTTTTGTTAACATCCGACAACAGTAAACATTGCACGCATTCGGAAGAATTCAGCCCAATTTAGAAACAGTATCAATCAATACAGTCTAAGTATGGGATTAACTGATGGAATTTGTCAGAAAAGCATCAGTTTTTCTTTGGTTTAGGTGAATATTAATGGATTTTGTTTAAACAACGCTGGCTGTTTATGTTTACATCTTAAACCGCTGCTTCCAGCTGCTCAAGCTCCAGCTGCTGAAGCGAAAGCAAGGATTGTATTACACTCAACCTTCTTTTTACGTCACTTATTGGGGGGACCGAATTTTAAAAAAATAAAAAATTAAAGAATTTAAAATAGAGCTATTACCCACTAACACAAATTTTCCTTCCCGAGACATCTATGAAGGTAGTATGGGTTCCCTGCATCTTCACTAGTAGATGTTGAACTAGCATTCCTTCCCTTCCTTCCGTGATTGTAAGGACGTGGCCAGGTATACAACTGCTACTGTATAGGAAAAGGTACTAATCCCAAGTACCAATTTGCGACAATATACAGTAGATTGCTCAATTGAGCATTGTATAGCCACCCACGATTTGTACAATCACATATGCTATGCTGAAATTTTACATGAACTTTAACGCTTTTAAAGAAGGGGTCATCTATGGAAAAAAAGCACAGTTTGATTGCTTTTTAATACTTCTACATGGAAATTTTCTTATTTTTTCATTGCTCTTTATTGATCATTTTGAAGAATTTTTTTTATTTTTTTATGGAAAAAATATACTTATTTATTTTGTGGAAAATTTTGTAATTTTTTATTGCTAATATTGATTTATTTATGGAAATTTTGTATTTTTTTTTTCGTGGAACATTTTTTTTTATGGAAAATTTTTCTTTTATAATTGCAATTTTTGCTTTTAAAAGTGCTTATTTATTTTTGTTTTGTGGAAAAAATTTAATTGTTTATGGAAATTTTGTTTTATTTGTGGAAATTTTATATTTATTTATTGCTCATACCCTGATTTCTTTATTGGCAATTTTCTATTTTTTTATGGGAATTTTCCAATTGTTTAGAGGGAGTATTTATTTTAGTCATTTAGTGGGGAATTATTGGGATTTAATTGATTTAAAAAGATGTCGCGTCAATTACTCGCGAATCATTTGGTTTATGGCAAGGGCAAGCACTGGCACCTAGGATCACTATGGGGACATAGTTAAATCTTTAGCGATCTGTATTAAATAGAACAAATCGTTAGCTAACCTATAATGCTAGTTCAGCATACATGCATGTGTACGACGATCTTAGCTAAACCACTGCCACTAAACCGCAATCATTTCAAACCACGCCTATTCGGCCCTCAAATTGTTGGCTTATGTTACTATAGTTCAATATTCAATACTTAAATTATTAAAAGAATAAATGTACATCAAATCTGTAGCCTGTACATAAATCCTATCACTTCTAACAGCATCTACAACATATTGTTGCTTTGTAGTGATGAATGTATCGTTCGCTGGCTCGGCTTCGGAGCAGTTGTCTCATGCTAACAAGGTTGCCATCATTTACACCTATTTTAACTACATTAGTTGATAAATCCTTAAGAGAAGATGTATTCCCGTTCCCGTCTAGAAACCCGGCCTAAGAAGCTGCTTAGGAAATTATAGGCCTATTTCAATACTTCCTACATTATCTAAAATACTAGAGAAGGAGATCCACAGCAGGCTACGTAGTTTCCTTGAAAGAACCAACATCTTAAATAGGAACCATCATAAATATGGTTTTCGAGCAAAGTCCAACACTATCAGTACTTCAGTAAACCTATTTGATCTTTTCAAGTCAGCTGCACTGCTAAGGAACTTTCTTCAAATAGAGACGTTCCTTGGTGCAATACCAATCTCCAAACGATGCGAAAGAAAGCCCGGAAACTCTTTAACAGGGCTAAACGCACACAACAGTGGGATCAATACAGAGAATCCGTCACTACTTACTATAGAGAAATTCGTAGATCTGAAAGGATAAACTGGAGGCACACTTGTGAAAACGTTGAGAGTACTCCAGTTGCTGCCAGACTGCAGAAAGTCCTTGCTAAGGATCGCACAATGGACTATTAAAAAAGATGATGGTTCATTTACCAAGAAAACTTATGAAACATTAGAAGTAATTATTCAAAAACACTTCCCGATTCCGTGTTCTATCATCCATTTACATGAAGACCAGAATGTATCTATGTCGCAAAATAGTGTAAATGAAGCCAGGCGAGATATTCAGCAAACGAATAAGGTCACTGGGATGAATTGCACTAGGAGTGATGTTAGTACTCTGGCCAGTGAAATATTTACTGAACAGAAAGTAGAATGGGCGATTGATTCTTTGGCACAATTCAATGTACCAGGTAGAGACGGAATCTTTCCTGTACTACTACAGAAGGGAAAAGAAATCTTAGCACCAATTCTGACTAAGATGTTCCAATCGAGCTTTATATTAGGCTGTATTCCGACTGCATGGAGGGGAGTGCGTGTCGCATTTATCCCAAAAGCTAATAAGAAGGATAAATCATCCCTAAAATCGTTTAGACCAATTAGCTTAGTGTCCATCATATTAAAAATTATGGAAAAACTAATAGATGAGCATATAAAATCATCCTATTTAACGAAAACTCCGCTAAGCAGAAATCAGTTCGCGTATCAGGAGGGAAAATATTCAGTAACAGCGCTTCACAAGTTAGTTACAAAGTTAGAAAGTTTTTTTGAAGCAAAAGAAATCTCACTTGCAGCGTTCGTTGACACTGAAAGAGCATTCGATAACACATCTCACAGTTCAATGAAGAATGCTATGTTGAAACGAGGTTTCGATGTATGTATTGTTGATTGGATTGGCGAGATGTTATCAAAAAGAGAAATATCAGCCAACCATAGAAGCTCGTCAATTAGTGTAAGAGCAGTAAAAGGTAAGCATATGCGGTATTTCGAAAAATTTCGTTTCAGGTGGTTCGAAACGAAATTCCGCGGAATTTCGCGGAATTTGAGCATGGCGAAATCTGATTTCTTGATTTCGTTTCGTATCGGAAAATTACAAAAATTTCGATAGAAAAAACTAGTTTCTAACGAAATTCAACGGAATTCCGCGGAATTTCGAAACAAATTTAAACTTAAACCTTACTTTATATTATCAAAAATTTTGGCTGCGCCGCTGAACAAAAACGTTAAGTTGTTTTTAAAACATTAGGTTATATTTTTTTTTATTAACCATTAATTTAATCTATTAACTACATAACCCCATTCTTAGTCGACAAATACGTTTGTAGTTTTCTTCTATAACACGTCTTCAGTGTTTCCAAGATTCAAATTTATATTTTGTGATATTTTTTACTATTTGTTAGAGTTTCCATTTCCCGGCCATTTTTGCTGTCTCAGGATCCGGGATGAAAATCCTTGTATATCTCGGGAAATCCCGGGATCCCTGGAATTTTCGATGTTTTTAAAAACATATATTTTTTTGTTTTGAAAAAGTTTAATTAAAAAAAAAAGGGTGAAATTCATATTTTAGAAAGACCAGATGATACAGAATTCAACTTAAAACTTAATTCAATTTCAATGTAAATCGATCCTTGGTTTGACTTCAAAAAGCAAATAGTATATGTGATTGTATCGGAAAGCAGGGTTTCTAGAACAAAATGTTCGCTGAGTTCAAAAAGACGCGTTCGCAGTCCGTCGAAGTAGACTTGATTGTTTGTATTATATTGGATTAAGACCATTTCTAAGATTTCATTCAAAAGGCGTATTTTCTGTGGCAATACTAGGTAGTGTCAGACACACTAGGACCATAAACTCACGCGTCACAACGAAAACACAATAGTAGAGTTGCCTATACTCCATTGCAGGTTACTGACTGATACTTCTACCAGCAGTTACAGCTCCCCTATTCATTAACAGGTTTTAGGCCCAGGAATGGTTCCAGATTTACAACTTAGTGTCGATAAACTAGTCCTAAAGACTTTATCAAGAACCAACTAATTAAGTAACTAATCTTTGACGTAATCGCAGTACGGGATCCATGAATCGGTTGTGTAAGTCACGTGGCGCCGTGGGATCATGAATTGCCTGCGTTAGTTATTGCTAGCGTCGTACCGAGTTTATCGGGGCAGGTCAGCAAAAGTCTAAGAAGAGCTTTAATCCTAAACATTCAGAAGCTGGTCAGCAGAAGTCCTGAAGGAACTCGGACCAAAATATAAACATAGGGGCTGTCCATAAACCACGTAGACTCTTGAGGGGGAGGGAGGGGTTTCGAAAAAGTCTACGTTAGTCTACGAAGGGGGACGGGGGGGTATACCAGAAGTCTACGTAGACTTTTTTATTTTTATATTTTTTTTGAAAATAATTTATACAGAAGCTATGTGCAAAGTTCACTTGTTTGATTTTTTTTTAGGTTTTTCCCAGATTTTTTTGCAAGACTTTATCAAAAAAATCTAATGAATTTTACTGAAGTAATAATCTGAACTACGGCTTAAAACTATATGGATATTCTCAGAAAATTCTATTGTGCTGTGCAGGAAAATTCTCCGAAGTATTCTATAAAAACTTTCGAGAAAATTTCAAAATTTCCACTAGGTTTTTATCGCAGATTCTACTGAAATTCTTTAGAATTTCAAGGGAAATTATGTCGCACTTCAACAAGGAATTCCGCGAATTTTCCGAGAGTTCCTGGGAAGTCCCCGGGAAAATTTTCTTAATTTCGGAAATTCTTCAGAATTTTCGCGAGGAATTCTTTAGATATACAAGCGAAATTCTTCTAAATGTTCACGGGAAATTCTTCGTGTATTTTACGGCAATTACTTCGGGAGTACTAATGCGAATTCCTTAGAATAATCAATGGAAAATCTTAGGAATTTCTGAAGAAACTGTTGAAAATTTTCACGAGAAATTTTTTGAATTTCCCACCAAAAACTGTTTGTGTTTCCGCAAAAAAAAATATTTGCAATTTTTGTAAGAAAGCCTTTGTAATTTTCATGAAAATTTTTTACGAGAAATTCACCAAAATTTCAACTAAAAATTCTCTATAATTTCCACCGCAAATTATTCGGAAAAGTCTTTGGAATGTGTATAAGATTTAGAAAAAAATCCTCAGGAAATTGCTCCAAATCTGCAAGAACGTAGGAAACCATTCCAAAATTCCACGGAAAATATTTCGGAATGTCCATTTAAACTTTTAATTACCTCGGAAATTATTCTAATGATTCTAAATTTTCATGGAAATTCTGAAAATTCTTCGGTTTTCTACAAATTTGAACCGGTGTGGAGAATTGTAGGTCAGATGCGTGACAGATTTTAAGCGGTGGCGCGCTGATGCAAAAGTGTTGGTGGTGGTGGCGCACACCTCTAGGACGAATAGAATTCAACAGAAATTAAATTATTTGGCTTTGAGATTTGATTTCAGGAGCTATGGATAGAGGATTTCATTTGATTTGATTTCGAATTGATTTTTGTTTTGTTGGATTTTGTTCAGTTTGATTTAGTTATGTTTGAAATTCGAGATTTATTTTATTGTATACATGGAAATGGATTTGAATAGCTGAATTTAAAACGTGGTTGATTTTCACATTTTTCCAATCACATATGATTTTTGTAAAATTTCGAAAGGTCTACGTAGACTTCAAGGGGGGAGGGAGGGGTTTCGGAAAAGTCTACGAAAGTCTACTAGGGGGGAGGGAGGGGTTTGAAAATGTGAAATTTCGGTCTACGTGGTTTGTGGACAGCCCCATAGGGGACGAAGAGCTCAGAATGACTAGCTCGGTGTTAGGAGGGCCGAGAAGATTGACGAGGCGTGCAATGATAATTAAATTACGCGTAAAATAGAATCGCAAAATAAAATAAAATAGAAAGCAAATATAAACTTTATTTGCACAGATAGAAAAATCCACTGAAATTTTCGCTAAAAATCATGCACATAAATGGAACGTCATTATCAGCGTAATTCCAAACGTGATATAGCCTAAATGTATACAATATTTAACGTGAATCGTCAACATTGCTTGCAAGTTGTATGCAAACTTGTTAGGAAGAGAGCCGATTCAGCGTAGAATAGTGTAAATTTTCGCATATCTAGTTTTACGCGCTTCTTACTTTTCATTATTTTTTTCTGTGTGATTTATTAAAACTATTTTCACATCAATCTATGAATTAAATCAATGTAGATATAAAATAAAAACTTTTATTTTTGTGTCCATTTTTATGCTCGAAATATGTGCATCAAAATGAATGTAAATTTACAAAATATTTCAGGCTGCGTAGAGAAATGCTGAAATGTGTATCGGATAGTGTGCGACTCATCGTTGTAGACGGAAGATAAGCAGGAACTATACACCAGTTAGATGTATCTGCTCTTTTGTAATATCAAAGAATATTGTTAGCTAGCGATATATTGTAGATACTTGTTGTTTAAATATAAGAGAGCTGCAGTTGCTGGCAGAAGTATCAGTCAACAGACCGCCATAGGGTAAAGAAAACTCCAGTCTTGTATTTTCTTTGTGAGGGAGTTCTCCTTGACGTTGGGCGTTCAATGCAAATAATAATTGTGAGCATACACACTATTAGTAAGCCTGAAGTAAGAAAAGATTTTTTGTCCCGGATATCCCGGGATTTTCGGGATTTCAAAAATAATATCCCAGGAATCGGGAAATCCCGAATTTTCCAAAATCCCGGGATTTTTCGTCCCGGGATGTCCCGGGGTGGAAACTCTACTATTTGTACAATATGAATGCGGAATCGATCGTGTTGCTGCTGGTCATGGGATGGCAACTAGTCCGGGAGAATGCGAAGTGAAAAAATCTTCCTCGCGAAGCAGAAATTTGCTTGAAAAGTGTACAATCGACCTTGTTGATGTTGACCACGCCAGCTAGTGTGGGAGAACGAGAAGTGATAAAACTAATCTCTGCATCGAAGAGCACAAAACTATTTAGTGCGGAATCGATCATATTGTAGAAGCTTATTAAACGAAGCACATTGATCTTGCGTTGGATTGATTTGAAACACAGTTTTCGTCTTCTTGTTTTCAAAATATCTTCGTTTACAATAAATATTTAGTCGCTTACCAATAGGCTTCACATGAATTACCTCTCTACTAACCAACAATTCCTTCTCGTAGCGCTCACGGAGATGCAGAGCATTCTTCGGTCTTTTGTAACAATGAGTGTTAAACTAATTTTCCTCTCCTATCCTGAATTGACTGTAAGGATGGGACCAGCATCGTTATTGGCCATGAATTGGAAACACCGAAGCAAGTATACAATAAAAATAACTTTTTTGTACCCCAAGAATATTATTTAATTGGTGGGCTGTGCATATTTGCTGTTTCTCGGCCAATCAACTCAACAATTAGCAACTGCGATGTGTACAGTTAATCAAGCTAAGCTCTTGACTTGACTATTTGCACAATATGTAAGGAACATTGAAGATTTGTGGGCATATCTAAATCTTCGCATGGAATTTGCAAAAAAAAATCCAGAACGGGTTGAAAGATCATTAAAAATGCTGAAAGCTTTACTTTTGATTGTTTTCAGCTCATACTGACCATAACAGCTGTTCTCATATGTCAAGGGCACACAGACAATAGCTCAGTTCGTTGAGCTGATTGTATATAAGACTATGGGTCTGTGAAATTTAATCTAAAGTACATATCTTTGTGCATTTTAGAAAGGTGCACAGGATTTTTCTAAGTATTGATTTTCTAATTTTGACCTTGCTCAATACTATAAAATCACGCTTACACGACAATCTGAAGTTTGCTTCAGCATAATTACATTGTTCTTAAGTGAACTAAGGTTTTAAACAAAATTTGAACCCGTATATGAAAAATCCCAAAATTTCTATATTTTTTTATACTTACTGATATAAAATTGATCATATTCAGGAGCACACACTCTACGATGAATTCTTTTGAAAGCGGCACAAATTCTGGGGTATTGCCTTATCGTCAATGGTATATGCGGCGAAAATGCGGTGATTTATCACAGACTGCCTCTTCTGTTATTATAACTCTATTGGTCGCAGAACAGTTATTTGACTTCGAAAAAGTGAAATCAGAATTGCGTACATAATGTAAAACCAATTTAATATAAATTTCGCGGAAAAATAATAAGTTTCGTTTCGTTTCGAAAAAAATCGAATTAAATGAACCTTGATTTCGTATCGTTTCGAAGTCTCGAAAGTAAATCTATATTTCGTTTCGTTTCGATCCGAATCAACATAGATATTTTAAATTTCGTTTCGTTTCGTTTCGCTAGGAAAAAGTGTGTTATCGCATACCCTTAGTAAAAGAGTGTCCCCAAGGAGGCGTACGATCACATCTATTGTGGTCTTTAATCGTTGATGATCTTCTCAAACAACTGGAGGCTCGAGGCTTCGAAATAGTTGGCTTCGCGGATGATACAGTGAGAGATGAGGGGAAAATATGACTGTGTTATTTCTAACCGAATGCAAATTGCCCTAAATTTCATCACACTATGGTGTGAAAAAGAAGGATTAAACATAAATCCTTCAAAGGCCACATTGGTGGCATTTACAAGGAGAAAATCATTCTTTTCCTACTTTAATATTGAAAGGAGCAGATCGGAAACTCAAACTCAGTCAAGCATCTTGGAGTTAGACTTGACAGTAAGCTGAATTGGAACTTACATCTTGAGGAAGCATTGAGTAAGACTACAAATGCTTTATGGATAAGTAAAGCGACATTTGGTAACAAGTGGGGACTAAAGCCAAAAATGATTCAATGGATTAATACGGCGATTGTGAAACCCAGAATTTCATATGCCGCATTAATATGGTGCCCAAAAGCAAAAGAAAGGGTGGTTCAGAAACAGTTGGAAAAACTTCAAAAATTGGCTACTCTTTCAATAACTGGTCTGGTACAATGAGAAGCACGCCGAATAAAGCGCTAGACGCTTTGCTCCACGTGCTCCCATTGGATCAATTTATTCAGTTAGAAGCAGAGAAGAGTGCTTTGAAGATCAAAAGAGATTCAAACCTCTTCGAAGGTGACCTAAAAGGACATCTTAGTATTCTAAACAAAATAAATATCAACTCACTTATCACAAACAATGATGACTGGATGAGGAGAAGATACAATTTTTATCGTTGTTTTGATGTAACTAATCTTTAGCGAAATGCATGGGCTAACGGGGGACCGAATGTCCGCTCAGGATCAATTGTATTTTACACCGATGGTTCAAAGCTGAACAGCAGGCGTGACTGGCCCAGGGATAAATATTTCGATTCCCATGGGCAAATGGCCAACTGTTTTCCAAGCTGAAGTTCAGGCTATTCTTGAATGCACCAAATTATGCTTACGCAGGAATTATAGGCATTCAAATATTTGCATAATGTCTGACAGTCAAGCAGCATTGAATGTTTTGAAATCAGAAACATGCAGATCTAAACTCGTTTGGGAATGTGTTCAGTCACTCTAAACCATGGGTAGTCGTAACTAAGTGAACCTGTATTGGGTTCCTGGTCATTGTGGCATTGAAGGCAATGAACAAGCTGATATGCTGGCCAGACTTGGTTCATATCGACGATTCATAGGTCCCGAACCGTTTTGTGGTGTATCTGCGTGTTCTCTTCGAATGGAACTCAAATCTTGGGAACATTCCAATATAGAGGACATCTGGTAAAACACCATGATTGCGAGGCAGTCAAAACGTTTCATCACACCAAACGTATTTATCACTCGCAAAATTTTAAATCTTTCAAAAAACGATCTTAACACATACACAGGCCTTATAACAGGCCATTGCTCGAGCCGATATAACAGTGATGTATGTCGTTTCTGCGGCATACATGTAGAAGACTCGAATCATCTGTTATGCCATAGTCCGGCAATTTTTAGAAAGAGAAAGAGAATGCATAACAAAAGAGATAAAGAATGCATAACAAAATTAGGCCGATACAAATATTTAAAAACAATTATGTCTCCCCCCCCTCGGTTTTTTTTCCCCTAAAAATAATATTTTGAGGGGGCAGCAAAAAAATAAAATTAGGCCGATACAAATATTTAAAAACAATTATGTCTCCCCCCCTCGGTTTTTTTGCCCAAAAATAATATTTTGAGGGGGCAACAAAAAAAATCGGACAATTTTGAGGATTTTCAAAACATTCTTTAACAAATCCGAGGAGTTTTATTGATTTTTTTCATTCTAATATTTATTTTTTATTATCCCCCCTTGACCTTCCAGAAACCAGTAGGACATAATTTAAATTAAATATTTGTAACGGCCTTATAACAAGGGGAGTTATTTATTTCAGAAAAATATTGTAACAAAATGTGTTATAAATTTTGCTGGTTAGTTGTAAAAATAACAAAAATTATATCAAAAATACCTCTAGCCGTAACATAATTAAAACAGAGGTTGATACCTTCATATCAACATTATAACAAACGTTGATATAATTTTTCTGTACAAAAATCTAGAAAAAATGTATTGCTATCCAGTTTTCCGCGAGCGGTAATGGCCGCCAGCTTGCCTACGGGTTAGTCTCTGATTTGACATTTCTGGAGGTCAACTGCACCCACCGTTCGAGCATTTTGATCAATGTGGTATATAAGAAGGCTTGAATTCACTTAATCAGCACCTTCTTATATGCTACATTGGTCAGAATGCTCGGAGCGGTGGGTGCAGTTGACCTCCAGAAATGTCAAATCAGAGACTAGCCTGCAGGCAAGCTGGCGGCCATTACCGCTCGCGGAAAACTGGATAACCCTCGATATTCTTCCTATACGCTAGGAGAAGAATGAATTCTGTCATCAAAAGAAAAAGTAGAATCATTAAAAAAAATTCACAGCGAGGTATGGGGTGCAGCTTTTAAAATAATTTTTAAAATTTCAAAATGATAGTTATTTACAAATAATTTATAGCATGAGGTTAGAATTTTGATTATCTATATTATGCATATATTAATTTGATTGTTAATGACAATGAAGTTTTTTCTTGAAATGATTCCGGAGATGGTACTTTTTTTAATGTTTATTCAATTTCTAATCCCGCCTAATAAATCATTTTCAAAAAAATCCCTGTTTGTAATTTTTAAAATTATTTTCAAATCCATTGGCTATACCTTGCCGTGTTAAATTTCAGTGATTCTACTTTTCCTCTGATGACAGCGTTCATCCACTTCTCCTCGCGTATAGCGTTACGTAATTTGTGAACGGTCCAGTAGAGCTTCAAAGCTCTAACTATCTAAAAGATGCTCCTAGTCGAACTATATCTCGAGTACGACGCCACCCCACGTCCTAACGCCAAATGCTCGGATGAGCAGCTGAAATTCCCTGATTCCAAATCTCCTAAGACTGTGCATCCTCGAGTCACCACGACTGTCGACTGGGGACACATAGTGAATCATCATCATCCAATAAATTGTATTTTCAAAGTGTTTTTCAATAGTCTACACACTTAAAATAAATTATCGAGTTTGGTAGTTCGTTTACTGAATTTCCAACAGCTGAACGATCGTAAATCTCGCTCGCCCCACTAAATGTCAGAATTATTGATCAATGAATTTCTCCTCCTTACCGAAACGGTCGGTACCAGTGAATATTTTTCATTCTTCGATTACGAATGATACACATTTAAAAAAAAAAAAAACCTTACTGAAAGGATACTGACGACATTATTAATTTATTTAGTCAACATTTGTATAAAATGTTAAAAGTATACGAGAAAACAGGGGAGGGGATCATGTGTCCCTGGGGATCATTTGTGTCCAGTTTCCTCTACAAATGATTATTGGCTTTAAAAGAAAATAAAATGACACATTTTACCCAACTTTGTACATATTTCCGCTATGTTGTCCTATGTGCCTCTCTTACTAACTGTTAATAATAAGTTGATATCAGTTGTACGTATCACCAAGAATCATGACTCCGTAAAGTGCTGTACACGCCTTAGCCATCAAATAAATGAATTAAAAAAAAACACAGTGTCCTATAATTGCTTGAACCCTTATCTACATGAGACTCTCCATGGGACATTTTCTCGTTCAGGTAGTGTAGTGGCTATTGCATGATTTACGCCGCAATGTAAATTATGATTAAACTCAATTAGTTCACAATTAATTTGGCCGTTGGCCTGGGAAAATTAATTGCCTCTGTACACACCACATAGTCAAAGAATATGGAAACCGTTCGTTTCGGCGAAAAAGCCAAGTAGTATGGCGGCTATCTGATTGCATTTGATCAACTTAGTAATGGAAGGTTTACTCTCAGTTTACTCATTCGTTGATTCAAAGGTAAGAATTTGCTGCACTGGCTGCTACAATGCAGCCCGCCGGTATAGGCCAAAGAGTTTTCACTAATTAGTAGGTAAATGCAGCCCGAAGAAGGTCGGCCACTGGAAAAAGGCTCACATCATGCTCCGAAGCGGTATTATGGTGGTCTTGTTTTCTTATCTCTAGTTGTGGTTTAATAACGTTAATTTTTCATTACATGCTACTATGTCCAAACAACAATGGAAAACTGAAAGGACCCATGTTAGAATTCCGTGGGAACGGGACTGCCGTGGCATGTGACCATTATAGTGCCAATAAAGTGAAGTCCTATACGTCCTTTTTGAACTTAATTGGTCAATGAATTTCAAAAAGTATGACTACGTTCATTACCTTGAAGAAATTTTTGAAGTGCAGACCTTGAGGCCTACATCGTAATCAGTTATGTATTGGCTTCTTGTTCGTAAAACACCATCAATAGCGACGTGACTCTAAGCTTAAGTCACTTTCACATTCAGGCTATGGCGGTATCTCTATGTAAAAGTGAAGTAAGGGTTTTGTTTTGAAACAGCGGGGAATGGAGAAACGGGGAATTGTTTTTAAGGAATTTAGTTTGATTTTCTCCAGTAAAAGGCAAACTGATTTTTTTTGAATCGGTTGCATCGAACCTTACCCTTCATTCTTGTTCGTGATGTTTAATATAAATTTAAAATTAAATTTATTGCTTTTTCTTCTTATTTAAGGACAAGCCTCCCTGAATCCAAAACTAATATTACTCGCGTTTCCAAGGGCCTACCACGCAATACGGCAGCGAGGCACGCAGCAAAGCGTGCGTTGCTTCTGTGTTAAGCGGTGTACCCTTGAAAACGCGAGTAGACTTAAATTTGGTTTCCGGAAGGCTTGTCTTTAATATCTAGTTTATAGTCAATTCGTTTCTTCGTCCAATATGTCATGGTAATAGATATGATTTTACCTCAGGCGTCCCTGATTATATAAATAATCAGGGAACTGAAAGTATGATCATTTCGTCTACCCAACATCTAGTATGACTCATTTGTTTTATTATAAACTTTTTATGCATGATAACGAAGTTGCTGGCTCATCTCTTGATGAAAAAGTTTTAGAGGCTTCGTGCTTCATAATTTATAATCACGACGTTCCACTAAATAAAGCAAATTTTATAAATTATCTTTTGACAATACACCTATTCTAGTATTCAGCACTAAGCTAATTGAAATAAAATAATAATTATTAGTGAACGTTTTAGAATACAAACATGTGTACCACAATAAACGGCCTTGCCTGCAAATTGTGTCCAAATGTGCTTCAATTGGTCGAAGGAGTAGAAAATATGAAATAATTAATAAATAGGTAAAATTTAATACAAAATGCATGGAAATTCATAAACATATTTTGAATCTTTGATGTCTTCTTTCAGCATTGATAAAAAATTAGATTTTTTTCATATGAATGTGATTCACTATATCTAATGTGTTTCAACCTGTATCTCAAAACCACAAAAAAATCTACTAAAAAACATTAAAATCCTTTTCTATTTTTAATTATTGTTTCAGTGATAGCCAAAGAATGTGTCAACCATGCGGACTGTGCCACGATAGTTGCTACTAGCTGCGTGCAAGCCGCGGACGGAAAAATGCGCTGTCTTTGCGGAGACTTTGAGGCACCCGAGAATGGATACTGCAAGGCCAAATACAAAGGTAAGTACCAAAAATTGAGCCATCCGCTCCAGTCAACAGCTTTCATACCATTCATACGTTCAACCATGCTGAGGGTTGCGGAATAACTGGGACGAGTCCAAGGTCCACTTAGAAGAACAGACAGGAAATTCGCCAAATTGCTACCGAGATTGAACAATTGCTTGAACCGGAGCTTTCAATTTGCATTCTTCATGGCGAAACGCTCGGTTGAACGACTGGCATGGCTCAGACTTCCGGGGGGAAAAAGTTTCCGAACAACGTTGTTCATCGGAAACCTAGTTAGAAATATAAACACAAAGAAAAACTTTGAGGTACCTTTCCCCTTGCCCAGCTCAGCTTTCCCTCTCGCGAAGGCACTAACAACATACCACAGCGTCAACGTGTTCATCACATTCAACCAACAGTATTATGAGGATCGGTACACGGAAAGTGTTGGCATACATTGCCGGCTATTAGTCATGTAAGTTGTATCGTCTGCCAAAAATGTAGTGTACCAACGGAGAAAAACGCTTGTATGTGGCAAATTGGTCTGGAGCACATAACATGCACGGAAGATTGCTGATAAGTAGTGCGATCCATGGATGGAGCCTCTCGATGGGGATAGTGAGCGGGGTGGCGACTAAGATTTATGGAGTTCAACATTGTAGGTAGTACTCACGGTATGAGAACGTGGTTATGTATTAACACTTATCGTCCTACGACTGACGGAGAGGGGTTTCACCTACACAATATATTGATGGCTAGGAAGCATTTGAACACAAACTTTGACAAAACAGTACAGATCCTATTCTGTTGTGTCTAAACTTAGTCCTCGTTTATGTTGGGCGTATGTTTTTACGATAAGGAAATGTTATAATGATATACGTTTATATCATTTACTTTTTAGAGCTACAATTAGAGCAATTTGAGCTATTCAATTCATGCAGCAGCCCGATGAAAAACGCGAGACACCGAAATCCGTAAACCTAATTTTTGTAAACTTCCTACAGTGTTTGATTCAATATGACCTGAATCGCACTTTCAAATTGCAATAACTTTCTATCGCAACTATGAGGAACACTGACTTTTCCTATTTCCTACTTTGTTCCCGAATGTTTACCTACGAAGATCCTCAAGGGATCTAAAACTCAATTTTACTGTATTCGGTTCAAATTAAGCTGGATTTGACTTAGCAATATCTCAGTTACTTATTATCCGAATTTATATGTTAATATCGACAGCTATAATATATTTTCCAAAACTGACCTCAGATTACCGAGCAAAAACAATCGTATTGCTGTTTTTGCCCAAAATGTGCCAAAACTATTTTTTTTTTTTTTTTTTTTAGCGGGCTTGGTAGTCATATGGCTACTGCTTCTGCCTCATACGCAGGAGGTCGTGGGTTCAATCCCAGGTCCGTTCCATTCTCCTACTTTGTATCTTTCTCTTTATTTCTCATGTTCTAGCAATCACTAGAACTGGAAATGGACTTCCATACCGTTTCCATTACTATTCCTATACCTATAACTTGAGTATTCTAACAGTAATCTGCTAGAATTGGAAATGAACTATAAAGCTCGTTTCCTTCATCAAATTAGAAATTCCATCAGTTACCTTCTCCTACCTATAACATTGGCAGCTCGTTAACCAAGACGGACCTCTGCCTCTCCAATCTTACCCAGAAATTCCAACAAATTCCGCATGAGCTCGTGGCAAGTGCAGAGGTATATTCGGCTTGCAGTGGGCGAGTGATTGCATCATCATTTCCTCCCCCTTCCCTACATTGACTTGCATTCTGACGTGGCAGGCGCCAGTATGACCTAACAAATGAGATCACCAGTACTTGTACATTGAAGATGTGTGCTAGTCCCAAGCAAACATCTGTTGGTTCCCTGTGCAAGAACAGCTGATCTGGTCATAATGGAGTAGCAACTACGAGCAGTCAATCAAGCTCAAGCTCAAGCTCAAAATGTGCCAAAACTATTTTAGAGATTATGGAAAACGTGGTGCAGTCAACAATTCTAGGTTGTTCACACCATTTTGGAGTTCAGACCCTCGATGGTTTAGGATCATTTGGCCGAGTGCCGTTTGGCCGAAAGGGTCATTTGGCCGAATTCCGTTTGGCAGAATAATTGAAATACGTTTCTTTATTAAGTGTGTGAAGTGAGAAGTGAGTAGTGAGTGGTGAGAAGTAAAAAGTATTTATTTATTTTATTTATTTCAGGAAATGACCTATTTGTAGAGGGAAGTAAGACAGTGAGTGGTGACAAATGAGAAATGAGTAGTGTGAAGTTATTGGTAAGAAGTGAGATGTGATAGGTGAGAAGGGATAAGTGTGAGAGCAAGTAGCAAGCAATACGAAGAAAGGTCATCTCTGAATGAAAAATAAATAAAGAAGAAAAAACGAGGATGAAGAAAGAATCAAGCAAGAAGAAGTAAAAAGGAAGAAAGAAGAAAGAAGAAGGAATAAGGTAGGATGAAGAAGCAAGAAGGAAAAATAAATAATAACGAAGGAAAAAGAAAGAAGGAAGTAGGAGCTAAGAAGAATAAAGAAGGAAAAAGGAAGAAAAAAGAAGGAAGAATTAAGATGGAAGAAGGAAGAAGGAAAAAGGAAGAAGGAAAATGAAGAATAAAGAATGAAGAAGGAAGAAGGAGCCAGGAAGAATAGAAAAGGAAAAAAGAACCAGCAAGAATAAAGAAGGAAGAAGGAAGAAAAAAAGAAAGAAGGAGGAGGAGAAGGAGAAGGAGACAAAAGGAAGAAGTAAAGAAGAAAGAAGAAGAAAGAAGGGAAAAGGAAGAAGGAAAAAATAAAAAAAGAAGAAGGGAGAAGAGAGAAGGAAAAAGGGAGAAGAAAGAAGGCATATGGAAGAAGGAAAAAGCAAAAAATAAAGAAGAAAGAAAAAAAAAGAAGAAGGAAGAAAGAAGAAAAGAGAAGGAAAGAAGAAGGGAGAAGGAAAAGGAAGAAGGATGAAGAAATAAGAAAAAAGGCAGAAGGAAGAATGAGGAAGGAAGATTGAAGAAGGATACAGGACGAATTAAAGAAGAAAGAATAAAAATAGAAGGAAGAAGGACGAAGAAAGGAAGAAGGAATAAAGGAAAAAGGAAGAAGGAAAAAAGAAAAAGGAAGCTTGAAGAAGAAATAATAAGGAAGAGGGAAGAAGGCAGAAGGAAAAAGGAAAAAGGGAAGATGGAAGAAAGACGAAGAAAAGAAGAAGGAATACACGAAGGAAGAAGGAAGAATAGAGAAGGGAGCAGGAAGAAGGGAGAAGGAACAAGGAAAAAGGAAGAAGGAAGCAAGACGAAGAAAGAAGAAAGAACAAAAAAGGAAGAAAGAAAAAATGAAGAAGAAAGAAGGAAAAAGGAAGAAGTAAGAAGGAAGAAGAAAGATTAAAGAAGGAAGAAGGACGAAGAAAGGAAGAAGAAAGACGAAGAAAAGATAAAGGAATAAAAAAAGGAAGAAGGAGGATGGAAAAAAGAAGGAGGAAAGAAAAAGGAAGAAGGAGGAAGGAAAAAGTAAGAAGGAGGAAGGAAGAAGAAAGAAGGACGAAGAAAGGAAGAAGGAATAAAGGAAGAAGGACGAAGGAAGAAAGAAGAAGTTTTCTGATCTCAGCTCACTTTTGTCTTTCCACTTTTCACTTCTTACCTCTCTTTTCCTACTTCTCATTTCTCACTTTTCATTATTCGTAATCTGAGGTCCAATTCTTTTACTATTTGTCCAAACGGCATTCAGTCAAATGTCCGATCTACCAGGTCAATAACGCTTCCCAAGTAGCACACGCAACATCTTCCAAAAAGCACATTGTTTTTATTCAGTTTCATTAAAGGCATTGGGAAAACTTCAAAGCACGAAAAAGTTGCAAAACTATTCGAATTGTGATCAATATTTCATTAACATTGCAATTCAGTACTCGTTTGGAATTTAGAAACAAACAACCCAAGAATACTGCACTGTATGGTGCATACGTGAAACAAAATCTTTAAGTGGCTTTTTTTACCATGTAGCTTCAATGCGTCTTTCAAAATTGAATTATTTGTTTAAATTAAGTTACAGATATCTTCATGTTAACATCGTTCAACGTTTTGACAACTCACAATTTATTCCAGTGATGGTGCAATCAAGTAGAAAGAAGGGGAAGGTGGGGAGACTTGATCATCCCCTGTTTTATCGAGAAGTAAAGTAGTTTTGTTCTAGCGAATTTACTAGACAAATGACCTTTATGTGGATTGACAACCTTAATTATTCTGCAGGGCGGTTTGTATGTTTTGACCTTCCTAAAGATTTTTTTATTGGCCACGCAAAATTTGAACAACTTTTTATATCAATGACCAAATGCTTTCGTTTTTTCACAGCACAAAGCCATAAATATACTTAATGATCTGTACTCATGTATACGCACAGCAATTCGAAAATTCCGCGTATTTGAATAATATTGAAAACATCTGAGGGCAGCTTTCTACTTTCATGAAAGCAAGTTCTTGGAGAGGGATCAATTTCCCCCGAATATTTCAAAAGTCGATTTTTGACAGCAAAATCTATTGTGTATCAATAGCAACAGTAATTTAAGAACTGTCATACATCAGTAAAGTTAAATACTATATTTCTTAGAAAGTCTGTGTGGAAATCGCGTATGTTTATTTACTTTTGGCTCTGATAAATCGGAAAACAGAAAAGGGGATCAAGTCTCCCCGGTCTCTCCTATGGTTTTTATGGTGACTCAACATGCAGTCCCTTCGAAGTGTTGAATGGTGCTGTGGTAGAGTGAAGGACTATCAATCACAAGATTAATAGATCGAATCCAGTTTCATATTTTTATTTTATTTTTTTTCGTTGTAGTAGGGGTAACGGCTCAAACCTTGGCCCATTATGCTACGGTTGAGCACATTTATCGTTATACATCTTTATATATTGGATTTGCAACCAGAATTATTCCACCAGCCGGCTTGCTTACATTTGGTTTTGACGCCAAATAGCAAAAAACGACGTGGAATGTCCGCAATATCTCATTTAAACCAGCGAAAGTCTCGAGAGAAATGGACAAAAGGTCGGCTTCCTTGTCCCTATCATGTGGATAATTTTTCAGCCCACTTGGGACGAGTGAGTGTTGATTTCGAACATACGAGAGATAAAGATGGGTTGCTGTTTATAGTACCAGTCATTTTGCTTGCGTTGAATAAAGGCAGCATGCAAACAAATAGAGAAAATCAAATCATCTTATTGAGCGTGAATTCTAATTGGTTGCATGTAAAATACTACCACACTATTGCGAGAGTGCGTTTCAGATTCCCCCAATAGCACGCTTACCAAGGACATGCTAACGAAAATACTATTAGGGTAACGGTACCAATAGTGGAGGTATTAGTAGATCCACAAAAGAAAATATTTTTTAAAAATTGATAATTATGGGAAATTTACAGCTTTTATATCTTAGTCAATAGAAAAACTAATAAATTTGCTAACAAAAATGAGATAGATGTCATTTAACATCAACAATTACCAAATATTGCTTGCACCACTATGGGTACACTGTTCCTTTAGTGGAGGTAAAAATTAATTTTGGTTCCCATAGTGGTGCTATCCATTGGTTTCTTATGAGACTCGCCACTATTGGTACAGTTGCACCACTATAGGTGCAAGGGAGTCAATTTTGTTAAGGAAAATCATTGTTTTCAATAGTTTTCCAAGCAAAATATTAGGATAAGTTGCATTTAACAGGATATTTAAAGCACGACACATCAACTGAAACCATCGTAAAGTGTATAAATATGATAAATTTCGTTAAAACCCCACTACCTCCACTATTGGTGCTACCTCCACTAAGGGTACGGTTACCCTATATGAATCATTTATTTCCCAAATATTTACCATATTTGCAAGTGAAGAAGTTTAGAAAAATGAAAACTGTATTCAAAACTGCAATTTCAAAAAGGCTACATGTTCTAGCCCTCATGTTGTGCCTTCAAACAAATTGCATACGTTAATTATTGGCTGCCGCATAATTTTGAGATTTACTGCTAGTTGAAATCATGGCAGTGGTGTTGCTCTCGCTCTCGCGATACTCTCAAAGAAACTTTTTTCCAAAACGTAAACAATGCTTTAGGTGGGGATGGTGCATAACGCACTATTGAAGAAAGCCAATTGTAAAACTTATTCTAGGCAATTCCTTGCTTTGTACTGTGCATAAACAGTTAAAGCTGTGCCAACTACCTGATATTATTACACAATTATTCATAAATACAATTAAAGGATGTTTGTTTTTAACTCTGCCTGCATTGAAATTTCATGATTGGTACGTGCGTTTGATTCCACTCCTCTCTATATCGATCAGCTGTTGTGAATCCTCTCAAAACTCTCACGTGTTTCAACTTCCCGAGTTAAAAGAATACTTTTTCGGTATCATTTTACAGATCAAAATACTTTTTGCAAGCAATAATAAATCTAAATTATAATGAAGGTATTTGTCAAGTAATTTGACTTGAAATTATTCTCATGAAATGACGTTGAAAGTTTATCTAATGAAACATATGATCCATTGTATCTTTCCATTATTAAATGGGAAAATGTTTGTAGGATTCGTGCGAAAGATGATAAAACTAAATATTCTTACACTAATTGAATCATTTATTTGCGAAATTATGAAGAAAATGGTGTATCGAACCAAGAAAGGTTGATGCTTGAATCGCTTTTGCTTGAATCGTGTTTGGAAGCCGTAAGGTAGGCAATTATTTTTGGTATGTTCTGCGAATGAAAGCGATTATATCGTGATTCGAGAAAAGCATCATGAGGGCCCATTTACTACGTGACGTTTTAGGTAGTGGGAAGGTTCTTGTCTGAGCGTTAAGGACTTTATAAATTTTAGAACCCTACCATACATGAAGCATTACTAGAGGCTTGGTTTGGGTTGAGTTTAACGTTATGTAATTTGCGAATGAAACCTGTTTTTACAAAAATTCTTGGCATCCTAATCGCAAGCATCGGATATTCTATCTTTCAGTTATTTTCTCCAGTACGGGTTATTGGTGAGAATGTTTTGATTTCAGAGTTTCACCTATACTAACGTAGTGCTACAAATCGAAAGCGCATGCCACCATTTGGCTACGGGTGTCCCCAGTATTGTTCAAAAAAGTTTTGGGTAATTATGTCGCTATACTAATGAAAATTGTGAAATAAAAATGATAGCTGACATAGTGTGGTTGTTATCCATTCATCTGATGTGCGAAAGCAGGTATGTTCATTCAGAAAACTCTTTTATGGGACAAAAGAAAAACTCTAACACAGCCAGCCTGCATAAGTCAACGAAACATGGCTGCTAATAAACCGAGTCAAAGTGATTTTTCACGCAAGATAATTGCTTTTAATAGTTTAAGAAGTGTATAAATCTAGAGTTATGAAGCAGATATATGTTTGATACACTTTTCTTAAGAAGTGATGGTTAATATCTCTCTACAAATCGACGTATTATCGCTGAAATATTGATTAATTTGCGTGATGAGCCAATGTTACATCCAGGGCCAACATTACCGCCGGTTACCCTATTTCGCAACATTGCGATTCCAAGCAACTGCATCAAAATTTAACAAAATTTTTAATTCATGATTTTCTATTGAGTTCAAACTTTGCACAGTTTTTCAATTTCATCTAAATCATCATTTTTCGATATCAAATCTTTTTATTGAGTCACGACTAACTTTTCAAAAGGGTGTATGTGAAAATGGTTCAAAAATATTCAAAGAGCTGCACAGCAAAAACGGAACGTTCGATTGTTATGATTTTGTCTGCAAAGTTAGACCCTATCTTTTTACGAACGTAATTTTTTAGGGAAAACGGTCCATTATATTAGCTATCTACCATAAAAATTTGGTGATGGTAAACAAATAAACAAAAAAGTTATGACATTTCAAACATTTCACAATTTTCACACATAGTAAACAAAAAAAATCCGTGTATTTTTTTTTCAAGATTCGCAGTTTGATGCTGATTTTATTGTTAAGGCCTTGCGTGAATTAAACAAGTTGTTTTTATGATATTCCATATTTATGTATTCATAGATATTATGTATATTATATGTTTAAATATTATATGTATAAATAAATAAAAATGAATTAACAGATCACTAAAATAATCTTATATTTGACATTTAATATCAGCACCAAAATATATTTTTGCAGGGAATGATCGATGAGTCTCTCTACTCGATCTATCATATTATCCTAATTATTAAATTAAATGTGGCAGTTACACAATGTTGTTATAGAAACTCTAAGAAGTTTGAATTTCGGTATGGGTTATGATATCATGAAAACAGTTTATACTTACTTATTTTTTATTTATTTTTATTCAAATTTTTCACAATATCGAACACTTTTGAATTATTATCAGCACAGTTTGAGTATAGTTTTGCTTTAATTTTATATTCCGACAATGGAATGAAACAGTGAAATGTTTGGGTTCCTTGGATCGTTTTTGCATTTTTATATTGCTCGCTGAGCTCTGAAGCCTTTATTTCTTACTCTTCAGTAGTAGTAAAACAAAATGATAATTTGGTTAAATCTTTTTCTTTTCTACGATTCGCCCAATCAAAAAGTTCTTTCGCAGTTTTAATTGGATGCTCACGTTCTTTGGATAAACTTGCTCTTGTGGCCATGCGCTTTATTGTTCCTCCAATAGCATCACAAGGACCTTTGTCATGTGACGTAGCAAAAAAATGCCATTCTGCATCAATTCCGTACATTGATTTAAGTTGACATAGGCTCGAAAAATTCTTATGATTTTTGTACTGCGACGCTGCTCCATCAGACATGAAATATATCTTTTTGACTACTTTATTCTTATCAACGCGTATAAAGTTAATCATTTTTTCAATGAACAAGTTAACGGATACTGAATCGTGTCTTAAATCTTCGGAAATTATAATAAAACTTAAGTGTTCAATTTGCGTACTTCCATTAAAATAAATAACGAATGGATGAATTGTAGCTTGTTGTACGTTCCAGTGATGGGACTGCACTTCATCTTGCAATACAAATCTGTAATTTTCAGAAAAATCACAAATGACTAAAAAATCACCATTTTTTAATGTATTTTTCGTATTTTTTAAAAAGCTGGATTGTTCTGTTTTAATGAAATCGTGAGGGATTAAACTTTCTAATTTCAAGCAAAAATATAACATAAACTCATCTACAGGTTTTACAATAGTTTCTAGGTCACACCTATCCGTGGTCACCCATTGCTCAAATGATAACTGATCAATATATTTTTCTTCAAACTCAGCGAATAAAGTATTTTCCAATGATGAAGAACCTGGACAATCCGAACAAGATCGTAGATAGCAATTTGATGTTGTATTTTCACACAAAAGACTACCAGTTAACATTTTAATATCCTTTGTTAAATTGATTCTTTTCAAACTATGTAAAATTAGATTAATATTCTTATGGGTTGTGCACACACACACACATTATGTGTTCCTGAATTGGAAAGAAGCTTGCATTGCCTTGGCCGAAGGCTTGCAAATGAGGAAAAATCTACTTTAATATTATCGTGAATTTCCTTGAAACGTGTGTACGCTTCTATCAAAGTCGTCATCATTAATCGTTTTTAAATTGCTTGACGCTTTCCATCTTTTTTTACTGATACATAATCTTTTTGACCAGGCATAGCTCGACTTACTTCATCATCTGATGGTACGGTGGCAAGGCTCTCAGCACTTGATATTTCTGGTAATTCCTCAGTTGTTGTCGTTTTCGAACTTCCTGCGCTCTGCTCAACCGATGATATACAAATTTTTTTTTGTCAACGTTTAGACGACAGGACGTGCAAATGCGTAAATTTGTATTCAATGTGGACATTGGAGCATAACCACTCGCTTTCAGTTTATCTATGGTGCTTTCGGTGAGATTTCGTAACTCTTTTGAACCCTTTTTTCCATCAAACGGCCTACAACAGTTGAGAAAGCGGCCACTCATGTTGTTCATTATATTCCAATAAACAAAATTGCTTTTAAGTTTTTACTGACTAGTTTGGTGTCATTTGCTTGACTGAACAAAAAAATTACCATAAGATCTTTAACAACCTTAGTGGTAGTAATTTTTTTGCTTTTTCGTGAGCATTGTCATGGTATGTACCTATCATGCATTTGTTGTTGTTGAAGATACCCGTTTCCTCCCGATCATAAAGTCTATTCTCTAAGAGGTATATTTTTTGCAGGTAAACTATAGACGTATACGTGTATATAAATCTTTGATTTTGCAGCTTTTGTCTTAAAAATAACATTTCTGATATGTTTCTTATTATCAACAGGTTTCAAAACTATTAAAAGAATTTTTCGCCAGTCACGTACAATGAAAATTATGACATTATCAATACTTTTGATCACAACACTGGATCGTGTCTAAGTTTCTTATAGATGCTATGAATAATTAAATCAAAATATCATGAAAACAACTTGTTTAAATCACGCAAAGCCCTTAACAATAAAATCTGCATCAAACTGCAATTCTCGAAATAACTTACACGGAATTTTTTTTTTACTAAATGTGAAAATTGTGAAATGTTTGAAATGTCATAACTTTTTTGTTTATTAGTTTACCATCACCAAATTTTTATGGTAGATAGCTAATATAATGGACCGTTTTCCCTAAAAAAAATTACGTTCGTAAAAAGATAGTGTTTTGAGATATTTGAGTTTTTGTGACAAAAATTATATTTTTAAAGGTCAAAAAAATTTTTTTTACTGTGCACATTTTCTCAAGAACTATCATTTAGTTGTCTAACTTTGCTGAAAAAGTCATAACAATCGAACATTCCGTTTTTGCTGTGCAGCTTTTCAAATATTTTTGAACCATTTTCACATACACCCTTTTGAAAAAAGGCCTTTTTTTGAGAAAATCTGTAAAGTGATTAATCCACCTAAAAGTGTGATAAAATTTTTGTTTAACCATCGAAACCAGATATGAGCTTAGTGTCTTCAGGAAAGTTGTAGCGGATGATATTTCAAGTCACTTTGCCAAAGGGACCCCATACCTATGACTTATATAGTACGAGATATGTGACATTTTCTGTGGAAGATCCCTGAAATCAATGTTTTAAGCATAACTTTTGTTTCTATGTTTCAGGGATTTTTACCACCTTCTACAAAGTTGTTTGGCTAACAAAAACGTTTTTGTAGAACATTGCGAAGCTCTAGCTCTTAAAATTGAAAAGTTATTTGAGAAAATGTGTTTTTTCTAGGCGTGTTTTAGAATCGTGTAACTTGCTCACCCCTAGGAAACCCTGAAAACCCCTAGAAAAAACACACCCCTAGAAAAAAAAAAGGGCTTCGCAATGTTCTACAGAAACGTGTGTTTTTGTTAGCCAAGCCACTTTGTAGAAGGTGGTAAAAATGTCTGAAATATAGAAAAAAAAGTTATGCTCAAAAAACTGATTTCAAAAACCTTCCACAGAATATGTCACATATCTCGTACTATATAAGTCATAGGTATGGGATCTCTTTGGCAAAGTGGCTTAGATTATCATCCGCTACAACTTTCCTGAAGACACTAGGCTCATATCTGGTTTCGATGGTTAAGCAAAATTTTTACCTCACTTTTAGGTGTATTAATCATTTTACAGATTTTCTCAAAAGAAGGCTTTTTTCATATCTAACGCCTTCTCTAAACAAACTACAGCGAAAAAATCAACAGAAACGATGTTATTAAAAAAGCGCACGAAATCGGCAAAAAGCAACACTGTGCAATCGAAGGATGTTTCCGTAGGCTCCACCCATTGCGTTTTTAGATTGAAAGTGAGTTATGTTTAATGGCACATACGCAAAGATTGTTTCTTTCCGAATAGTTCTAACACAATGAAATGTTCATTTGTGAAACAATTGTGCTGCTTGGGTTGGTTCAGAACCTATGGCAACTCTTCATGTGCATGCATGTTCTCTAAATCATTCTTCATACCAATTGTGCCATCAAGTCAACTTGGCTCCGTACAAAGCGATTGTGCCCTTATACGCCTTGTTTGACGTTTTATGTATGTCCAGATCTGGTGTTCTAAATTCTTCAAGTAAATTTAAAGCTAAAACCAATTAGTGTACCAAGTGAGCTAGGCATGGCACGAAGCTAATAACGCACAGCTTCCAAAAACTCCCCAAAATGCCATGCATATGATTTTCGATTTAGTCATAGCAAAATCTGATGATCTAAGCTCAGTATGCTTGGGCACAAGCACTTAATTGTGACTGAATTTGGTCATATATAAAATACTGTGAGCTATGTTTAACATGTGTGCCGCTCGGACTTGTCCAGACTCCAGAATAATTTGGAGAACTTGTTCTTCAGTGTTGCGAAAATCACACACAAGGTCCTGAAGGCCCTGTATGAGCACTACGGGTTGTTATAGGTTTTGTACCGGACCCAGTTTTGTATAGATTATATGACTTGACAGATCAATTGCTCTGTACTTCAGAATGATTTTGAGAGCTTAGAACATCAGATTTGGACATGTCTGAATTGTCAAACATACAATGGGTTGCTACTGGTTTTGTACTGAGTCTAGTTGACCTGGTAGACCAATTGGGGGCCTGCATGGAAACCATAACTTGATATTGGTTTTGTACCAGACCTTATTTCATTTCATTTATTTAGTTTACATCTAAACAGATAACACTGAATCAACAATTTGACGCCACAATACACGGCTCGAAGCCGCATCTCTCCATCATCGAATGCGCCCCACGCTTGCCAAGTCGTTTAGCACCTGGTCTGCCCACCTCGCTTGCTGTGCTTCACGACGTCTCGTACCTGCTGAATCGGAAGCGAACACCATCTTTGAAGGGTTGCTGTCCGGCATTCTTGCTACATGTCGTGCCCATCGTACTCTTCCGGTTTTAGCTACCCTCTGGATATTGGGTTCGCCGTAGAGCTGGGCGAGCTCGTGGTTCATTCTTCGCCGCCACACACCGTCTTCTTACACACCGCCAAAGATGGTCCACCCGTCCATTCGACCACCCGTCTCTCGAATACTCCAAGTGCTTGCAAGTCCTCCTCGAGCATTGTCCATGTTTCGTGTCCGTAGAGGACAACCGGTCTTATAAGCGTCTTGTACATGACACATTTGGTGCGGTGGCGAATCTTTTTCGACCGCAGTTTCTTCTGGAGCCCGTAGTAGGCCCGACTTCCACAGATGATGCGCCTTCGTATTTCACGACTAACGTTGTTGTCAGCCGTTAGCAAGGATCCGAGGTAAACGAATTCCTCGACCACCTCGAAGGTATCCCCGTCTATCGTAACACTGCTTCCCAGGCGGGCCCCGTCGCGCTCGGTTCCGCCCACAAGCATGTACTTTGTCTTTGACGCATTGACCACCAGTCCAACTTTTGTTGCTTCACGTTTCAGGCGGGTGTACAGTTCTGCCACCTTTGCAAATGTTCGACCAACAATGTCCATGTCATCCGCGAAACAAATAAATTGACTGGACCTGTTGAAAATCGTACCCCGGCTGTTACACCCGGCTCTCCACATGACACCTTCTAGCGCAATGTTGAACAACAGGCACGAAAGTCCATCACCTTGTCTTAGTCCACCGTTGCTTTGATCAGTCTTGTAAGCTTCCCAGGGAAGCTGTTCTCGTCCATAATTTTCCATAGCTCTACGCGGTATATACTGTCGTATGCCGCCTTGAAATCAACGAACAGATGATGCGTTGGGACCTGGTATTCACGGCATTTTTGAAGGATTTGCCGTACAGTAAAGATCTGGTCCGTTGTCGAGCGGCCGTCAACGAAGCCCGCTTGATAACTTTCCACAAACTTATTCACTAATGGTGACAGACGACTGAAGATGATCTGGGATATCACTTTGTAGGCTGCATTAAGGATGGTGATCGCTCGAAAGTTCTCACACTCCAGCTTGTCGCTGGTAGCTGTTCAGTTTCCCAGATTCTGACTATCAATTTGTGCAGGCAAGTGGCTAGCTTTTCCGGGCCCATCTTGATGAGCTCAGCTCCGATACCATCCTTACCAGCTGCTTTATAGGTATTTAGCTGTTGGATGGCATCGTTAACTTCCCTCAAGGTGGGGGCTGGTTGGCTTCCATCGTCCGCTGAACTGACGTAGTCATCTCCTCCGTTGCCTTGACTTTCACTGCCCGTACTCTCAGCGCCATTCAAATGTTCCTCGTAGTGCTGCTTCCACCTTTCGATCACCACACGTTCGTCCGTCAAGATGCTCCCATCCTTATCCCGGCACATTTCGGCTCGCGACACGAAGCCTTTGCGGGATGCGTAGAGCTTCTGATAGAAATTGCGTGTTTCTTGAGAACGGCACAGCTGTTCCATCTCCTCGCACTCCGCTTATTCCAGGCAGCGTTTCTTCTCCTGAAAAAGGCGGGTCTGCTGTCTCCGCTTCAGTCTATAACGCTCCACGTTCTGCCGGGCACCATGCTGCAGCGCGACCGCCCGCGCTGCGTCCTTCTCCTCCAGAATCTGTCTGTACTCTTCGTCGAACCAATCGTTCCGTCGACTTCGTCCCACATACCTACCCGACGTTGTTCTCCGCTGCATCGTTATTGGCTGCTTTGATTGAATTCCAGCCTCAAGAGGGGCCCCATCGAGCTCACCCTCTTCCGGCAACGCTGCCTCGAAATGCTGCGCGTATGCAGTGGCGACATCAGATTGCTTCAGTCGCTCTAGGTCGTACCGCGGCGGTCGTCGGTACCGAACATTGTTGATGACGCATAGTATTGAGCGCAGTTTAACCATCACCAGATAGTGGTCAAAGTCCATGTTAGCGCCACGATATGTCCTGACGTCGATAATGTCGGAGAAGTGCCGTCCATCAATCAGAACGTGGTCGATGTGTGATTCTGACTGCAGTGGTGATCTCCAGGTGTACCGATACGGAAGGCTGTGTTGGAAGTAGGTGCTGCGAATGGCTATATTCTTGGAGGCGGCGAAATCGATTAGTCGTAGGCCGTTTTCGTTCGTCAGCCGGTGAGCGATGAACTTCCCAATAGTCGGTCTTAACTCCTCCTCTAGGCCAACCTGATCGTTCAAATCTCCTATGATGATTCTGACGTCGTGGCTTGGGAAGTTTTCGTACTCACGTTTCAGCTGCGCGTAGAGTGCGTCCTTATCATCATCAGTGCTTCCGGAGTGTGGGCTATGGACGTTGATTATGCTGAAGTTGAAGAACCGGCCTTTGATCCTCAACCTGCACATTCTCCCATTGATCGGCCACCACCCGATCACGCGCCTTTGCATATCGCCCATCACTATGAAAGCTGTTCCCAGTTCGTGTGTGTTGCCGCAGCTCTGGTGGATGATATGATTACCTCTAAACGTTCGCACCACTGATCCCTTCCAACAAACCTCCTGCAGCGGTACGATGCCGAATCCACGGTCCTTGAGTACATCGGCGAGTATGCAATGAAGTTGAGAGATTTGCAATTCCACGAACTGAGTTTCCAATCGCTAGTCACTTTTCGTCGCAGTGGTCTTCGCCGAGGGTTCCGGTCCGTACTCTCTTGTTGATTGTTCGTTGCGTGTGTTTGTTTAAAGGCTGGCTTGCAGGGTCTGACACCAAACCCCCTAAATTTCTGGAGAACAATTCCTCCTTATTCCCAGTGGACCATGGTGCACAATTTCACTTAGAGTCCCTCGCTGGCACTCGGACGATGATCAGCCGCCCCTAACATGGAGAACAGACGCTGTTGTGAGCCGATCCTGGCATGGAGAACAGACGCTCAGTAAGATTTGCACCTCCGGAGACCTATACCAGACCTAGTTGACCTGGTACATACTTAACATACTTAAAAACAACATACATACATACTTAAATCGTAAATCATGCTTTGCGCATGCATTCATGAACACAATCATCATTCCGCCGCTGCCAGCATGTAGGCACTATCTTATATGCACGAATAGCCAGCAGAAGTTAACCGCCAGAAATTAGTATGGCGAAAGACATCTAACGTGGGATTTCATGAAATTAAAAACATTTTACAAAAAAACTAGGGTTACTGCTCCTGGACTTCATCTCATAGCTCCGATATTGGTCTCACGATAAACAAAGCAAAGAAAAGGTATTTGGTTTGTTTATTATTTTTGTGATTTTTTTTCAGCAGTGAGCACGCATGTTAGCAAAAAGAAGCGACGAAATTGATGCCGTATTTCTTTGTTTTACGGTGAGATGAATATATGTTCAGTGAGATGGAAAACGGAACAGTTCCCCTATTTGGTATCAAACGTGTAGGAAGATATTCGCTACTACGCCTTCCAAATATTTTTTTTGATAAAGGGGACTTTGTTTTCGGGCCTTTAACTAAAACGCCCGGAAAAGGACGGAAAAGTTGCGGTGTCTCACATATTGCAGAATAGTTGATGAAAAAGTTGGACAGAAACCATAGGGTCAGCTTCGAGCATCTCTGCTAAAATACAATCGACTTCGGAAGGCTTGTTTGATTTCATGCTTCGGATAGCTGCTATTCAGTGACGCCGGGAGTGGGTGGGACAAGTAGGACATGTCCTACGCATGAAAATACCTGGGTAGGACAGTCGAAGCATTGTCCTACCCATGATTTTGGTAAGAACATACCATATAAATATCTATAGGATCTAATATTATAATTTTCAATACTGTTCTAGATCAAAAAAATATCATTCAAAGGTAATCAGAGATTTGGAAGTTTCAAGGTCTCCGTACGGCCGTAATTGTAAAGAAAAAAAGTTTTTCCAAACGGCTCCTCAGAGTCTGTGAGGATTTCTGGGTATTCTTCCTATTCCAAAAATGCTCAATGATGTATTGAGATTTTCCAAGAAGTCTTGAAGTTTTTAATAGTTTTTGCTTTTCTTTAAAATTGTTGAAAATTTCAGGGAGGAGGCTAAGTAAATTTATTAAATATATAGCTTAGCTTAATTCATCCTATAGGTTGATGGTATAGATGGTTGTACTTTTAGATGGTTTGATCAGGACTAGTGTAAATTGCTCTACGCTCCAAGGATCTACCATATTCTGGAAGGTTCATATCAATTATAGTTGATTGAAATCTGTTGGAATCATAAATATACCTACGTTTTCATAAAGTCTTAGAAGTTAGAAGTTTAAAATTCAGAGTAACATAATTCTTGAGATTTCTGAAAAAGAAAAAATACTGAAACATCTAAATAGTACTGTACACCCTGAAAGATTATTGATCTTTCCTGGTAGATCGTAGCAATGTTTTTGAAGATATAAATTTCTAAAAGTTAGTAATAATGATTAAATGTTTTACAAAATTTACAGAAAACCATAACCACTTCTAGAAGTTTGTTAAGATGCTCGAAGATCTTGTTTCTTGTAAATGTTCTATAAACTCTGAAAATGTAATGTTGCCTGAATAGCCTTAGAGAGTTTTATAACTTATCTGAGGATGTTCGAAAAATCTTTTGTAATCCAAGAGGATCTCCGGAAAGTCCGTGAAATTCCCTAAAAGTATTTTATAGATTTGATAACCCAGTAATAGCTAAAACTTGCACAACTTCGCTAGTTACTAGCAAGCGACAGTCTATAATAATATTTCTTCCATATTGAATAAGTTATAAATCGTTTGTTTATATTTCAGGTTTTTTTTATGTCAGTAGAGTAGTTTCAACATAACAAAATATTATTTTGACCTATAAAATATATTTTCGACGTGTAACATGTGACACATGCGAACTTTGTCATTTCTCTTATTCGATTTTTTTTTGTCCTACCCACGTCTCGGAAGGTGGCCGCGCCTTTGCTGCTATTACTGGGCTTCGGAGAGGTCGCAAGTGATGAGTTGCACCCTTGGCGGCTCTTGCTGAAATGATGATAGGTGTCATTGGTCTAGCCTCGATACTTGAACGAGTTGCTTTACGTGCTCGAACCAACAACGTTTCAGCACTGTGGGTTGGTGAGTAACTGTCGCGTCTTTCATCAGTATCCGTTAATTCATCCTTGCTCCGCTTAGGCGTCATCAGATATCGTAGAGGAGGGTAATATTGCCAGTTTTTCCGGCTTTCCTTCGTTGGCCAGGGAGTCCACCCTCGCGCATCTGCAGCAGCGTTTAACTTCCTTGCCGAATACCGTTGACGGCACTCGTATTAGGCTGCTCAGGTTCTCTCCACATCTGGATCTTCTAGTCAGCGTGTGTTGCATCGCTGTCTGAGTCTCTCCTTCTGATACTGAGTCTGAGCAATACGTAATTGGATCTCGTCAATTAGAAAATAATGGTCAGACGCCATATCAAGTATATCAAGCTGGCCTAGTCTCTATTTTATATCGTTAATTTGTTGATATTTTTCGGTGAAAACTAAACACACACTTTGCATAATTTTGCATAACGTTTCGGCCTACTGCTTTTCAGCCATCATCAGATTTGCAAATAATCAAACGTTCACCACCAGTGTGGTTTTCAAACAGTTTCAGTTTGAAAACCACACTGGCGGTGACCTTTCTAATGTGATTTTTTCAATACATTTAGGATGATGCACAGGAAAGGCATCATCGCCGCTAGGTAGATTAATCTGCCCATGGACATATATTGATTGTATATATCACAAAGAACCATGGCTCCGTAAAGTGTTATACACGCCTGAGGCTAACAAATAAACGAACTTGAAAAAAAAGCCCTTGGACATAGTACCTGCTAGAATGACTGTGAAGCTCGAAGCGAGTAATGAATTGCACCTGCAGGAAGCATGTGGTCTAATGCTATCAAGTCTAGTCGCATGTCATATCCTTACAACTTTCTTCGGATACTCTCCGTTAGCACAAATCTCAAAAAATGAGTGACTCTCCGTAGGCTTCAAATAAACGCATAATTTAAGTCACGTCTCGTTCGTTGGCGCGAAGGCGCGATTAATTCGTTTTTTTCTAATATTGAAGCCAACTCCACATTTTTCTCGGTTGCCAACATTGAAGTAAAAATAGCAGTGTGAAGTGCTTGCGATGGGAATCTCTTCTCTGAATTCGCGTTCTAGATATTTTTGGCCTTTCGGGCCATCTCCCACCGATAATCTTTGATTCCCGGTCCAATTGACGAGATTTGCATGAATGTTCTTTTTTTCGACCACTCTTTACATTGTACACTAAGTTTCTCCCTTGTTTTGATCTACCAGATTGATATGGCATGCACACTCATAGTATCCTTTTTGTTACAGGTCTTAACCACCTCTGCACCGACACCCTGCAGTGCGACATTGGAATGATTTGCGCGATAAAGAACATTACCAAAACTACCACGCTAGTGACCAGTAAAACCTTTATGACCAGTAACATGCTGCATAACAACAACACCAACTATAAGATGTGCCTGTGTGATAAGGAGATTGGATACGTCGAGGATAAGCATGACTACCGCCACTGTAGTGGCGCTATTGCTGCGATCTTTTCCTCGCCCCTGCTGATACCAATGCTGACCGCTGTCTTCGGCTGTACGATACTCCGGAAATTAAGCAACTACTGGCTTGTCGACATATAAACTCGATTTTCGATTGATGCTCTGAATCCGCTTTTATATTACGCAATATAACACACAAATTTAGCTTTAGGATAAGCTCTTCGCTAAGTATAATTGTGATTGCTAACTCATGTGCTAACACAGATGATAAAAAAAAACAAGCTTAGTGCAAGTATTTTGCCTTGAAATGGACCGAATTTCCTCTCTCGTATATGAAACAAATCATGCCTTTATGTGATCTACGTCTGCACCATCCAAAAATACGAAAAACATATTGCAAGTACTAGACAGTAAGATTAAATCGAGCGCCAAGCTGTGTGTATTTTTCAAGTATCTTAGATCATAGTGAATAAAAATCATAGATATTTTTAATGTCGCTTTTCTACTGTAGTGCAAAAAAAAATGACAAGGCAATTCATATTTGTACTGATCTGCACATTATTCGGATTGAGAAACATATCAAAATTCTTTTATAGTAAGACGAGAAAAAATAGGCTAAGAACAAGACGTACTTTATTATCCCTAAAGTAACATTTCAAATTAAAAAAAGCTCTCGTTTGGTTTCGTTCGAGTAGCACATTCGATTGAATCAAAAATTAGGATAGTGCATCTTCTGTAATTCAGATTATCATAAACATATTTCCTAAATATTGTGGCTTTGTGTAGATAATCGAAAAAAAATCAAGAAAATCACATAAAAATAAATCTACGATAAAATTCATTCATCAGTTTAGCATTTTAGACTCTATTTATTATACGAGATAGAATTATACATAATTCAAATAAAATTTAAAATAAAACATTGGATTTCAATGGCAGTTTGATTCTTTGATAAATACCCTTTCTGATCTTATTCAAATCAATTTTCTATTTTTTTTTCATATTTCATATTTCCTTTTTCATAATTCATATTTCCTCCCATCCAGGAATATCCATCGATGATTTTATCTTGCAATCGAAGAAATTTCTTCTAAAATTCCCATCAGCTTTCCTACGGAAATTTCTTCACAAAATCTTACAGGAATGCTTTCACAAATTCATTCTGAAGGATCTCTGTGCGATATTGTTGAACGAACATCCGGAGGAATCCGGAAAAGAGTTCTCTTGAGAAAACTTGAAAAGCTTTCATATGAAACCCCGGAAGAGATCCAAAAAAATCCAGACAGACCCTCCGGAAGAGGGAAATATTCTGTCATGATATCCGCGATTACTTGTGGATCTTTGGTCGCTGTGGCGTTTACCTTGATGCAGAGCATTAGTGATTAATCATAAATTTAATCATGATTAATGAATAATGGGTAATTTAATCATTATTCATTAATCATAATCATTCAAAAAATATGATTTAATCATTAATCACTAATCGTTATTCATCGAATTTTACATTTAATCATTATTCAATAATCATGTTCACAATTGTTTTGAGTTTTTTCATCAATCATCAATTTTAATCATTGCATACATCGCTATTATTCATTAATCTTTAATCATAATCATATATTTTTTATACCTTTAATAACCCAATTTGGTAGAAAGGTTAGTTGATTCTTGATCCCTATGCAAATCATTTCTTTTGATTATTTATAATCATTAACCATTAATCATATCTATCTTTAATCATTAATCATACACATATTGTGTCAATATTTAATCACGATCGGTAATCGTTAATCATACTTCAAAAGTGTTATTCATTGATCATAATCGTTAATCATTGTCAAAAATGAATAAATCATTAATCATAATCTTTAATCATATAGTTGAATGATTTAATCATGACAAATTTAATCATTCACTGGAAGCTTTATTCATTAATGCTCCTTGATGGCCATTCCCTTGTACCGTCTTTTGCCCTGCATACTGTTTATTCACCTCCGGATCTCTGTAGCAGCCTGCTTCTCGTTATAAAGTGGAGAAACTCTGTCCATGATTTATTTTATGCCTTTCTGATAATTTGTCGACAGCTGTTGCGTGCTGCTTAATCACTTTCTAAAGTGAGGACCATATCGAGATGATTTTTCGGTATTTTTTTTGCGCGTTCAATGGTCCGGAGAAGTTTTCTGCGTGATTTGTTCGTCGTTCAACCACTGCAGTGCAGTGGTTTTCGGAATGCTTGATTGATGAAGCTGCGTTATTAATAACTGTAGTAAGGATCGAGATTTATATAGGAACACGAGTATCAAGTTAAGCTTTAAACCTTATGTGAGTGACGGGGTACCCGGGTACCCATTCTGATATTGAAACTTAAATAACTTGTTGTAGGTAAGTTCAAATACTAATGAAACTTTCGGACATCTCGTAGAATGTTGAGACGAAGCGATGGGCAAACTTTGAGGTCTAGGTTGCGATTAGAGCGCTTATTAGGGGTCGAGAACTATTTATACCCCTTGAACGGGTGACGGGGTACCCGGGTACCCAAACATATAACAGTAAGCCTGTATATTTATATGAGTGTTTGATTATTTTTTTTTTCTTCCTAAGCAATGGAGGGGGAATCTGCTCAACAGACATCCTGGGTTGTCCAGGAAGTGCGGGGTTAGGGACCACCTCCGACAGCAAAAGAGGGAGACAGGACTACATCCTCGACCCGCTAAACCGTTTCCATTGCCGCCAAGCCCATAGTCCCTTCGGTACAACCAGAAAGTAATGCTTCAAAGGGGGGGGGGCAGTGCACAACGCACCCTCGAGGATAGCTGCGTGTCCTTGCAGCACCGAACATCGTGACTCGCTTTTTTAGAAGAACACCATTGTATCGTGCCAGCGCATTTCCGGCTTTCCAGGTGGCCTTACCACGCCCTATGTCCTCGGAAGGTGGCCTGCTTCCCTCTACACGACTGGTATCAAGAATGATGATGCCGCGTGCACCCCAAATTGACCTCTCTGCGATAGGGTCTGTTCGCCATCACACAGAGGGACTTGCCGACGCGGTGCCTACGCCTACCCCAGCCTTGACGAGGACCCCTTTCCGTCCTCGGGCTCGGAACCCGCCCGGTTGACCGACGCTGCGAAAGCGACGATGCCATGTTGTTCTTCGCGCGGCCACTTGTTCGATAAAAGGATCGAGTTCGACCACAGAGCATGACCACCGGTATGACCCATGAAGCCGACTCCGAACCCTTGGTCCACCTCTTGTTTGCGCCTGAACTAGCCATCGTTGAGTCCACGCGTCACCTTCTGTGTAGCTCCGAGACGATTTGGACGATAGCCTATAAAACGGCGTTCCAGCCAACTTCATATTTACACATTCTCCGAACTAGGTTGTCCGGGGTAGTGTCCAGACCACATGTGGCAAGCATGTGGTCACGCATTGCGCGAAAACGTGGGCATACGAACAACACGTGTTCCGCCGTTTCCTCTAAACCTGCGCACAACAAACACTCGGGCGAGGCAGAGCAAGCCAGCTGCGTTACCTGCACTGTGATTTTGCAGCACGCTTAAACGCCGGGCACTTCGAACCCCCCATGGAGTGCTTGCTGTTCACAGCTTTGCTGGAACAAATCAAACAATTGGGAGGGTTCGTGCAGCATTGTGTCTTATGTCCCTCCAATCCGCAGCGTCGACAGAGATTGCTTCTGTCAGGGCCTTTGCAGTCCTATTGCTTGTGCCCCGATTCCAGGCACTTGAAGCAAACTTCGGGTTGCTCGTATATGCCCACAGGGCACACCGACCATCCCACCTTGACGCTCCCTAACTTGACTACCTTAGAGGCATCCGCTGCAGATAGCCGAACCAATGCTACCTGTGTCCCTGCTGGACCTTTCCGTAGCCGAACGGCTGCGGTGAGCGTCTCCACTTCACAATGTCGCCGCAGTGCCGTGACGAGCTCTTCGACTTCGGTGATCTCGTCCAGGTCTTTAACCCTTAGATTCACCTCCGTCGTGAGTACCCTCACCTTGACCGTCTCGCCTAGGACTTCCTCCGCCAACTTCTTGTAGGCGGCGCCCTTTCGCGAGACGCCCCACTTCAGCTCGAGGATCATCTCGCCCATCCGGGTACGTCTTATTTGACGTACGTCGGTGCCGAGTTCACCGAGCTTGACGTTACTCCTCATCGCCTTCAAGACGTCCGAGTACTTAGCCTCGTCCGTCTTGATGATTAGGGCATCGCCCCTGGAGCGGTTGGCGCCTACCCTAGACTTCTCGCTACCCTCGTTCGTCTGGGCCTTCTTTTCGGCTCTTGACGTCTTCGGTTTCCTCTTGTTCTTGACCAGGGTCCAGGAGGCGTCATCCCCCTCTATTTCCCTGGTCTGGGGCGGCTGAAAGTTCTCAGCATGCCGTAACCCCTTACCACCGTCTTTCCTGGGTGGACGGACCTTTCCAGGTCCTTCCTCCCCCGGTTTGGGAGGTACCTGGCCGGGGTTCAGCTTCCCAGTCTCACTACCCTTGTTCGGGGTAGTAACCATCCGCGGCCCCCAGGGAGCTCATCCCCTGGAGACTGTCTCCCCCGTTTTTGTGTCTGCTCAGTTGGAGCAGTGACCCCCGCCGTGCCCGCGAATACTTGAGCCTCAGTCTGGGTAGACTTTGGCACCACCGCCTTCGCTGGCACGCCCTCGGTCGATTCGAATTTGCCCGAGTCCGCGAATCCTTGGGCCTCAGTCTGGGTAGACCTCGACTCGGATTTCACGGGTTTACACTTGGCCGTCCGGACCGCCCTCTCCAGCTTGGCGTCCAACATCGACTTTCGAAGTTTCAGCAAGCTCCTCTTAAGGTCCTTACTGATATTATGCTTCGATGACGCAAAGTCGATGATGGCGTCTAGCTGTTCCGTCGCCACCTCGAAGGCCGAAAGCCCATCGCGTTTGCGGTTCATCGCCTTCACAAGCCATGGGCCGTCTATAACCTCTACCGGCGTAGTCTGGGAGATGATTAAGTGACCCACGCTGGCGCTGCGCCCCGAGCTGCCGACTATTGCTTCTGGCCTCCTAGGCGGAGACCTGAACAACCCACCTCTTCTGAAGGGGTTGTCGCCTACACCTCACAGGTTGTGCCCAGGTACCTCACAGGCTCCGTTAAAGGCCTAGCTTATTATTTCACCCCCCTGGCCATGCATCCCCACGGCACGGGTCGCTTAACGCCTTGGGATTAGGGGTTAGGGATGATGGTCCCTTTGGTCGCACCCACTCACTATAGCTGATGTCAGAATGACAACAGTGCCCAGGCTGCACTACCAGCTAAGTACAAAACCCTTTGCTGGCGGTCGATTGTCATCGGAAGACCCGTGGAAGCGTGAGATTGGAACTTGTGAGGACCAGAGCTGTGTAGGTCGCTCCTTCCCAGATGTCAACTCACCATTTCGCAGTCCAAGTGTTTGATTATATAAATCTTTGCGTATGTCACTGGGACAAAGGGTGCTCAAGTACATGTATGTATTTTTGGAGGTGTGAGTGTTTTAAAGGCCACCGGGTGGCCACCTGGAAGATCCGGAACATCCACAAAAATGGTCAATTCGTAATTTCCCTCGTAAAGCGACGGGATGTTTTTAGAACCATTTTCTGCTAAACCCCGAGTAGGGAATTGATGCTTTGACCCATTTCTGGCCTTTGTGTCCACTGGGTGGAAGAATACATATATTCCTGGAAAATCATCGGAACAAACGATGATTTGACGAATCTGATGGCTCTCCCACGCAAACCAACACCATCAACAGGTAGCGGAAACCTTCACCTACCTATTGATGGTGTTGGTTTGCTTGGGAGAGCTATCAGATTCGTCAAATCACCGTTTGAATATTAACAAATTTTGTTCACAAAAACAGATAAGTCGTTTTGAAAATTTTGTCTTGAACTATACAAAAAAATTAAAACTTCCATACAAAAAGTGTTACGAGGGGGTGGGTGGGGGTCCTAAACAACAAAATTATGCGTAACGTAATTTTAGAAAGAATCCAAAATACAGTCGGGATTCGCTGGTTGGGATCTTAATACTTGGGTCACTTTTTAGTTGGGCCTCCGCTGGTTGGGCCATGGCCCAACTAAAAAGCAACCGTACGTCAAAATTCAATGTAAACACGGAAAACGGGATTGGGCGTCACTGGACATCATTTGTGATGTTCAAGTCGAAATACACGTGTTCAAATGGCTGTCAGTTGACCCAACTAAAAAACCGAATTCGTTAGTTGGGCCGAGGTCGTGGCCCAACCACCGAATCGCGACTGTAGTCAATTCGTAAACTCCATCTTACAGCTGTAGTAGATAAGATCAGGTCTATAAAGTGTCGGAAACAATATTCACTTTACTTCAATGTCTTATTTGCATTTAGTTCTTATCCAATTAAATTATACTCATTTGTAGTATATTTTGTTTAAACGTGTAGCGAGCGACCTAAGATTGTAAGATATTTTGTTTCCATCCAGCAAGAAACTTGTCGGCAGTGTTGTAAAATGTCATTTGCATTCGTTTGTATAATTTTCCCAGAACTTTTTACAGTGGTTAGCTATCAACTATCAAGTATAACGAAATTATAGCGCTTAAATGTGGCTACAACTTTGTCTAACAAGACATTGCTGTAAATATGTAATCTGGGGCGTGGGAGGCAAAATGTCATTCAAATGACATTATGTCAAATGACACGTGACATTTTGGAGAGATTTCATTCTCTAGCCTCAGATGTTATATTTAGAGCAATGTACCCTTGGACAAAAATGTAGCACTACTCAAGCGTTATGCGTACATCTAAAATTTTGAAGTAAATTTGGCTTCTGAAGAAAGTTATGATCAAATTAGTCAAATGACATGCAGATGACATTTTACAAGCCTGCTTGTCGGGTTGATCGTGTGAGAGCGAAATGACAATCAGTTTGCTGAGTATTGTTGCGACGAACGGTCGAGACTAGAAATCTCGGTCGGGTCACGACAATGACGCAGCCGGTAGAATTACGATTTTTATCTGTTGGTCTTGCTAGTGCTCCCCGGAAGAAGTGATATAAGGAAAACAGTCAGGTAAATATAAGCGTAAAATGGAGACAAATAAAAGAAATATGCTAGCGTCCCCGGTAGGCTCCCTGACGGAAGGGCAGGGGAGTAGGCCGGGTGACATAAAAGTGCAAAAAAGAGAGCACAATGAAAACAAAAACAAAGATGGCTAGCGTCCCCGGTAGGCTCCCTTACGGAAGGGCAGTGGAGTAGGCCGGGTGACATAAAAGTGCAAAAAAGAGAGCACAATGAAAACAAAATTAAAGATGGCTAGCGTCCCCGGTAGGCTCCCTGACGGAAGGGCAGTGGAGTAGGCCGGGTGACAGAAAAGTGCAAAAAAGAGAGCACAATGAAAACAAAAACAAAGATGGCTAGCGTCCCCGGTAGGCTCCCTGACGGAAGGGCAGTGGAGTAGGCCGGGTGATAAAAATTTGCAGAAAGAAAAAAAAACATTAACAAAAGATTAAACTTTAATACTGAATTAGAAAATATACTCTAGCAAATCAATATTTAAAGATGGATTTTCAATTTGAATCTCGTTTTTGGAATTGACATCGGATTTAGAGATGTTCATTAGACTTGAACTGTATTGGTATTGGATTTGTATTGAATTGGGATGAGAATTCCATTGGATCTGGATTTGATTTGATATTTGGATTGTATTTGGACTGGATTTTCATTGGACTTAGATTGGATTTGCAATAGATTCAGATAAAATTCGAAAGAATATTTGAATAGACAAGAATTGTGTTAGATTGGATTTGGACAGGATTTGTATTGAATTTAGATTAGACTTGGTTTGGATTGGATTGGATTTGCAATAGATTCCGATTAAATATAGATTGGATTTAAATAAAATATGATTGAGTTTTTCAGTGGATTTGGCTAGATTTAGATTGGATTTGAATTAAAATTGAACTTGGATTGGATTCGATTTGGACAAAATTTGAGTTGAATTTGGATTGGATTTGATTCGAACTGGATTTCGATTAAGTTTGGATTGGATTTGGAATGGATTCTGATTAAATTGAATTTGAACTGGATTGGATTAAATTTGGATTGGATTATGATTAGATCTGGATGAGTATTTTTTTGGAATTGACTAGGTTTTGATTGGAATTGATTCGGACTGGATTTGCATTACATTTGGATTGGATTTGAAATGGATTTCGATTGGATTCGGATTAAATTGGCTTTGAATTGGATTGGATTCAGATAAAATTTGGATTAGATAAAGATTATAGTTAAATGAGTGATTTAATTTGACTACATTTGGTTTGGATTGGATTTGGATTAAATGTGGATTGGATTTGAGTTGAATTTGGATTTTTTGTTTGTTTCTTTATTAAAGTGATTTTTGAGTAGGACAAAGTTTATCACTACAATTGAATTTGGATTCGATTTGTAATGAATGTAGATTGGATTTGGATTGAATTGGATTTGCCATAGATTCAGACTAAATTTAGATTGGATTAGAATTGTATTTGAATTTGAATTTGGATTGTATCTGAATTGGACTCAGATTAAATTTGGATTGGATTAAGAGACTTGAATGAGTTTTTATTTGGATTTGGCTATATTTTAATTGGATTTGATTCGGACCTGATTTGGATTAAATTTGGATTGGACTTGGATAGGATTCTGATTATATTAGAATTGGATTGGATTTTGATTCAGATTGAATTTGGATTGGAATAAAGATTGTATATGAATGAGTAATTGAATTAAGATTGGATTTGAATTGGATTTCTAATGGTTTCAGATTAAATTTGCATTAGATTTGCAATAGATTTCGATTAAAATTGGATTAGATTTTGGAGTATATTTCATTGGCTATGGCTAGATTTTAATTATTTCATTGGATATGGCTAGATTTGGATTGAAATTGAATTGTTCTTGGACTATTTTTATTTGAATTTGAATTTGGATTTGGATTGAATTGGGATGAGACTTCGGTTGGACGTTGACGTTGATTGACGTTGGATTGGATTTGGATTGGCTTTGCATTGGTTATGGATTGGCTTCGGACTGGATTTGGATTGATTTTGGATTGGATTTAATTTGGTTTTGGATTCAAATTAAATTTGGAATGGATAAAGAATTAATTTAGATTAGATAAAATTAGATTTAAACGAGAAATTGATTTTTTTTTAGATTGGGATTGGATTAGATTTAGATATGATTGCACATTTTATTAAATTTGGTCTGGATTTGGATGAAGTTTAAATTGGATTGGATTTGGATTCGATCGGAATTGGATTTGAATTGGTTTTCGACTTGATTTGGACTGAGTGTTTGATTTGAGTTGGATTTGGATTGCATTTGAATTGGATTTGACCAAAATTGAATTTGGTGATCTACAGCTTTTTCCGCTTCATTGTGTTACGTTTCAAATAATTTTGCATAAACTTTTCATGAAATTTTGAAGTATACGCTCATAACATTCCTGTAGAGTAGAAGAGGAGAAGAATGTAGTAGACAAGATCTGGTCTATAAAGTGTCGGAAACAATATTCACTTTACTTCAATGTCTTATTTGCATTTAGTTCTTATCCAATTAAATTATACTCATTTGTAGTATATTTTGTTTAAACGTGTAGCGAGCGACCTAAGATTGTAAGATATTTTGTTTCCATCCAGCAAGAAACTTGTCGGGTTGATCGTGTGAGAGCGAAATGACAATCAGTTTGCTGAGTATTGTTGCGACGAACGGTCGAGACTAGAAATCTCGGTCGGGTCACGACAACAGCCACGGGATTTTTTTTAAATTATTTCCTGCCGAACCCTGAGTATGAGTAATTGATGCTTCGCCCAAGGCTTCGTCCTACATACGGACCATTGTGTCCACTGGGTGGTCCTCTGGAAGATCCGGAACATCCGTAAAAATAATCAATTCGTAAATTCCATCGTAAAGTAACGGGATTTTTTAGAACCATTAGAACCACTTCAGTTCTTCTGAGTTCACAAACACTGTACGGCTCTTGCTACCGTTTTTCACTGAATATTTTCAGCTTCTTTAAAAGATTTTCACAGTGGTTTGCACTTCAGTTCACCTAAATTCTACACGGCTATTGCTACCGATTTGATGATTTTTTTCTATCACTTTTATATTTCTGTAGAATTCACTTGGATTTTCACTCCGAATTATACAGTTACCGTCGCGAGGTCCCTATTCGGGCGCCAGTTAAAGATTCCGGGACGGAAAGTTCTTTTTAAAAAAGATACACTCGAGTTTACTGCTAGACTAAGACTAACTTTATTTTCCCTGCTCTGACTTAATTACAGTTCAACCTACGTGACCAAGAATGCTTTCTCAGCACCACACGATCAAAGTCCCAATCGATCGTATTCGATAACTGCTGATGATGCTCGTTGCCGCTCCATGCCCAAGTAGCTTTCGCTTACGTTGACGACCGATGGAATTCGGCCAAGTCCGGTTGGTTACGGTTGTAACTCGCGCTTTATTGAGGTAGTCAACAGCACATCCTCCGTTGAGCTCTCGATGAAGGATGTTCATACGAATGCTGATCAACGCAAAGAAGAAGAAGTAGAGATCGAGTTGATTCCGTTCAAGGTAGATGAAGATTACGAGAAAGAGGAAGAAGGAGCCATTGGTGGCGAATCAGATTCGGACGAGCTCTATGATTCGCGTGCTGCTGATGACGAGCAACAACTAAATGTGAGGCGATCGAGCAGACAGAACCAAGGCGTTACTCCTCGACATTTGCAAGAATTCCAACTACATTCTGCCGGAGTTGCAGTTTGTGTTATTGAGAAACCAGTCGACTTCAAGATTCGGGAATGGCGGTCGGCGATGAATGAAGAAATGGAGGCTCATCGTCGAAATGGAACATGGGAGCTCCCCAACAAACAACGACAAGCTACAAATAAGCATCTAAGTTGAATTATTGTTTATTTGTAATCTTCATAGCTGAATAAAATGTATGCTGAATAATTCACTAGACAGAATTTATTTCAGCATTTGATTCAAATTATATTTGGCTTGGCCTATTTATTTGTTTACCACTTTTATTTGAGGTCGAACTAACGTTTTAGTTTTATTACATTTCAGCACATTGGGGAAGTTTATCAATGTGCTGAAGTAATGATTTTTAAAATTCTCTGTTCGACTATGATGTGATGCTCTAAAAAGGTGGTCGAATTGAGTTTGAATAGTAGATTATTAAGCAAACATGAGACATCCTTCTTAACCTTTGTATTTCTTAACCATTGGGTTTTACTAAAGACACTATATACAAAGACGGGAAGTCTGATCTATGAACAAATAAACCACCAGGCAACTCTGCGTGTGCAACACTGCTGATGCTGGATATACTTTCCACATTGGTCTATACGAATTTCATAATTCAAAAATATTTGATTTGTGTCGTGCACAACCACCCAATAAAAAGCCACAATTAACTATAAACATGTTTTATTGATTTTCAATCACCTACGAACACTTTTTTACCTAAATTCATCAAAACATATTCAAATAATAATACAAACATATTTATTCGTGCTGGTTTAAGGCCCCCCAGACCTAAGCGATTTCTTCGCCGAGACGGCGACAACTAGTCGCCGCGATTCTATCGTTGGATCGCTGCAGGCAATGTTCTATTTACGCTTCCATACCAGCGGCAACAGAATCGCTGGCACCAAGCGATAGAATCTGACAGTAAATTTGGAATTCCAATTGGAACATTTCCCGTCTTTGTTTATACAGTATCCCCCCGCTTATCCGGACCTCGCTAATCCGACTAATCGTTAGTCCGGATCTCGCTAATTCGGAATTTTCCGGATTAGAAAGTATCAACACCCATTTAAACACATTATGCTGTCAGTTTTCAAATTTGTGCTGTGATTTTGTTTTGATTCATTTGTATGGATTTGACAGTCGGATTAACGAGAGAAACCCCGGTAGTCCGGCCATACATTTGTCGGATCAGCGGGGGTATACTGTAGTGTCTTTAGGTTTTACCTTTATCGGATCTATCGCACAGTGGAAGAAAACATTAGACAGTATGCCCCGCTTATCCGGACCTCGCTAGTCCGACGACTCGTTAGTCCGGATCTCGCTAATTCGGAATTTTCCGGATTAAAAAGTTTCAACACCCATTTAAACACATTATGCTGTCAGTTTTCAAATTTGTGCTGTGATTTTGTTTTGGTTCATTTGTATGGATTTGACAGTCGGATTAACGAGAGAAACCCCGATAGTCCGGCCATACATTTGTCGGATCAGCGGGGGTATACTGTGGATCTGTCTCAATCGGAAAATTAAACTGAAATTAAAATTAAAAGTGACATTTCAATAATTATCGAATAACCCTGCTCGCAGAGCAAGATTATTTTTGACAGATATCGAATCATTTTGCATCGATGTCTTATTGGAATTGCTGGGTAGCACCAGCCATTCTTATGATTGGGTTATTCGCTACCCAAGTAACCGTAAGCATTAGTTTTAGGCCTCGAATCAGCATTTAAGATGCTACGAAGCATCATAACAGCCCTGCAAATGTTTTAAAGCCTTCATTTACCATTATATCTGCATCGTTAATGCTACAAAGCCAAATTTTTGTTAACATTAAATTAGCATCACATTGGCATTATAAACGTATAAATAGCAGTGCCGAATATTTTGACAGAACATCCACGTGGATTTTTGTATGTAGTGGTGAGAACTTTCTCGGATGAATTCGTCACCAACACTACTCCCTTTTGATATAATTTGATATTAGAAGAACCAATTAATATAGAAACGATGGTTTAAATAAGCCTTTCGGCAGCATAATATAACATAGCATCCGCGGCCGAAAGAGCAAGGGAGGACAACTTTGGGATTGCTCTGTCATGCTTCCAGCTTCGAGACCCACATGAGGACGTTATTCAACCAACAAAGAAAAAAATTGTAAAAAACAAAATCCTATACTATAAATAACTTATAAATAAAATTAACTATACTTGAAATACAGTCGGAATATTCGCTGGTTGGGATTTTAATACTTGGGTCACTTTTTAGTTGGGCCTCCGCTGGTTGGGTCATGGCCCAACTAAAAAGCAACCGTACGTCAAAATTCAATGTAAACACGGAAAACGGGATTGGGCGTCACTGCCCGCATAATAAAAAACAGCATGTTATATGGTCAGAATCATTATTACGATGTAAGATATAGCTTCACAGTTTACGTTGCGGTTATCGAATACTTTTCGATCGATTAAACCATAACTGCTCGACAACATCACTAAATGTCAACATATAACATGCTGTCTCCAAAATGTTCTTTATTTCCTGCATTATATGTCAACATTTTATCATACTGTTGAGCGAAAATTTTGCACGCGAAAACAGTCGATTTTTTATGGTGACATAACTTAACAACCCATTCAACATATTGTTATTTGTCAAATAACCGTACCACAAACTGTTAAAACTTTATATGAGATTGTTCATTTACAGTTGTCAACAGTAAAGGATACTGTTGTCGACCGCACGGGAAAATATCCTTGTACAGTTTGTAATTATGCGGGTGGACATCATTTGTGATGTTCAAGTCGAAATACACGTGTTCAAATGGCTGTCAGTTGGCCCAACTAAAAAACCGAATTCGTTAGTTGGGCCGAGATCGTGGCCCAACCAGCGAATCGCGACTGTACCACTAAATAATGGTGGATAAAAATATTCTTTTGTTTTGTTTATATTTCATTAATTCGAATCGTTTGTCAGTTGTTTATCATGGCAGCTGATCAGCTGCCAGCAACCTGGGACGGGACTTGCAAAGAGGAAAAAATGTAACTTCATCTGCAACCAGCAAGCGCTGTCACGAATTGTCAGATGCAACCAGCACCTTTTTGTGTGAAAGTATTGGTATCCCTCGAAAAGTATTCCGAATGATTTTTTTTACGAGTACTTTTTCACTTTGAAAAGTATTCTAGAATAGCCGGACAGATTATTATTGAACAGTTATAAATACATGTTTTATTTCCGATAGGAAAATCTTTATAAAAATAAGTTTACAAATTCGTAAATTGCAAACACGTTTATTGTGCTCAGAAGATTCTACCCGGGATTTAGGTGAAACACTCAAGGAAACAGTTGAGAATCGATGATCAACTGTGATGAAAAGAAGAACAAGTGTCAAAACAAAGAAAAAGAAAGCCGTCTTTGCAGGTCTCGTCTCAGCCAGCAACAACTCTTCAAAGTGCGCGAAAAATTCGCCCGAAATAGAAGGCGAAAATGATCTGACATTTCTTTCATAACCTTATATTGGCATCGCTAATGCAGTTATTGAGCTTTCATTTTTGCACTATAATAGAATGCTAATTCGCCTTTTCCGGCATTATAGTAGCATTATATATGCACTCAAAGCTGATAGACATTAAACGCGTAGCATTACGTGCAGTTATAGAGCTGAATTAAAGCAGCATTATAATGCTCACGGTTACTTGGGTAATTTTCGAACTGTCACTTTTAAGTTTAATTCTCCCGATTCTCCAAATGAGACAGACCCTGTATAAACAAACACGGAAAATTAACATTTCAGTCCATCAAAAACCAAACGCATACTTAATGCACAACTTCAACGGTTATTGTGAATTTATCATGAAATGATACGGTTCTCAAAGTATGTGTGGAAGCGCAACAACTTAAGAAGATACATAATTATTTTATAACCACGTGCTGTATTATTGCAATACTCGAGGCTATACCAGTTATACTTCATTCACAATTTATTGCAATATTGTTTCAAAAGAATGAACGATATGAAATTATGAAGGAATAATAAAGTGTACAATTATTGCAAACGGTATAGTAGATTTAAAATGCTGTACAATACTAGTTTTAGATCAACGTGTAGTAACATTGTAAAACGATTATAATCCAAGTAGTAACAATACTCCTTAATAAATATTATTAGTAACAACAATAGGGCAAACCGTTTTCAACTATGCGGGATTGCAGTAATATAAAAGATATTTTAGTTACTAGATAAAGATTGTCGCTTCGGTTCCCTTTGTTCTGCTGTCCGAAACATGTGTGGTACATACCTGTCAAATCGTATGGATTTTCCTTCTTTGACATTTAGTTCCCCTATTCTCGCCAGCAAAAGATGTTCCGGACAGCGACGACAGCGACAATCTTTATCTAGTAACTAAAATATCTTTTAGTAATATCGATCGTCTGCTGTAACTGCGCCTTTGTTTCTGGACTGGGTGACTTTTTAGCCAAAAATGTGTAGAACCAGAAAATCCTGTAATCAGTAAAATCATCAGTTTCCCGTTTGCATCGAAGACGCAAACCTTTTCGCGAACCATATTTTACCGAATCTGCACGTTGAGAAAATAATAATAAATTTTGTGTTGTACCTATTGTCACGTTAAAATTGGACTTATTTCTATAAAATTCTGATTATTTCATTCGGGCAAATTTATATATGGTCGAAAATTTATATATGGCAACCAGCAAGCGCTGTCACGAATTGTCAGATGCAACCAGCACCTTTTTGTGTGAAAGTATTGGTATCCCTCGAAAAGTTTTCCGAATGATTTTATTCTACGAGTACTTTTTCACTTTGAAAAGTATTCTACAATAGCCGGACAGATTATTATTGAACAGTTATAAATACATGGTTTATTTCCGTTAGGAAAATCTTTATAAAAATAAGTTTACAAATTCGTAAATTGCAAACACGTTTATTGTGCTCAGAAGATTCTACCCGGGATTTAGGTGAAACACTCAAGGAAACAGTTGAGAATTGATGATCAACTGTGATGAAAAGAAGAACAAGTGTCAAATCAAGGAAAAAGAAAGCCGTCTTTGCAGGTCTCGTCTCAGCTGGATTTCAACTCGTTTATTCGACTGTGCAACCATTACAAATGAACCAAGACAAAATTTTAGAAAATGTTTGAAACACATTTGAAAGCTGTTATCTTAATATATCTAGGTATTTATGATTTTTTTGTTATTACCTTATTAACATTGTTTATTTATTAAATAGTTTATTACAAAAATCCATCACCCCCCATTATATACACGCCCGTTTCAAACTACTCAGATACTGAGTAAAATTGTATTGCCATCTCTTTTTTCTCACGGAAATCTTACTCATTTATCGTAAAAAGTACTCTCAAAAGTTAAGATATATCTTATATATTTTTATTACGCATTTTTTGCTGACCGTGTTGCATTTTACCGCCTGTCATCTGGACGTTTCGTCAAGCGTCATCGTTCCGTCATCATCGCATGTTTTCGTCCGTTTAAATGCCAACGAGGGAAAAGAAATCACGCAAAAGAAGAAACACAGCACAAAAGCAGTTACAAATCTGAACGAGAGAGCCCTTTAACCGTTTAAAACGCATGTTAAAGCGAGTAATTTTGCTTAGAATAACAAATTATTACTTGAAAAACATCATACAATTGAGGAAGTAATTGCAGTGATATGATTGTGCCATAGATTTTATTTGTGTGACATTTTTGGTCCAATAATCGTTTCGTAACGGTTCGCGCGCCATGGAGGAACCACACACCACCCCGAAGAAAAAATCCAACAGTTCGGAACATCATGACACGATTTTTAAAACGTTGGAGAATTTCACCGCTCCGACTAGTCCTAAGGTAAGAATTTGAAAATCATTTCAAGCCCTTTTTTCATCATTATACATTGGCAGCTTCCAACGATCAAAGATTTCTGCATTCTGAAACCAATCAGTCGAGGTGCCTTCGGGAAGGTATTTTTGGGCTACAAGAGGAACGACCAGAACAAATTGTTTGCTATCAAGGTAAGTTAGGTTTGGTTCTAGCTGTAGATTTCATGATTTAATACTGAATCAATTATTATCTAATTATGGTCTAACAATTTTGCAGGTGATGCGTAAATCGGAAATGATAAACAAAAACATGGTGTCACAGGTGATTACCGAACGGAATGCTCTTGCCCTGTCCCGGAGTCCATTTTGCGTCATTCTGTACTACTCGCTACAATCCATTTCGTGTGTTTATCTTGTAATGGAGTACATGGTGGGTGGCGATTTGAAGTCTCTCCTTGCCATGTATGGATTTTTCGAGGAATCGGCCGCCAGATTCTACGCTGCCGAAATATGCCTTGCTCTACAATATCTCCACAAGCATGGTATCGTACATCGGGACATTAAACCGGACAACATGCTCATTTCGGCAGCAGGCCACGTCAAGTTGACCGACTTTGGTTTGAGCCGAATCGAAATGAGTCGGGATTTGGAGATATCGGACCTAATCAACTGTTCGCCAAGTCTCAATGCCAGGACGCCCGGGCAGTTACTTTCACTTACGTCTCATTTATCGTTCGGCTCCCACGATAAGCGCCTGCAAGAGCAGCTTGACAAAGAACGACTCCAGCAATCGTCGGAAAACGAATCTGACAATTCGTTCACCCAATGCAAGCAGAACGATAGCAAAATGTCCGGCGTAAGTCCGTTCTTTTCGGCCGAACAGAACGTAAGTTTGTTGGATGATGCAAAAGAGCTTCAGAAGGCGGTGGACTCCCGAATAACGGCGGACATGTCGTCTTTGTATTATACGTGCAATTCGAGCACCGAAGGAAAAAGTAGCAGCGGGAGCTACGTTTCTCTGAATGGCAATTCTGACAGTCGAAGGGCGGACAGACAAACCTGTGATATCGGTGATGGTGTCAATTGTGAGAAAGAAAACAATCCGAACCAATATAACACAAGATCGGTAATGTCGGAGAAATTTAAGGACTCGTTCGATTTCCTCTTGGTAGATTTTAGAAAAGTTTCACTTACAAAAAAAGATCGAGTTGAACTAATTCATTGTTATTTGTCTTAACATCCTTTTGTAGCTTCCGGGGGCAAGCCATCACAAGTGCAAAACGCATGTCAGCAATGATTCTGGTGTTTCCAGCCGGAAAAGTGATATTTCCAACATTCCAGCTGAACTATCAGCCATTGAGCGACCGGCGGATTGCTCAAGCCATCACAGCAGCAGCAACAAGGACTATTCATGCTCGGATTTTTCTCGCAGGTGGGATGAATAGCTGGGCCAATATGGGATTTTTTATATTGACACTGGTTTCTGTTTTGCAGCTATAGTATGAGTAATATAAATGAATCCTGTAATTCGAGACATCAGTGCGATTCGCCGGTGAAAAATGGAATAAGATGCTTCAAGAGACCGGAGTATTTTAGGTAATTATAGACGAAATAATCAAGTGAAAAGCTTGGCGGTTAGGTAGCAGTTGATTGGTTAATGCATGGTCAACTTAAAGTATACTGACGCCTATCTACTTAGCAGGTGGCAGAAGCCTGCTTCTACTTGTCTTTGAAGTTGGCCTGCCTCTTTATTGAGTCTTAGTTTCCAGAATCAAATAAGTCGTACAAAGAATTTTTGACGTAAGGTAGAACCACCATTGCACCATAGACTTCGTACCAAACACCCTGACGTAAGAAACATCGGTTTTCTTAGCACTTCAGGCCTCTTCAGAAGTTAATTCGTGACCGCGAGCGGGAGATTGGTTTACAAGATAAACCGCCGCTGCCGTTGCCCCCGCGCAGAATGATTTTGGAAGGCTCGCTTCAATCAGCACACATCGAGCACACTCGGTAATCGTTCTGTTTGCGCGCTCCGCTAGCCCATTCTGTAAGGGCGAATAATTGTTGTTTGTTTGAAGCCTTATCCCCATCAAATTGTGCGAAAATTTGAATTCCGCGCACCACCCCAACTGCAAAGTTCTTTGTAGTTGTAGTTCAGGTATCCCATCCGCTTATGTCATGTTTCTAGGAAGGCAGCGGAGCTCAGCATAGCCTTACTGGTTTTTCTACCAGCGCTACCTTGAACAATTCGTTCTCGATTATTCCTGTTGCCACCAGCATACCTTGAGAGTTGAAGATTTCGCAGCCAGTTGATTGGAATATTATCTTGAATCTTTTCTCCACAATCTGAACTACCGACAGAAGGTTTGTCGATAAATTTGGAATAAACTGCACGTCGTGCACCTGAATTCCATCTTGAGAATTCTGGCATACCGGTTAGAGAGTGGCAGTTCAACATGCTTCAATATTCATCGTCTCCTTGTTAGCAGCTACAAGTATTTACTCTGTCCACTCTTTTGTACGTCTTCCAGAAGTTCCAGATCCCTTGTCATGTGCCTAGTTGCACCCGAATCTAGGTACCACTGATTCAGCTCCTGGCCCTATATTGTCGACAGTACAGTACAATAGGCATAAGCTTTTTTGTTTATTTTATTTTCCGATCAAAACTTCGTTATATGACTTGTCTATATGACTATATGTATTTCCGGTATTTCGGGCCTTTGTTCTGCGTCAAATGCTAACTGCAGCTTCTTAGCTGAAATTATATTTCACGTGTTCAAATTTCTAGTTCATAGTTTAATCTTAAAACCTTACAAGGAATCCCCAAATGGTTTTCTTAAGGAATCTTAGTAAAAAGTTCTGAAGGTAATCTCGAACAAATTTCCGGAAGAGTTCCTTAAGAAGTTTTTTAAGGTTTCTCTAAAGAAACGACCGAATTTTAAGTCCAAAGGAATTCCTAAAGAAATTGTCGAGAGAATTTTTAAATAAATTTCCGGAAAAATCCTAAAGGTATTCTCGATATATTTTTTTAAGAAAATCTAAAAAAATCCCGAAAGGTTTGTTCAAGAAATTTTCGAAGGGAAAGGAATTTTTGATTGAAATCCTGGAGGAAGTTCCGAATAAATTCTCTCCCTCCTTCCCTCTTTAAGGGAATTTGTTAATTCTTTTGTAGGAGAATTTCCGAAGGAATCCCTAGAGGAATTCACGATAGAATTCCTGCAGAAATTTTTGGTTGAATGACTGATCAATTTCTAAAGAATTTCTCAATCAACTAGCGAGTAAAAATGTTGTGAGGCCATTAATAATTTCTTTTGATAAACGTTTTTCGCAATATTTACTTTTTGAATAGAATATTTTGCCGCAAACATCTATATACAGCACATTTGTTTTCACCTGGAAATCAATGTAAAACACGTGGAAAAACCTGGAAAATCAGGGAATTTTGTTTTTAGAGATGAGTAGACACTCTGTTACCGCACAGTCCTCATGGATGTCCTGGATCTGCTTCGCAAGAAGATGCTCGCCTCCGGGAAGTTGTTTCCGTTGTCGCTATAGAACGTTTCCGGAGAGCCACGACAAGCCACAAACTTTCTTATGGCCTTTACGAATAACGCTACCTACCGTTCGACCAAGCATCTTCCTTGTTTAACCAGAAACGGTACCATGAAACAGAAATACGGACCATAGTTCAGCTTCTGTTTCTGTTCTATTCAGCGCAGGTTGTAACGGCCACTGATCTCGCGCCTTACGTGGGAATTCCGGTGCGGTGAACCAAGTGTTCGTCGGATCGAAGCTAGGTTCGTCTTTCCATTTCGTGGCAGTGTTGGCATTGTTCAATTTAGATGGCACGTAGTGCCATTCATCCGCACTAGTTGAAGTGAGGATCTCCATCACACGGAAAGCCACAAATTGATGGTAGCATCAGCTATCAGACCGTAACCAGCTGAGCTGCCTTTCAAAAAAAAAAATTCAGGGGTTGTGTACAAGACACGTCCGCTCGACGAAAACTACGTAAAACAGTTTTGTGCATTGAGGAATGCAGTGATCATCATGTATGAATATTTTAAGATAATTCATTCGATTACTTATGTCACTAGTTTAGAAGAAAATTTAGTTACGTAAAAAAAATATGAAAATTGTTGAGTACCGTCGTCGGGGTGACAATGGGTCTGAAGGTGACAATGGGTCAGCATCCTCACCGACAGTCTGGAGATCGGATAACAAAATGGTTCAAAAAGGTCTCGTATTCGTATATCAAGAGGCTAGCACCATGATACTTTTATGCCCAGGGAAGTCGAGACAATTTCCAATCCGAAAATTGCCTAGACCGGCACCGGGAATCGAACCCAGCCACCCTCAGGTCTTGCTTTGTAGCCGCGCGTCTTACCGCACGGCTAAGGAGGGCTTTTCCTCATATACATTAAATCTATTCTAATAGCATTATATGTAGTTGAAACAGTGACCCCTTTCTCACCCCCAATTGACTTATTGTCTCCCCCGACGACGGTACGATAACTTAAAATGTTCACTTGTGGTAATGATCAATGCTTTTTGCGATTCCGACTGTTGGATTCGACTTAGTGTGGTTAATGCATCCAAAGATTAGTTGCCTGCATTTTCGAAGGAAAGAAAACGCAGCCTCCCCTCTTTTTCCGTCCGCAACATTTGTTAATCGAAAGCGTTCCAACTACACAGATAGAAAAAGTTGTTGAAATTTACACGAAAGTAATGTTCATTCCATTTATTTAGTTAACATCTAAACAGATAACACTGAATCAACAATTTGACGCCACAATGCACGGTTCGAGGCCGCATCTCTCCATCCTCGGATACGCCCCACGCTCGCCAAGTCGTTCTGCACCTGGTCTGCCCATCTCGCTCGCTGCGCTCCACGCCGTCTCGTCTTCGTAACACTGCTTCCCAGGCGGGCCCTGTCGCGCTCGGTTCCGCCCACAAGCATGTACTTTGTCTTTGACGCATTCACCACCAGTCCAACTTTTGTTGCTTCACGTTTCAGGCGGGTGTACAGTTCTGCCACCTTTGCAAATGTTCGGCCGACAATGTCCATGTCATCCGCGAAGCAAATAAATTGACTGGATCTGTTGAAAATCGTACCCCGGCTGTTACACCCGGCTCTCCGCATGACACCTTCTAGCGCAATGTTGAACAACAGGCACGAAAGTCCATCACCTTGTCTTAGTCCCCGGCGCGATTCGAACGAACTGGAGTGTTCGCCCGAAATCTTCACACAGTTTTGCACACCATCCACCGTTGCTTTGATCAGTCTGGTAAGCTTTCCAGGAAGCTGTTCTCGTCCATAATTTTCCATAGCTCTACGCGGTCTATACTGTCGTATGCCGCCTTGAAATCAACGAACAGATGGTGCGTTGGGACCTGGTATTCACGGCATTTTGAAGGGTTTGCGGTACAGTAAAGATCTGGTCCGTTGTCGAGCGGCTGTCAACGAAGCCGGCTTGATAACTTCCCACGAACTCGTTCACTAATGGTGACAGACGACGGAAGATGATATGGGATATCACTTTGTAGGCGGCATTAAGGATGGTGATCGCTCGAAAGTTCTCACACTCCAGTTTGTCGCCTTTCTTGTAGATGGGGCATATAACCCTTCCTTCCACTCCTCCGGTAGCTGTTCGGTTTCCCAGATTCTGACTATCAGTTTGTGCAGGCAAGTGGCCAGCTTTTCCGGGCCCATCTTGATGAGCTCAGCTCCGATACCATCCTTACCAGCGGCTTTGTTGGTCTTTAGCTGTTGAATGGCATCCTTGACTTCCCTCAAGGTGGGGGCTGGTTGGCTTCCATCGTCCGCTGAACTGACGTAGTCATCTCCTCCGCTGCCTTGACTTTCAAGTACAAGCAGACTCTCAGCGCCATTCAGATGTTCCTCGTAGTGCTGCTTCCACCTTTCGATCACCACACGTTCGTCCGTCAAGATGCTCCCATCCTTATCCCGGCACATTTCGGCTCGCGGCACGAAGCCTTTGCGGGATGCGTTGAGCTTCTGATAGAACTTGCGTGTATCTTGAGAACGGCACAGCTGTTCCATCTCCTCGCACTCCGCTTCTTCCAGGCGGCGTTTCTTCTCCTGAAAAAGGCGGGTCTGCTGTCTCCGCTTCCGTCTATAACGTTCCCCGTTCTGCCGGGTACCTTGCTGCAGTGCGACCGCCCGCGCTGCGTCCTTCTCCTCCAGAATCTATCTGCACTCTTCGTCGAACCAATCGTTCCGTCGACTTCGACCCATATACCCGACGTTGTTCTCCGCTGCGTCGTTAATGGCTGCTTTGACTGTATTCCAGCAGTCCTCAAGAGGGGCCCCATCGAGCTCACCCTCAACGCTGCCGGCAACGCTGCCTCGAGATGCTGCGCGTATGCAGTGGCGACATCAGGTTGCTTCAGTCGCTCTAGGTCGTACCGCGTACCGCGAACATTGTTGATGACGGATAGTTTTGGGCGCAGTTTAACCATCACCAGACAGTGGTCAGAGTCGATGTTAGCGCCACGATATGTCCTGACGTCGATAATGTCGGAGAAGTGCCGTCCATCAATCAGAACGTGGTCGATTTGTGATTCTGTCTGCAGTGGTGATCTCCAGGTGTACCGATACGGGAGGCTGTGTTGGAAGTAGGTGCTACGAATGGCCATATTCTTGGAGGCGGCGAAATCAATTAGTCGTAGGCCATTTTCGTTCGTCAGCCGGTGAGCGCTGAACTTCCCAATAGTCGGTCTAAACTCCTCCTCTTGGCCAACCTGAGCGTTCAAATCTCCTATGATGATTTTGACGTCGTTGCTTGGGCAGCTGTCGTACTCACGTTCCAGCTGCGCGTAGAATGCGTCCTTATCATCATCAGTGCTTCCGGATTGTGGGCTATGGACGTTGATTATGCTGAAGTTGAAGAACCGGCCTTTGATCCTCAACCTGCACATTCTTTCATTGATCGGCCACCACCCAATCACGCGCCTTTGCATGTCGCCCATCACTATGAAAGCTGTTCCCAGCTCTTGTGTGTTGCCGCAGCTCTGGTAGATGGTATGATTACCTCTAAACGTTCGCACCATTGATCCCTTCCAACAAACCTCCTGCAGCGCTACGATGTCGAATCCACGGTCCTTGAGCACAGGCGAGTATGCGTGTGCTCCCGATGAAGTTGAGAGATTTGCAGTTCCACGAACCGAGTTTCCAATCGCTAATCCCTTTTCGTCGCAGTGGTCTTCGATGGTTCCGGTTCGTACTCTGTTGTTGATTGTTCCTTGCGTGAGTTTTTTTTTTGGCTGGCTTGCAGGGCCTGACACCAAACCCCCTAAATTTCTGGAGGACCATTCCTCCTTATTTCCGGTGGACCATGGTGCACAGTTTCACTTAGAGTCCCTCGCTGGCACTCGGACGATGATCAACCGCCCCTAACATGGAGAACAGACGCTGTTGTGAGCCGATCCTGACATGGAGAACAGACGCTCAATAAGATTTGCACCTCCGGAGAGGAGCAAACCCCCCCTTCCCTGTCAGCATACGACCATAGTTCCCACCGGGGTTGGTTACCCGATCTTCCCTAAGGTTGCTCGTATCCCGGCCAGCACCGCGGGGAGGTAGGGATAGGAGTTGCTGGGTAAGAGGCTAAGGACCGCGAGATGGGGTCTATTTTATTCCTTCAGGTACGCGAAGTACCAATGGTACGCTTTACCCAGCATTTGCCGTGCCACTTCCACCCGCAATTCCTTCCGAAATTCTTCAAAAAGTTCCTTCGCTAATTCCTCTAGCAAAGTATTCGGAAATTCTTCTAAGAATATCTTCTGTAATTCCTCCGGAAATACATTCGGCAATACATTCACAAATCCCTTCGGCAAATCCTTCAGAAATATCTTCGAAAAGCCCTTCACGAATACATCCGGCAAATCCTCAAAAAATCCTTTTCATTTTCTTCGGGTTTTTTTCTTCGGGCAATTTTTTCAAACATTCTCCTTTAGCAATTCCTCCAGGTGTTCATTCATCCATGATTTTTTTTTTCGGCATTTCTGCAAATAATTCCTTTTGCAATTTCTTTGGCACTTCATCGATGACCATCAAAATTACTTAGGTAATTCTTTCAGCATTAATTGCAGCAGTTCCTCCAGGAATTCATCCATGAACTCTGACCGCAAATCCGTCAGGCATTCCATCGGCAATTCCTTCAAAAATTCCTTCGGTTACTCCTCCAGAAATTCCTTCGGCAGCTTTTCCATGAAATGTCTCAAAAATCGTCGATACATTCTTTCGGCAATTTTTCCAGCAATCCCTTCGGCTAGTCTTTAAGAAACTCCTTCGGCATGACCATAGAACATAAAACCCCCCTCAGAGACAATTAAAAAAAAATTTAAAAAACATCGCCACTGCTACGACAAGACCTTTTGAAATAGTTTTGACAGTTTTTCCAATAGTTCATTCAGAAAATAATTCGGCAAGTCGGTCAGGAATGCCTTCGGCAATTAGTCTAGAGAATCTTTCGGAAATTTTGCCAGGAGGTCCATCGAAAACTTGTCAAGTAATTCCTATGGCAATTCCACCAGAAAAAATTCGGCAATTCCTCCAAACTCTCTTCTAAGTATTCTTCGGCTCTTCATCCTCAAATTTCTTTAGAATCCAACCGTCTAAGACGAGTTTAGTACTCTCCATTTAATTCCACCAATTGTTTCGATATCTTTGCAGATACGTATTTCGACCACAACTGTGTGGTCGAGTCAAGTACGAGACACTGAAGACGACCACACAGTTGTGGTCGAAATACGTACCTGCAAAGATATCGAAGTGATTGGTGGAATTAAATGGAGAGTACTTAACTCGTCTTAGACGGTTGAATACATTCCACTAAAAAGAAATAAAAATATGTTTTTCTCTTTAGAATGTTTTTCAGGAATTTATCTGTTGATCCCTTTAGGAATTATTCCAGGATTTTCTCCTAGAATTCCTGCTGCATTCCTTCACAAATTCTTTTGACATTTTTTAATACAAATTAAGAAAGTGGTTGATTTGCTCAGAACATCACGTGTCGCCGCTAAACTATGAATCAATAACATTGTGATGTTTTCTCATGTGCGGTACGTAATTTCCTGAGTAGGACCACGTAATATTACAATTACAGAAACACCCAGCATACATTTTTCAGGGGCAGATTATGTTAGAATTATCACAAACCAATTTGCATTCCTATACAGTACCCAGGTAACCAATAAGCATTAAAGTAAGCACTATAGTAGCATTAAATTGGCATTGCATATGCTTTATGCTGTATATAAGCATTTCGAAAACCTGGCTGTTCTAAATAAGCATTCTCAAAGCAATCATGTGAGGCATAGCCTTATAATAGCACTTTGAATGCACAATGTTGTTTTTTGTTAAGTGCAATGAAACAGCTACATTAGTGCCACTTTAAACCCTGTAGTGTTCAAACGTCGGACGTTTTCCAATATGGAACCAGATAGCGGTAGTCGCTAGGTTTCGCAGGTTGCGACAGGATGATCTACGATGAATTACATCCCCGCAACTTCGACGTCGCGGCGCTGCAGGAGATTTGCTGGACAGGACCGAAAGTGTGGAAAAGCGGGCATCGAGCGGCTATAGCCTATAGGCTATAGCTATAGTATACTATTTGTCCAATGAACTTACATTTGAGAATAGAAATCGGCACGTGCAGAATGTTTTTTTCCATTCCGGCCATTGACAGGAGTACTTGTCGTTAACCTAACCCTATTACTAATTATATAGTTTAGCTACATTTTATTATTCCATTGCACTATTTTCGATGGATGCATTAAAGCAGCCCTACTGTAGCTGTTTCATTGCACCTGGGTATGACGTTTGTGATGGTTGCATCCTGAGATGAGTTAAATTTAATTTCAATGTTCCTGAAGGGGCTTAATGTTTATGTTGGACAAAATTATTCCCGCTACCATCTCTCTCTTATGGGCTAGCTGGTAAGGGCGATCAAAACTACAGTGTCGGGTGGCAAGAGCGCGAGTTCGAATCCCCGCTATAGAAGTAAAACATTGTGTTCCATTTCAAATATTGAAAATACAATAAGGATATAATATGAAAAAATAAGACAAAAAAAAACATTAAAAAACCTTTTTTTCTTTTTTTTAAATTAAGCATTTATTCAGCATTTCGGATGCTGAATAAATGCTACTTAGTAAAATTTCTACTTTATCGATAAAGTAGGATTAAGCAGTTAAGAAGCCATATATTGGGCCAAAACCTGCATTAAAATAGCATTAAAGGCGACTATAGGGCTTATTGGCATTTAATGCTTTGCAGTAAAGGCGCATATAATGCCACTTAAATGCTTTATATAATGCTTACTGGTTACCTGGGTAGTTACATAGTTCTTAGCTACCAACGTACAAAGAGATATAACTATTTTTTTTATTTTTTTCTGTACGTGAAAAAATCTATGTTTTGTAATGATTATTTTCTCTCGCGTTAGATGAATATGGAACAATCACGGACAGATAAAAGATAAATTAGTAATTGCTCTACCGGAGCGATTGATTGTCTGCCTTTACGTTGGGTGAACAATGACACAACACAATACGTCGTAGCTGATATTTACTTTGTTCTCGCGTCAACATTAACATGATAGTTACTTGGATTACATCATTTGCCAAGGTGAATCCTGATCTAAAGGCTCCGTCAGACGTTGCAAGCAAATCACTCGTGCGAGCGAATGATTTCTGAGAGCACTCGCAATTGCAGTCACACGTAGCAATTTTTTACTTTAAGCAAATGACAGATTTACTCTCATGCAAATATAAACAAAAACAAAAAACTTGTTTTTCGGCCACAAAATCTAATTTCATTCCTATTTTTGCAGTGCAACACTGCCACCTGAAAACGTTTTCACTTTCGCGAGCGAAAAATATGCTAGTGCTGCACTAGCAAGCGCAATTTTGTTTCTGCGAGTTGAAAATTTTTAACGCTTAGCAGTCACACATTGCAAGCGAGCGTTTGCTTACGAGTTGTCATTTGTTTGCATGCAATCACTTTCAGTGTAGTCAGACAGGAAATTTTTTGACAGTTGTCACTTTCTGCGAGCAAAATACTCGTTGCGAGTGATTTGCTTGCAACGTCTGACGGCACCTTATCTAATAACACTTCCTCTCCCCACTTACAATACTTCTTCCCGTAACAACCGTAGGGATGCAGACGATTCGTCGGTCTTTAAAACAACGGTTGTTACAATAACATTACTTCCCTTCCCTCGATGATCGTAAGGACGTGGCCGGCGCCGTTATTGACCCATTAAAAGTTGAGCTTTCGGAACGTGCACATTGAGGATGGAGAGCTAATCCCAAGTCCCATCTGTTGGTTCCTTGTGCAATTCCGCTAGTTCTGGTCAATCACGGAGTAGCAACTACGAATTGTACGATCATCTCATGCTCATGCTCATGCATGCTCATTCCGGACAAATGCTTACTTCAATATAAGTATTTTTGAATAGATATATAGTATTTAGTAATAGATTTTTTTTATGAATTAATTTGAATGGCGCAATCAACAGAACAACATGAAAGCTTTTGATTGCAGTACTCAAATTAAGGTGGTTATACAACAAAGCCACAAATCGGCCATCTTGGAAACCACGTGCTTTTTCTAGTGATTTTTCAAGAGCACGAATTGAAAGAACAACAACGTCCATGGGGATTGCAACATCTGTAGATCGTTTGATTACTCATACTAAGCAATCGACTTTAATTTCAGCATTGTACAAAAATATTACGCTGGTTTTGAACTTTTAATAATAGGAGTAGAAAAACGTGTGGTGAATTTGAAATTCACCACATGGCTTGATTGTATAATCACCTTAATTCACGAAAAAAAATGTTACTTAGGTCCTTTTGAAAAGTTAAGCGAGATATATAATATTTAGTTTGATTTATAGAAATAACAGCGACAAGACAACATAACAGTTTTTTAGACTGATACCTTTTTCTTTCTGGGGAGTAGGTGATCCGGGTTTTTTTTCTGGGGAATTGGTGCATTCTGGGGAATATCATTCTGGAGAATTAGTCGTTCTAGGAAATGGAATTCTGGGAAATACCGTTATGGGGAACTGATTCTGGGGATTGGTCATCTGGGCATTGACCTACAACCGATTTTGACGATCACGATTCCCTCACATGAACTCTCTACCACTTCTTGGATAGGCAAACTGCCCATAACTTGAATCGCAGCCATTTCCGTTCTATCAGCCACCCAGTTGCCGTTATCAGGAGGATCTTGATACGGCCCTGCAACTATCGCTACGTCGCACATCAACAGAAACGATGCCATAACAGTTGCTGTGCGGTATCGCAGTGATTCAGATTATTCTGAATTATATCCACTACTGCTGGCCTGTGGTCGCCTTCTTATATGTAGCCACCCGTCTGATGGTCATTTCCGTCCTCTTGTATGCAAAGCATGCACTTGGGTCTTTGCGTGCAGTCTTTCGCAAAATGACTTGTTTCTCCGCATTTCCAACACTTGTTGGATCTGTCCGGACCTTTACAAGCTCCTGCCCGGTGTCCGAAGTCCAAATATTTGAAGGATCTCTCCATTTGTTTGTTCACTGGCGGGGCGGCTTTCAATGTGCATTTTGACCATCCAACAGTCAGATTGCCTACCTTCAGAGCTTTGTTAGCAGCGGTTACTGGCAGCCGAATCATTGCTGTATGTGTGCCTCCGTATGCTTTCCTTATTCGGATAGTCATTTGCACCTCACCCACGTTAAACTGTGACTTTAGTGCATCCTTGAGCTCCTCTTCCGACGTGATCTTGTCTAGATCCCTGCACATTATTACCATCTCTGGAGTTAGGGATTTAACTTCCGCCTCTGCGCCCAGTTTTTTTTTACCGGGACGGCTAAACTGTACCGTTCTCTATTGCATGATAGCATTTTTCTCGTCCACCACTCGCTCGCACTTCTCATCAAACCAACAATTTTGTTGACGTAGCTGTGCACTTCCCAACACTTCCAGTGTTGTTATGGTTTCATGGATTTTCTCCACAATCTGTTGACGTCACCAGTCCCGTTGACATCGCCTATCTGCTCGTCTAGCTTCTGGCGGTCAGCAACTCCTTCAACTGCCAAGCGTTGAATATTGAAAGGCATCGTTTTTTCGTAAATTGATAATTTCTAGAACAAAGCCTATTATTTTATATTTTTTTCTTTATAAAAAATTAGATCATTTTATGCTTATTCCAGAAAGAAAATCAAAATCATCAAAAATCGACATGGGACTCGCGCTAGTAAAATCCTAGACTATTTTTGTATGCATTTCTACATAACACAGATTATGTGATTTAGATCGCTTATTAATAATTAACTAACCTTTCAGGGGTATCAAACGCAAACGACACTTGGTTAGTCGGGTTGACTCGCTTGTGTCGGATCCGGACGGAAGTACCGCCAGTACCGGACTGACCCAGGAAATCGATGTTATGGACATCGGCAGTAGCACACCGAAAAAACGAAAGGCAACTTCTCCTATCAAGGGCGTTCTCAAGGTACGCTCGCTATCCGACGACGAAATGCCCTTGAATGAAAATCTAGGCACCGTAATGTTCTCCACGCCGGTTTCATCACAGAAAGTGCGTCGCGAAGGCGGTCCACTGGCCAAACTCAAAAACACTCGATTTGCGCTGCCTACTTCCGTCGAGCAGTTACGGAAAACGGAAGCATTCCTCAAAATTACCGACGAATCCGTCATGTCCCCTATCTGCACGGCCAATTCCTCTGTTCCCAATGTGGGCACCACTCCCAAAACCGTCAAAACGCCATTCAGGACACCGAAATCGGTGCGGAGAGCACCGATGGAGTCCGATGAACGAATCCTTGGAACACCGGACTACCTTGCTCCCGAATTGCTGCTCCAGCAAGGCCATGGCCCCCAGGTCGACTGGTGGGCATTGGGGGTCTGTTTGTACGAGTTCATGACCGGCGTACCCCCATTCAACGACGAAACACCACAGAAAGTGTTTGAAAACATTCTGAGTCGCAACATCGAGTGGCCCCAGGATGACGAAGCCCTGTCAGCGGGAGCGGTCGAGGCGGTAGAGCAACTACTAGAAATGGATCCCAGCAAGAGGCCCAAGGCCGATCAGATGAAAGCGATGTCCTTCTTCGAACCAGTCGAGTGGGACAACATGGAATCAATGCCGCCACCGTTCATTCCGAACCCAGATGATCCACAGGATACCGGGTACTTCGAGGCAAGGAACGTGATGCAACATTTAAAATTATCTAATTTTGATATGGATGCGTATTAGCGACCGGTAGGGGGATCCGGGCGGCAGACGCTGGGATGTTTGTGCGAAAATTATAGAGAGGGTTCCCTAGTAGATTAACACCTAACAATTGCAAGCTGTTATGTCTTTTATTTTATAAGGATAGATATTATGTGATAAATAAACTCGATACTCAAGACTAGCAAGCGTTAATTCAATTCAAAGTCTGACAAATAGGTCTCAAAGGTACGGTCGCTTTTACAAGCTGTGCGCTTTAACCCTTAATGTAGTAAGATACACTGATGTAAGTGGGTAAATGGAGTAAGTTTAAAAAAATCGATCTCGTTCCGCTCAATCATGGTACCCCTACCTTTTTTCTCGACCACTGCCATTAATGTGACCCCTGCTAGTCGGTCTTTTCTTCCCGTGTTAAAATGGGAGGCTGCCCCTGAACTGCATTAGATTAGGCTGTTTTAACTTATGCGGACATTTTGAACCAGCAGATCAAATTGCGTGATTCTCCTTTTGCTATAAAAAGATTCTTGTTCTTTAGTGTGGATACCTTCCGTAGCTCAGCGATAAGGCATATGGCTTTGTGCGAAGCATACCATGCTTAAGGTGACTGAAATCGAGTCTCTATACCTACAAGTTGCAGTTGGGTTGCAAATTTTCTCGCCTTTCCGAAGCATGGAAATCGTACACTTAATAACTCTGGATATGCTTAATAGATACTAAGCTAAGAGACTGTTAGTGTTTCAGTTGTGAGATGAGATTTCAATAGATAGAAAGAGGCTATCCTGTTTGGGATAAAGTCATTTGATATTAATGTCTAATGTTAATGGCCTAATGTTTGTTTGACATAACGCAATGAAAATGATCTTATTTCCAATGATCATATTCTTTACGCAACTTAAAACTGGACTTCAACATCGACTTCGTGATATTTACAATGAAGAAGGCAAGAAGCATGCTTTCAAAGAAGGCACCAACAATCCATCATCCAGAGCAATCGCGTATATTTAAAGAAGGAATCATCTCCTCCGTTTTTGCATTGCTCCGTGCTTTGAAAGAAGGCATCATCAACTCTTTTATATTATCCCTAGCCATTGCGTAATTTGAAAGAAAGAATAGTCTCCCCTCTCCCTTTCGCATTGTACCGAGCAAACGCGTAAAGAAAGCCTACATCACGCGTTTCGCCTTATCTCGAGCGACCGTTTGATTTAAAAAGTTGAGCGAACGAAAATTCAATAAAATAGAATTACTTTTGCTTTCACTTTTTGGGGAATAATACGTTCTAAGGAATGGTCTCCTGGGAATTAGTAAATATATTAAGCTAAGTGTGACTGACGATACAAAATTTTCAGATGTTTCATACAAAAAGGTGACAAAGGGGGGAGGGGGTCGAAAATAATCGTTTTAAGCGTTACGTAATTAAAGGATCTTTCCATATTGTAATTAGGCCGATACAAATATTAAATTTATTTTATGTCCGACAGCTCTTGGAATGTGCGAGGGGGGGGGGGGGTGATGGAATAAAAAAAATAACAAGGAAACAAAAAAAAAGTTCAAAATGCAATTATTTCATGGAAAATTTTAAATTTTAATGGAAAATGATAGCAAATAATGCCCGGAGAAAGCAACGAATATAAATATTAGTAAGAGATTTATCCAGTAGTGAATTTAGTACAAACTTTATTAAATTTAAAAAATACTGGAACTTATTTTTGTATGAATTTTGTTTTTTTTTTTGAGAAAATACTGTTTTTGCTAATGAACTCTAAGTAAACTGTTGAATCCATAACACCAAAATTTCCCATAACCCATAACACCAAAGCACTGCTAGGATTAAAAGCTTTTAATCAATAGGGGAAATGGTCAGATGTACTTCTGAAATCACATATGTGTTGTTTGAACATGGTTGTTTCATGACGTTCTTGCATAGGCTCGGAATTGCAGACTTCCCGGACTATAGAATACTTAGGTGACGTCTGAAGTAGAATCGGTGGAGCACGCCATATAAGGCATGCTCACGATCCTAAAATTATTGGAATGCCATGCTACTTGATAGCGACCTCGGACAGAGGATGAGAGAGGATGCAATGGACGCTAAACTCAACCATACAATAAATATGCGCGGATGAGATGCGGGGGTTTCTGTATAGTCGTAAGGAGGTCATTTCGGCTCATGGACGGCGATTGGGCGCTTCCAGACCCCTACACGATCTGAGGTGTCTGGTTGCAGATTTTCGTTTACCTTACTCCAAGCAAAGGTACGATACACTGAAAATAACCTTGCTTTTCGAGAGTTACAGTTCCAAGTAATACATTCTTCCAAACATTTCCAAAATAAATCTCTATTGCTTTGTAAAAATAGCTAATCAGAGTTACACAATACATAGGCTGTATGGCAAATTGGCTTCCTTCTCAGCCCCATATACATGTGGTATTTATAAACTGGGATCCAATCGTCTCTCACAGCCACTCTCGTTTTCTGAGCACTTTTTGGGAGACATAGGGCCAACGTAAAAGATCTCCATCCTTGAATTGGGCCCTGATTCCTATTGGCTTCATTTATTTCTCTGTTAGGGTTTCGTCGCCGCTCTTACGTGGTGTATGGAAGGCCTACGTCCATTCACACTGTGGAGTTGCTGTTGATATCGGATTTCGATGGCATCGTCGATGGGACTCAACATTCAGAATCCAGTTGTGAGACCACCAGGTCCGAGTTGTAAAACGTTGACATCGGTTGATGAATACTTACAAATCTAAGAGATCTCTGCTAATGCGTACCATGTATCACTGACGTATAACATTACAGATTCTACATTAGAGTTGAGTATTCGGGGTTTGGTGCATTGCCTATTCCGCCACCCAACGTTGACTGGTTTTGGTTTTCGACCTTCTCCACTGTTTTCCCGGCTACCGTGGAGTTGGAGTTGTTCACATCCAATGAATCGGTGTTGTTGATGTTGACGAGAGGGGAGCGTTCAACCAGGTCATTCAATTTACTCCACTGTTGCGTTAGTACTGCAGTAGCGTCATCTGGGTCGAAGTAGTATGATTACTCTATGGTGGTGGGCCGCAAGAGCGGCCCATGATTTCGTCGAATTCTATGGGCAATTTCAACAGAGATATAATACATCCAGCCTTGCCTCACTTTAGCGATTATATTATGACGGACTCTGGATTTTGTCCAGACCCTTGTCCAGATCTCTCTTGCTTCTAGTGACGCCCCTCAGTTTTTCGTGATTCAGACGATCGAAGACTTTTTCGTGGTCAATCAGTACCAAATGGAGGGACTTTTGAAATTCATCAAATATACTATTTTAATATATTATATTTGAATTCATTGACCTGCTCCAGGGTGGTGCAAAGCATGGCAGTATGGATCTCACATGATCATCCGGGTGGAATCTTGCCTGCTACTGTCGGAGAATTGTCAACCTTCCCAATATCTGAATTAGGATAAGTCGTCAAAAGTGGTCTTAGTGATCGAACCAATGTTTCAGCTGATCAGTTGGATCGGTGAGTGACTGACATGTCTTGTCTTTCTCTGGCACCCACGGATTTGTCCTTGCTCCAATCAGGCGTCGTGAAATATCGTAGAGGAGGGGATTATCACCGGTTGTTGCGGCTTTCCTACCATCGTTAACCGGGGAGTCAACTCATGCCCACCTCTCCCGTATGTAGCCAACAGCGTTTGACTTACTTATCTAGAGCCGCTTTTAGTTGTCAGGGCTAGTATTAGGCTTCTCTGGAAATGGATCAGCTGAAAATGGAGACGGTGCCTTCTTGAGTTCGTAATGAACGCAGTGGTGACAGCGTGGTCGACTATCATCTTATAATTGGCAAGATCCGATCACGCATTTTTCACGGGAGAATTCACTCGGGTGTCGATTCACCATAGACCGACTAGAAGATTCAGCTGTGAAGAGATCGTTCGTTGAAGAATATGGAACTCAGGTAGTGGATGTTCTGGAAGGTGGTAGCGTAGAATACTTTTATCGAATCCAACGGGATCAACTTGGATGAGCTGCGCACTCAGCGAATAGAATGGATAACAGATGTAACTCGACTGGAGATTAAGAAGCATATAGAATCAAAAGCTGAGGAACGGGAAGAATCAGAGGAGTAAAGTACGAGTCCCGTCTACGGTATGTATCTCTGTAAGTGGGAGTCGGGCGTTGCTGCAGATAGCACAGGCTGGCGTGGGTGGACATGCTGGCCGATGAAGAAGAAATGGCTGCAACGACTTGGAAAGTTGATGTGTTGGTTCGATCACTTCAAACAGCTTCTTCAAATCTCAGCCAGCGTTCTTCAAAAAACAGGAAATCTAAAGGCGCCCCCAAGGTCGATTGGAAGTTGGTGGAGGAGAACCTATGCTGTCTGTGATGTCTGTCTGAATCATAAAAATCTGTTTGGCGCCCAGGGATGCAAGGGGTTTTCAAATAGGGCCAGAGCTTTGTCTGACCTCATCTGGGTATATGAGTATACCATCTGGGTATATGGGTATACCTCATCGCTAAGGGTATGCGATAACACACTTTTTCCTAACGAAACGAAACGAAACGAAATTTAAAATGTCTGTTGTTTCGAAACGAAACGAAACGAAATATAGATTTACTTTCGACACTTTGAAACGAAACGAAACCAAGGTTCATTTAATGGGAGGAGGTTCGGTTGTGGCACCCCTATGTATCTTTTGACAGATAAGAGATGCTGTCATTCTGACAACCGTCATTTGTTTGCTATTGTAGCATGATGTTTTGTGCTCAATATCAAACCGGATGGGCATCTCTACTTTGAATTAGAAACAAATCAATTTGTTGAACAAGAAAAACAACACGAAAATTTGTTTTGAACTTTTACAAATTGTCATAAATTGAAGTGATTTAATTCAAAAAGTGACTTCTAATGCATATTTATACAGTAAATTTAATCTATTTTGAGGCTCAATGATGATTGCTATCAAAATTTCAGTTCGAATTTTTTTTTTCTTCACTTTCCAAAAAGGCTACGAAATTCGGTTGTGGGCACCCTTATTGGTTCGGTTATGGGCACAAAAGGGTGCCCACAAACGAACCTCCTCCCTTATTGAGTCAAAAGTCAAAATTAGAAAATGAATGCTTAGATTTTTTTTACTTAGTGGGATACTCAATTATGTATCCATATCTGCCAGGCGTATACGCATATTGAGAATTGATGTTACTAGACCAACATTTGAAAAAGACGTAACAGCCAAAACTTATTCCTTCTTATTCTTCAGAGGCCCGCACGTAGGATACGTGTGCGTTGCGTTTGACACATTTCCCATGGGAAAACTGTCAAACGCAACGCAAACGTATCCTATGTGCGGGGCTTTTTCGTCTACATAATATATAGCACACATTTGCTCACTAGAAGAATCCTGTGCACCTTTCTAAAATAAACAAAGATATGTATTTCAGATTGAATTTCACAGAGCCATAGTCTTATATACAATCAGCTCGACGAACTGAGCTATTGTCTGTGTGTCCCAGGAGGGTGAAACGCCTGTCATCCGCGGTACGATGGCGCTCTACCCAACATCGTTTTTGGTACTTCTGTTTTTTGGTACCCAGTTCATGGGTAGTATACCCGAATTCAACCATCATTTTGGGTGATTGGTTTGTACGCAGTTAGTGCTAATTATCGGCAATAAGTTTCTCCTGGCGAAAACTTACAATTAGTTGAGGTACATCGAGCCTTTTGTGTTTGTATGGCTTCTTTATGTCGAAAAATAGCTCGTCGATACTTCCGAAGTTTTGTTATCATGTATTAAACGAAATTAAAACAAAAACATTGTACGCCATATAGTGAATGAATGGTGGGTAGGCGTATTAGCCTTCTCTTCAGTCCCCTGGTGTGTCCCAATGCCAATGCCAATGAGAATAGCTGTTATGGCCAGTATGAGCTGAAAGCAATCATAAGTAAAGAACTTTCAGCAATTTTAATAATCTTTCAACCCGTTCCGGATTTTTTTTTTTGAGATTCCATGCAAACATCTAGAAATGCCCACAAATCTGTAATGTTCCTTACATATTGTGCAAATAGTCAAAGAAGAGGTTAGCTTGATTAACTTTACACATCGTAGTTGCTAATCATGAATGGCCGAGAAACAGAAAATATGCACAGCTCACCAATTAAATAATATTCTTGGGATACAAAAAAGTTATTCTTATTGTATACTTTCTTCGGAGTTTTCTATCCATAATGAATAACAATGCTGGCCACGTCCTTATAGGCAATTTAGGATTAGGAGAGGAAAATTAGTTTAACACTGATTGTTATAAGATACTGAGAAATGGTCTGCATCTCCGTGAGCGCTACGAGAAAGGAATCGTTGGTTAGTTGAGAAGGTAATTCATGTGAAGCCCCTTGGTAAGCGACTAAATATTTATTGTAAACGAAGTTATTTGAAAACAAGATGACGAAAACTGTGTTTCAAACCAATCTAACGCAAGACCAATGTGGTTCGTTTGATAAGCTTCTACAACACGATCGATTCCTCACTAAATAATTTTGTACTATTCGATGCAGACATTTGTTTTATCACTTCGCACTCTCTCACACTAGCAGGCGTGATCAGCATCAACACGATCGATTGCACACTGGTTAAACAAATTTCTGCTACGCGAGGTAGATTTTTTTTTCAATTCGCGTTCTCCAGGACTAGCTGCCGTCCTATGATCAGCAGCAACACGATCGGTTCCGCATTCATATTGTGCAAATAGTAAAAAAATATCACAAAATTTAAATTTGAATCTTAGAAACACTGAAGACGTTTTATAGAAGAAAACTACATACGTATTTGTCGACTAAGAATGGGGTTTTGGAGTATGCGTTAATAGAAAAATTTGTATAACCTTAAAAACAACTTCACGGTTTTGTTCAGCGGCGCAGCCAAAATTGTTGATAATATAAAGTATGGTTCAAGTTTAAATTTGTTTCGAAATTCCGCGGAATTCCGTTAAATTTCGTTAGAAGCTAGTTTTTTCTAGCGAATTTTTTGTAATTATACGAAACGAAACGAAATCAAGAAATCAGATTTCGCCATGCTCAAATTCCGCGGAATTTCGTTTCGAACCACCTAAAACGAAATTTTTCGAAATACCGCATATACTTATCAAATACCGATAACAATAGATGTTCGAAAACGTGGATGGAAATGGGTCGGCCATATATTGCAAAGGAGCTTATACGGAATCTGTAAGGATAGGATAAAGAATATTTATGTCGATACAGATAAATGCTCGTATTTTCATTGAAAATACTCTTGGGACACATTTATGGTCTGTGAATATTATATTATGTATCAAGATAAAAACAGTAATGCATAAAGTTCAAAATATAAAAAATAAAAAATAAAATAAAATTTTTCACCTCCTCAATATTTTGGGAAATTTGAAGGGGGGGGGGGGTTGACATAAAATAAATTTAATATTTGTATCGGCCTTATAATTCAAATAAATTTCAATAAAATAATAATAACTATTCTGAAAGAATTTTAATTTATCTGATGTTATATTATTTTCTTCCGTGTTTCCGCCTTTTGTTAAAGTCCCAATTTCAGAAATCCAGTAATCTTTCATGGTATGAAAATCACCATGAACTTATTTCCATGAGTTTAGTTCATGATTTCACATATTATTTTTATGTAGCGCATCCAATGTTTTACGATTTGGTTGTTAAGATTGAAAAATTAAAAAAAAAAAAAGCTGAACATGAGGATCGAACTCGAGTCCATGGCGCTGCTTCCCGGCCGTCCTTGCTTCTTGCGAATGAAACATTTGAAGTGTAACTGGTTATACATTTTATCGATCGAATGGCATTGTAGAGTACCTTAGAGTTCCTTAAATCATAAACTGTAATCGTGATTCCGGCAAATGCTGGGTAAAGCGTACCATTGGTCCTTCGCGTACCTGAAAAAATAAAATAGACCCCATTTCGAGGTCCTTACCCAGCAACTCCTATCCCTACCTCCTCGTAACGCTGGCCGGGATACGAGCAACCTTAGGGAAGATCGTGTAACCAACCCCGGTGGGAACTATGGTCGTATGCTGACAGGGAAGGGGGCATTTTCTCCTCTCCGGAGGCGCAAATGTGATTGAGCGTCTGTTCTCCATGTTAGAAGCGGCTCACAACAGCATATGTTCACCATGTGAAGGGCGGATGATCATCGGTCGATTGCCAGCGAGGGACTCTAAAACAATGTGCATATCCTGCTGCATCGTGAATGCAGCCCCTCAACGCGATGTAGGTAGAATAACACTGAATCAACCGCATCTCTCCATCCTCGGATACGCCCCACGCTCGCCAAGTCGCTCGTTAATAGCAAATTATTTATATGATTTTTATTATAGTTTTCAGTACAGAAATCTGTAAAATCTGTAATTTTGCTAAAATCTGTATATCTGTATATACAGATTCTTGGTCACCATTCTACCCCAAAATCTGTAAAATACAGAATAATCTGTATATGTGGCAACCCACGTGCGTCTATCGTCGCCAAGATCTGTCGCAAGAAGAACAATGAAAGCTTTCTCGCACGCTCTCGTCGGCCTCCTTCGTTTTCGTAGAAGCTTTCGGCAAACGAACAAACGGTTCAAGCAAAAGATATTTTAGTTACTAGATCAAGATTGTCGCTGTCGTCGCTGTCCGCAACATCTTTTGCTGGTGAGGATAGGGGAGCTAAATGTCAAAGAAGGAAAATCCATACGATTTGACAGGTATGTACCACACATGTTTCGGACAGCAGAACAAAGGGAACCGAAGCGACAATCTTTATCTAGTAACTAAAATATCTTTTGTTCAAGCTGTCATTTTTCACAACATTCGATGAAACTGTTTGAACACTTAAAACAAAATATACTTATTATTTATCAAAACTGTACCAAATATAAGAGAACGATAAGAAATTCAAATTACTGTTCTAATTTTTTTTACAATCTAAATCACATCCACCACATAACCCTATAACTAGAGACCGGCAGAGTGAAATTGTGAAAATAATACTGCCATCACATGAACGTTTAGTTTGCTTCTTCTGGATGAAAAATGTAAACATACACACGAACAGACATCACCTCGGTTTGTCGAGCTGAGTCGATGGGTATATAAAACTATGGGTCACCAGGCCTTCTATCAAAAGTTCATTTTTGGAGTAATCGTATAGCCTTTCGGTACAACTCTTTTGTACGAGAAAGGCAAAACATATAAATTTATCGTCTAGGGAAATCCTCCGAGATAGCCGAATGTCACAATCTTATAGTATGAACATAGTTTAGATCCTGGGACATTATACCCTATCTCATTGAACAGCAAAAGAAGATTTCCATCATCAAAAGAGATCACTATCGCCATTCCAAATGATGCGCATTCATAGCTGGAAAGATTGTCGTACATCACATCACATCACATGTTTCCAGCATGGGGAGAGATGAATGACAGCAATAGGACACATTAGTTCGGCACTGCCCAGTAAAAGTAGGTCGATCTTGATAATTCGTTGCACTTGGATGCGATTCAGACTGCGAAATGAAAAGTAACTGACACGCCAACGAAAACAAACAGGTTACCTCTTCTAGGCATTTGCAAGGGTATTGCTTGGCGATTAGCTGTAGTCATCTCTCGGCTTAGTACTCAGATGCATTTCCACAGCTAATATTGTTTGGCAATTACACTGCTCAGAGTCTCTTTCTCTTTTCAATAACATCGGGTCTCACAACTGAAACAATGAACGTTTATTCCGTTCATAGGTGTATCTTATGACCATATGACCATTCAAATGAAAATTTACTAGTCCGAACCCTCCACCTCCGGCTTGGTAAAACCTCCACCTTTACCGAGTAGGGTAACTGAGATTTCACAGTTACTTCACAATAGTATTTACGATTTTACGTAGTAGTAAAATAACCTGGCAGAAGGAACGGTCCAGCTTACTGATGATTCAAACCGAGCAGATGTTTTTCATATGTGGTTTGATAGTCTTGTTGATTTTCTGTAATTATGGGAATTGTGTAAGCGTTTGTAATAGGTGACACGTGGAACTCGTTTTGTACGTCTCGCCGAAATGTGTTTAATAAACTTATGCAAGTTAGTTGCATTTCCGTTGAGGTTTCCGGTGAAATCAAACCGATTGAAGGGACTCTGCTTCTGTATCCTTCTTTGAGCGGTAATCGTCAAAACCAAGCAAACCAAGTAGGCACACGATGTTAATGATTTATTCGGTTTTGTCATAACTGGCACTCGTGTTTGGTGGCATGTTCTATTCTGCGCTTATATACTCCCATAAGTGAGAAAGAATAATATCATACAAAATTCGTATTGGAAATTTGTTCTACAAAACTTTGTAGAACCGTGAGTACGTCGATATTTTGATACCAGGGGTTGGGTCTTACGACAGGATTAGACGTCGCACAATGGGGAAATCTGATTTCAAAGGTGGAAAAAATTGATAACTTTCTTCACGAACAACTTACAGAAGAGATCAAGAGCTTATTCGAAAGGGAATTTTGCAAAGAATTCAGTGAGTGCTGTTTCATGGATGTGGAACGCTTTTGTATGTAGTTATTGAGCTCGTTTTGCCCTAATGCCCCATATATCGCGAGCTCCCAAGTTATTTGTCAGTTTATCTTGAGGACATTGTTCTAAAATTGTGTTTATCTCTTCACTGTGGATCCACAGAAAGGCACTAAATATATTTTGTTGGTAAAAGTTGGAAATTTAAGGGATTTTGGGGTCAAATAAGCATCAAAGTGCATTTTATGTGCAATTTTCATGTATTCTGTAAAAAATAGTAATATTTACAGATAAGTGTTGATATTATTGTCTCAAAGTGTTGAACAGATATTGACAAATGTTTGCCGAACAAAATCAATGAAATAAATCGTTTCACAAATGTTTTATTTGGTTATTTATTGAGTAAAAAACGATTTTTAAAAACTTTTGAATAGCACCGATGCCAAACATTTCCAAACCATACCCGATAGCACAACTAGACAAGAATAGTCATATGTTATGAGTCTTGATGTGATCATAGATAGGAGGTGATGGGAGATACTCTTTTTTCTTACCTTTTTGCCCAAATTCCCCTATGAAACAATTTAGCTCAGTGATTCTGAGCAAGGAAATGATGTAGTAATGTTAATTTAATTGCTGTTTTCCAATGATATAATGAAAATAACAAATAATCATATAATTCATTAAAAATATTGAATTATAAGGGATTTAGGGGTCATACAGCTCATTTAATGTAACTTTTTATACAAAATAGGATAACTTTTCTCACGAGCGACTCACAGATAAGGTTAAGGGCTTATTCGAAAGCGAAATTTCCAAGAAATTCAGTGAGTGATGTTTTATAGACATGAGACACTTCTGTATGTAGTTATTGAGCTGGTTTTGCCCCAATGTCCCATACATAAATTTTTTTCATATTTTGGTACTTTTATCTTTCAAAAATTACACTGAAATTCTGTTTTCCTCTTCATTTTAGATCCATACATAGCGCTATACATGCTTTGTTGGTAAAAGTTGGAAATTTAAGGGATTTTGGGGTCAAACAACTATTAAATTGCTTTTTACGTGACCTTTTCATGTATTCTGTAAAAATAATTAAAAATATTATTATTCTACCAAAACGTTCTACAGACATTGATAAATGTTTGCGAAACAATTACTAATAAAGTAACTCATTTCGCAAGTGTTTTATTTGTGATTTATTGGGTAAAACCTGATTTTTTAAATGCTTCTGAAAAGTGCCGATGTCAATCATTCCCAAACCATACCCATTTGCACAACTAGATAAGAGTAAATATTCTAGTCGATGTGATAATATATAGTAATAGATAGGAAATATTCTTTTCCCATGACGTTTCACCCAAATTCCCCTTATGAAATGATATTGCTCAATGATTCTGGGTTAAGAAAAGATGGAGTAACATTGATTAAATTTGTAGATTCGTAGAACAAATATTCGTAGATTGCATTGAAAAAAAATCCAAGGGTTCAGGGCTCATAACCTTTTTTTTAAATACATATTTGATGATTTTTTTTTGCTTATTTGTCCAAAAATGCCTTAAAAATCCATTTTTAATATAATATATGGATATTTGTTTTTTTTTATGGTATCAATTTCTGTTAAAAAAATTATGACAATAATATCAGTTATTATCTGTAAATATCTGAATAATAAATAGGCTGTAGATTTCGCCAAAATTGGCCATATATAGAGCTACATCAATGCTTACAAGTTTTTAAATCACCATATATCAACCCTAAATGATCATTCGACGTAATATAGTGCAAATGATTTCTTGGGTATTATTATTTTTTACAGAATACATGAAAAATTTACATAGATGCAGTTCGATGATTATTGGACCCCAAAATCCCTTAAATTTCCAACTTTTTCCAACAAAATATGTATAGCGCTATGTATGGATCTACAATGAAGAGGAAAACAGAATTTCAGTGTAATTTTTGAAAGATAAAAGTACCAAAATATAAAAAAAATTGATGCATGGGATGCATTGGGGCGAAACCAGCTCAATAACTACATACAGAAGTGTCTCATGTCAATAAAACATCACTCACTGAATTTCTTGGAAATTTCGCTTTCGAATAAGCCCTTAACCTTATCTATGAGTCGCTCGTGAGAAAAGTTATCCTATTTTGTATAAAAAGTTACATTAAATGAGCTGTATGACCCCTAAATCCCTTATAATTCAATATTTTTAATGAATTATATGATTATTTGTTATTTTCATTATATCATTGGAAAACAACAATTAAATTAACATTACTACATCATTTCCTTGCTCAGAATCACTGAGCTATATTGTTTCATAGGGGAATTTGGGCAAAAAGGTAAGAAAAAAGAGTATCTCCCATCACCTCCTATCTATGATCACATCAAGACTCATAACATATGACTATTCTTGTCTAGTTGTGCTATCGGGTATGGTTTGGAAATGTTTGGCATCGGTGCTATTCAAAAGTTTTTAAAAATCGTTTTTTACTCAATAAATAACCAAATAAAACATTTGTGAAACGATTTATTTCATTGATTTTTGTTCGGCAAACATTTGTCAATATCTGTTCAACACTTTGAGACAATAATATCAACACTTATCTGTAAATATTACTATTTTTTACAGAATACATGAAAATTGCACATAAAATGCACTTTGATGCTTATTTGACCCCAAAATCCCTTAAATTTCTAACTTTTACCAACAAAATATATTTAGTGCCCTTCTGTGGATCCACAGTGAAGAGATAAACACAATTTTAGAACAATGTCCTTAAGATAAACTGACAAATAGCTTGGGAGCTCGCGAAATATGGGACATTAGGGCAAAACGAGCTCAATAACTACATACAAAAGCGTTCCACATCCATGAAACAACACTCACTGAATTCTTTGCAAAATTCCCTTTCGAATAAGCTCTTGATCTCTTCTGTAAGTTGTTCGTGACGAAAGTTATCAATTTTTTCCACCTTTGAAATCGGATTTCCCCATTGTGCGTCGGCTTAAAAAGTGAAGAAACCCTAACTAAGGGTCTTTCAGAGTTCATTTTGTGCTAAGAGCCCAGCGGCCAGCGAGTTCGCCGGACCTGAACTCGTGAACTGTCCGAAGTAAGGCTTGTGCGCGATAAAATCTGGACACCTTTACACACGTATAACTTTCTAAATACATCATCAACGAGTAAAATAGTTTGTAGAGTGATTAATATATGTCCTTACATACTGAAAATTTATTCTTATAACTGTTACAAGTACTCAGTGAATGATGGCGTCGAAGAAATTGGAGATTCGAAAAGCAATTGTGTACAGCGCCAGGGATGCCAGATTTGAAGACATTTGAATCTCTGTGAAGTCATTTATTTCATGAAGACATTTTGAAGACTTTTTAAAATATTTGAAGACTTACCTTCTTATTTAAAGATACTTGAAGACAATCAATAAGCCAGCGAATAGAAAATATAATTTGATGACTAGCTTATAAATTTTGTGACTTCTATATGCAGATCATATAAATATTTCAAACGTTATACATAATAGACTAATGTTTCTTAAAATTTCAAACGTAAAAATACATTTACACTAGCCGGTTGATAAGGTTGACAATTGCAACACATTTTAGTTATATACTGGTAAAAAATTCCCGATGGCAACATTCGTTTAAATTTTCCTTGGTAGCGGTGGCGTTTTCGACGTGTCTGCTAAAAAGGTATTTCGATCATTGTATCAGAACGCAATGACCAATCTAATTTATTTCAAACGACAAAAAAAGACAGAATTTTACTATAAGTTGTTGGGCTAGAACAATTCCTTCCCCTCGGATATGTTACCTTGCCGCGGTGGGTCGGCTTACGCCATTAGCACTGATATGGTAACCAAAGACATATCCTGTCTTGGTGGTATCACATGTTGACTATTTTTGTTTGGTGTCGCGTGTCATATCTGGCATTGACGCACCAATCTACGGCATATGCATGTAATCCGACAGACATCGTGTCTTGGAGCCTTGAATGGTAGTGCAGTCAGGCAGAGGCCTTTTTCATCAGTGATAATGATGTGAGTTCTCTTCTTTTCGGCAATACTTTTCTGATGCGTTCCCTGTGACGATGAGTCGTAGCCACGCTTATACTTAGCTAGCTAGGCATTTATTGATACACAATGTATTCAAGACATTCGTAGGGAAATGACTACTGGATTCACTGAGTAGAAGTTTTTTTGAAACTTGGAACGTTGTGCCAGTCTTATTTTGTTATGTCTCACTTCGAAGAGCCATAATAAAAAATACCACACATTATAATGATGGTATATGAATAATCTTATGACGGCTTCATTCTCGATAATTTTTACTAATAGTAGGGAATAGGCGTGATGAAGCTTTACTTTGCCACCGAAAAGTGAATCCTATAGCTGACTCATAGCTGATCATTAGTACATTATAGATATTGACAGTTTATAAACGATTAAGCTACTTCTTAGAACATAATAATAGTCTTAGACTACCTTGACAATAACAAACACAATAAAATAGACCAAATGCACGAACAGTTTCCACTTTTTACAAGACATAACTTACATTGTGTTTGATAGTATTGACAAAGAACAAAAACCATAAAGAACCAATAACTTGGGTAAACAAAGTAATTCGAGGAACCCATACTTCATACCTTCTGACCATAAAGATAAAAATGACATCGAACACATCAATCTATATAATTAAGAATGAGATAATGGGAGAGAATATCTATTAAAGTTGTAAATATAATGTCTTTTGAGCCAGTTCAACAGTGTCTTAATGGACGACATGATCCTTGTACGGCTGGAAAACTGCTTCTAAAGTTATTAGCTTGTCATTTTTTATAAATCGGGAATTGAACAGTTTCTTATATTTGATGAAAAAACTTCCGTCTCAGTTTCTACGACGAAGCATTGGGCAGCATGTTCCATGTGAGTCGGATAAACTGCTTCGGTTGATTTTGAACGCGTACAATGACAATAGACGTCTAAATAGCATAAAAACTGGCTGAATAATGTGACTCTGACAAGAAAATGACAAACATGACTTTAAACGATTACGATGTTAGTTAGCATGAGATCTCTCTGACTATCTATGAACATAATTTCCTCTGATTCAGTTGCAACAGCGTCTTCTTGGACGACATGTTCCGTGTACGGCTGGCAAACTGCTTCGAACGGAATTATGCAACGGTATCATCAAAGGCCTGGTGCAGAGGTTTCTACTCTATTCAGAGTCCCGCCAGTAAACCTTCACAAAATAAAAGTTCTTGGGCTAGAACCATTTTTTTTAAATTTATTTATAATTCATCTGATCTTTTCGATGTTCCCAGTATACCTGTCGAGAAAAAGAATAAATTTTGAAGAACTCGATGATTTTTCCGTGGATTTAAAAAAAAATTATGAAATTCTTTTTAAAAAATTAATTCGTGTAAAATAAGGAGAATTGGGTCCCAAAGCCCTACCTCGTTTATGATTGCAAACGATAGTCAGGAATACTTGAACCGAAGTTATAAAAAATCTGGTGAAAGTCTAAATCAGTAAAAATAATATTTTTTATTTAAGACATATTAAGGCAAATTTTGGGCTGTGCAACATTTCAGAACGAATGAACCGTCAGCGTCATATTTTAACTATCAAAGGTTGAGTCAAGTGCCCTGCGGTGTTTTGATTCATTTCATTTATTTAGTTTACATCTAAACAGATAACACTGAATCAACAATTTGACGCCACAATACACGGTTCGAGGCCGCATCTCTCCATCCTCGGATACGCCCCACGCTCGCCAAGTCGTTTTGCACCTGGTCTGCCCATCTCGCTCGCTGCGCTCCACGCCGTCTCGTACCTGCCGGATCGGAAGCGAACACCATCTTTGCAGGGTTGCTGCCCAGCATTCTTGCAACATGTCCTCCCCATCGTATCCTTCCGGCTTTAGCTACCTTCTGGATACTGGGTTCGCCGTAGAGCTGGGCGAGCTCATGGTTCATTCTTCGCCGCCACACACCGTCTTCTTGCACACCGCCAAAGATGGTCCTAAGCACCCGTCTCTCGAATACTCCGAGTGCTTGCAAGTCCTCCTCGAGCATTGTCCATGTTTCATGTCCGTAGAGGACAACCGGTCTTATTAGCGTCTTGTACATGACACATTTGGTGCGGTGGCGAATCTTTTTCAACCGCAGTCTCTTCTGGAGCCCGTAGTAGGCCCGACTTCCACAGATGATGCGCCTTCGTATTTCACGACTAACGTTGTTGTCAGCCGAGGATCCGAGGTAGACGAATTCCTCAACCACCTCGAAGGTATCCCCGTCTATCGTAACACTGCTTCCCAGGCGGGCCCTGTCGCGCTCGGTTCCGCCCACAAGCATGTACTTTGTCTTTGACGCATTCACCACCAGTCCAACTTTTGTTGCTTCACGTTTCAAGCGAGTGTACAGTTCTGCCACCTTTGCAAATGTTCGGCCGACAATGTCCATGTCATCCGCGAAGCAAATAAATTGACTGGATCTGTTGAAAATCGTACCCCGGCTGTTACATCCGGCTCTCCGCATGACACCTTCTAGCGCAATGTTGAACAACAGGCACGAAAGTCCATCACCTTGTCTTAGTCCCCGGCGCGATTCGAACGAACTGGAGTGTTCGCCCGAAATCTTCACACAGTTTTGCACACCATCCACCGTTGCTTTGATCAGTCTGGTAAGCTTCCCAGGGAAGCTGTTCTCGTCCATAATTTTCCATAGTGATCCCCGGTGATGCATATTATTTTGATTCATTTCATTCACTAGCTGAGCAGCCAGACTCTATGGTTGAGAGTTCAGTGATCTGGTGGAAAAGAGTTCCTCTCATAAGAACGGACAAATCATTTCACCAGATCTAGTCAACTCGTAACCAAAAGAGAGCTGCAACAGCGAGAACTCCTGACCAAGACCTATTCCCGTAGCTAGACTCTATAATTGGACGGTGTGTGATCTGGTGGAAAAGAGTTCCTCTCGTTAGATCGGACAAATCATTCCGCCAAATCAGTCCACCGCTGAATTAAAAGAGAGCTACTTTGTGTGGAACCCAATATCCTTTTCCAGTGAGGTAACCAGACTCTATTACGGAATGGTGTGTGTAATTTCGCGGAAAAGAGTTCCTCTCATAAGAACGGACAAATCATTCCGCCAAATCTATTCACCAATCAGTGAAAAGAGAGCTACCGTGGTCCATTCTTTTCTAATAGCCAGCCTCTATCAATGAGAGTTAATTGATTTTTCCGTTCCAATGAGAGGAGCTCTATTTCGCAAAATCACTTAACTCTCATTGATAGAGGCTGGCTATTAGAATAGAATGGACCACGGTAGCTCTCTTTTCACTGATTGGTGAATAGATTTGGCGGAATGATTTGTCCGTTCTTATGAGAGAAACTCTTTTCCGCGAAATTACACACACCATTCCGTAATAGAGTCTGGTTACCTCACTGGAAAAGGATATTGGGTTCCACACAAAGTAGCTCTCTTTTAATTCAGCGGTGGACTGATTTGGCGGAATGATTTGTCCGATCTAACGAGAGGAACTCTTTTCCACCAGATCACACACCTTCCAATTATAGAGTCTAGCTACGGGAATAGGTCTTGGTCAGGAGTTCTCGCTGTTGCAGCTCTCTTTTGGTTACGAGTTGACTAGATCTGGTGAAATGATTTGTCCGTTCTTATGAGAGGAACTCTTTTCCACCAGATCACTGAACTCTCAACCATAGAGTCTGGCTGCTCAGCTAGTGAATGAAATGAATCAAAATAATATGCATCACCGGGGATCATGGCCTTCCGGCATAAGGGTTCGTCAGAAAAAAGCAGGTCCAACCTCTCGAAATCAAATCTTTAGAAATATTAAGCTTTTATTTACCTAATTGATACTTTTATTGTAAATTTAACTTAAGCTAAGAAGAGAAAAATAAGTATTCTAGAAACCTCTTCATTTTATGTAATCATCACCGAAGTGAAATTCGGGATTAAAAAATACTCACTCACCCTTTCATTCAGTCCCCCCACCGTTCATACAATTTTCATTCACTCTTTCCATTCACACTGTTGTCTGGTCAGAAAACATCATACCAAGAACAACACTCATACACACTAGTTTCAACGACTTTAATTATTATTAGGGCCCTAATCCTATAATTTGAGAAGGTTTAGCGTTCTCGACAAACCTCTCGATGTTGGTGTAACTCGATTGACGATATTTACCACCTGGGAGTGGATACTATTCTAGTAACCATTCTCCCTAAATTTGCCTCTGGCAAAACCGAGAGACAAGATAAAAAAAATTAAGCCGAACATGATGTGAATGAGGAGTAAAGGACCATCGGTACTCTGACGACGACAAGAACCGAGAAGCACGAATGATTTTTTTTTTTAATTCAAGTTGTTTTTCCACGGTGAGAGGCAATCTTATGAGAAGAGGAAGTGAGACAGGAGTTCCACTGGCAATTTTTATGTTCTATAGTCTGCCAATCTCGAGCAGTTAGAACAGAGGGAGCCAGTGTCGACTAGAAACCTGTTTCTTCCTATGTGTACTCGATCAGGGCGCATCCTCTGATTGTGGTTTGTGGTTATGAACATCTACCAGATACCCATTCCACAATTATAGCTGATGGCCTCGTTGGGGACTATCAGAGTTAAAGCAGCCTCTTACGGTCGAGGCTATGTCGTTCTATGTTGAAGGTAGAACAACCTGTAAACGAACGTTGAGCGTTTCTTCGCTCGATGTGCGTAGGCTGACGAAGTCCCGGAATGATAATATCCCTTTTCTCATGATAATTCCCATTAATCAGGATAATACTGTCAAGAAGCGCGCAAAAGTTTATGCCGTAATCTATTACCGAAGTATTGGAACGATTATCGTTGGGAAGTTGGTAAATCGAAGTCGAAGATACGTTATAAAAACTATCTGAAGCCGACCTGGAACAGGCGGGACGGCTTACGCCAAGAAATTGTGGTTCAGCGGCCGGCGGTTTTGGGCTCGCTGCCCCATCGTTTTTTATGCAATGCGGACAGTTACGAGCGGGTAGCCTTGAAACCCACTATCTTCGCCCAGCACTTCATTTGGAGGTCGGTATATGCATCCGATATTTGAACTTATCGCAACTGACGAACTGACGAATTGAGAGAGGCTGGTGTTACTCGGTAATGTCTTCGAGTGAGAAGCCGTCGTATGATCTTACTTTCAGCACTGCGGAGATTTATTCCTCCTGGGGATTGGCATCATGCGACCAGGATCCGAACGGGGGATTAGCGTTGCCCATGCGATCTGTCGGTCCGACATTCTTGACGTCGGGAACCACTGGGAGGGATTCGGAAGCAGCAGCAGTTCGATGGTTCAATACGTTGTTGGCGTCGAAATGGCCGCCCGCTTATCGTTCTCGTCAACGGTCGAACAGAACACGTTTTTCGGCAGCGGAGGCTTGACTATCGGAACCGCTCTTCACACTAGGTTCGGCAAAACCCCGACGCTTTACAACGGTAATGCGAATACGTCTCACTTCACTACGCTGATGACCGTGTTTTCCCTGGCTCGATTTTTACCGGAATCCAATGCCTAGGCTGTATCAGCTAATCACACTCAGCAGAGAACAATGGACGCCAGATTGGCTGCACGGGGGAACTGGTATTGTCCCTGGTTAAAGAAAAAACGGACGAGGTGAAAAAAACGCGCACAAAAACGACTATCTTCTTTGGTGGTTCACCTGGTAGAGAGCGATCTCGGCGATCGCCAGTCGTTTTTCATGCCTCATCTGTCGATGTGTTGGTTTGCGATTCGAGGAGGTGGCGATGCGCTGTCGCTTTGACAGTCGATGTCAACGGTGCGTTACGGGTGTGATGCGGGATGGGATTAGGGATGTGCAAGATAATTTCTGTATTTCAATATTCGATACTTTGTGTTCAGTTTTATTTTAATTCAATTCCGTTACTTTTAAGTTCATTTTAGTTTTAATATTTTTAGAGCAATAGTAGGTAATAGTTTATGTAAATAGTAAGTAGAATTTTATGAATAATTAATTATGTATAGTAAATTTAGGTAAATTTCTAATGTAAGCAATTTGGCAGGTTACAATAGCTCTACGCGGTCTATACTGTCGTATGCCGCCTTGAAATCAACGAACAGATGGTGCGTTGGGACCTGGTATTCACGGCATTTTTGAAGGATTTGCCGTGCTTATGCGGTGTTTTGATAGTGCGTTTGAATCATATTATTCCTTACGTCAAACCAGACCGAAAATGTCGAGAATTGAAATTGGAAATTCTTTTCAAATTATCTTGGAAATTTATAATAATTTCAATATGGGCAGTGAAGGAATTCCCCCAAAATTTAAACGAGAAATTCAGCTTTATTTCCACAAAATTATTTTCAAGTTCTTGCAGGAAAATTATCTGAACTCCTGCAAAGAATTCATGTTTATTTCCAGAAGAAATTTGTCTAGATTTGTCTGTCTTTCTGTCTTTCAAATACAAATCCGGAGTATCATTTGTATTTGGAAGTTTAAGGATGTCTCTTCGGACTTTCAATGAACCACATTTAAACGAAAATTTTCACAGGAAGTTAGTTTCATTTTCTCAGAAAATTTTCTTTAGTTTCCATAGAAAATTCTTACGAATGTCGACAAGAAATTAAAATTGTTCTGGAGTTAAATGGATGTTTCTCAGAATAGCCACCGTAAATTATTTATATTTGTTCAGGAGCAAATTCTGAAAAAAAATCAGAGGAATTTCCTTAAAAAAACCGCCAGAGTTTTTATTATAGACTCAGTAGAAAGTTCAGGGTAAACTCGTTACAGTTCTTTGTTGAATTCTTCCTTGAATTTCTTTGATATTTTTTCAAGAAATATTTTTGGGCACTCTTCCAGTATTTTAACTGGGAATCCCTCTAAGAATTCTCCAGTAAACACATCTCTGGAATTCTTTCTTAAATTTCCCATGAAATTCCTCCAGGAATTCGTCCAGCAATTTCTTTAGAGATTTTAGATATTTTTTAGAAAATTTCTCCAGAGTTTCCTTTGGAAGTACCTCTAGCAGCTCCTCCATAAGTTCGTCCAGAAATGTCTCCGTTAGATCCTCCAACAATTCCGTCGGAAATTCCTCCAGTCGCTCCTTCAGAAATTCCTCAGTTTGTTTCTTTCACGACTTCCTCCAGCAGATCTTTCAGGGATTGATCTCGAAGCTCCTGCAGGCATTCGTTCGGAAATTCCTCTAAGAATCCTTTCGGAAGTTTCTCTAGGAATTCCTCTTGATGATGCTCCGAGAATGTTGCCGAAAGATTCTCCAATAATACCTCTTGAACTAAACTTGTAGCAGTCAGGAATTTTCTTAATATTTTTGTTAATATTACTGTAAATAGTTCTCAGGGGATAGGTTGTAAGAAAGGCAATCTATAAATCGCCAATAGTTTAGGACAACATATCCCTTAACATAGGCAAGCGGGCATTTAGCAATTAGCCAGGTTCTCCAAGGTCGAGGCCATTTGTTTTCTGGATAAGGTGGAGAGGGAAAGCAGCACAACTTTCGTCAGATTATCCATCGTACCAATAAGGTCACGATCGTACACGAAGGGAGTCGGGAAATAACGTATTTCCGTTTGTGTCCGAACCCACCTTCTTTAATCTGAGGATTCACAGACTCAATCATTTCGTCCGTGATCAGTCAATGAGTTGGAAGTGTCCGCGTTTGCTAATTTGTTTTTTTGATCGTCTGAAATATGTCTCCTATAGTGGCGTTAGATGTAATTATTTAATTAATTTATTGTTCGTTCTCCAATAGTTTCAAAAGTGTGCGTGAATATTTGTGTGCGGTATGTTGGCAAATGCCACTATCTAGATAGGTAAAATGTGCTCTAAATGTGATATGATGTGCTTGTGCTCAAGTGTTTTGTTTCGCCAGATTGGACGGAATATTCCTGCCTGGCGATCATCACCAGCCAGAAGCAGACCGATCCGTCGCCATATCGGTCCGAGGGAAGGCGAGGGGACCTCCACGTGGACGAGATCCACCAGCCGGCAAGCAATTGCCATCGCGCCGCGTCGGCTTCATTAGGGGCCCCATACACGCTCCGACATGTTGTATCTTGATAAAGAATTGATGAAATTTCATGATCTTGCAGTTCCGGCCTGTTTTCGAAGTCTTGACTTTCTCTTGACGTTCTCTGCAGTTCACGCGTTCAGATACTTTGACTCAATTTCTGAGGATGAGCCTGGTTGGAAGTCGACCGTCTGTGCGCGTTGTACGACTGTTTGACAGTTCAACTTGCCCACAGACGGTCCGACGTTACTCCGACCGAACCAAACTTTCTGGGGGTGGAGTCAAAGTTGTACAACATGTTGGAGCGTGTATGAGGCCCCTTAAGAAGCGTCATCGACGGCGTCAACAAGCCGGGAGAGTCGACCCCAGGCAGGTCATCGACTGGGTCAGTAAGCCCAAACAAACCGGTGAGTCATCAAACCCTTTTTTTGATTGGAGTGCGGCGTCCGAGGAGGGCGCCGCGGAGGAAACGTTTTTTTGTGCCAGTCGTAGACTGATGACCTGAATGTGCTGCTAAAGCCAAACATTTTTTCGCGAGTCAGAAAGCCTGTCGACCAACGCTTGGGTCCGCCATCACGGACCCGTGAAAATGCGTGCGTGAGCCCGTTTTCACCAACACCAAATTCCCGTAGAGTAGCAGGAGAGCAGACTAGTCAGTAGCTGCGCTGCAAGGAATAGTGTCGTCACATTAAGACCTACAGCACAGAGCACAAGAGAGACGAAAGAGAGCTAGGGAAGAGAAACCGCATACAAGATAGGAGACAGAAATTATGAACGAACAGGAACACTAAAACGAACAAACCACAAACCCTGAACCAATATGTGCCCCTGTTAGTAATAAATATGCTATGTGTTTGCCTCAATAAAATGTTTCTCTGTAGTCCTCCTAGCCATTTGATTAATTGATTGTGTTTAACGTCACAGCGCGAATTGTTTGTAGTTTCGAGTCCCATCCTCCAATGTTGAGTTTGACTGTGGGTTGTTTATGTTTCTTCCAGCTTAGTAATGGTTGCAGGTGAGAGGAGAGAGTCTGCCGATGATGAGAGGCGCACTCCCACGTAGAGTGTATTAGGTTCTGTGGTGGCTCTCACCGACTCTTTGAGTGTATGGTGGCTGTACGGTATAGAGGGAAGATAGGTGGACCCAATTTGGCACTTTCGTTGTGTTGTTGCTGGCTGGACCGATCCATAAATCCTTATCGGGAAAATCAAAATGGACTTGCCTTGAGAGAGTCTTATCCGGGCAAAATAAATTGGGCCGTGGTCTCCTTAATGGAGTGGTGCTTAAACCACGTGCTTTTTACGACGGATCGCTCTGTGCAGGCTACAAACTCTGGAGTTTCTCTGATATTTCCTTCGGAAATTCCATCGCAATATTCCTGAGCAATACCTCAGGAAGTTCCTTCAAAAAGTTATCCAGAAGTTCTTCCGGAAATTTCTTCAGACATTTCTTCAGAAACCCTTTCAGTAATTGCTCAGGAAAATCCTCCAGGAAGTCCTCAGAAAAATCCTCCTGGAATTCTTCAGAAAAATCCTTCAGTAATTCTTCCAGAAAATCCCTCCGGAATTTCTCCTGTAACTCCTCCGGAAGTTCCATTAGCATTTCATCCGAAAGTTCTTTGGATGTTCCAACAGCAATTCCTCCGGAAATTCCTTCAGGGATTCTTTTAGGAAGTCTCCGAAAAATCCTTCAGGAATTTATCCTGAAGTTTCTTCAGAAATTCTTCCGGAAATTTCTTCAGAAAATCTTTTTCAGGTCATTATGGAAGTCGGTATTAGCCATTTCACGGTGAATTTTTCCCTACAGCCAATTCTTGAAAAATAAATTAAGAAGAATTCCACAACGAAATTCAGTTAGAAAAATCCGTTGGAATTATATTTAAAGACTCATTAGGAAATCCAAGGGAAAGTCGTTTCTCTTACTCATGAAGATTTAAAAGAATATTCTCTTGAATTCTAACTATTTGTGTCTAATCTAATCTAATCTAATCGAACACAAACGCAGCCAGTACAAAGAAAGCATCCTGGAAAACTATTGAGTTAGATGACGTCCAATAATTTTTCTTGTCAATATTGAGGCTCACAGCATACCAGTGGTATGACATAAACTTCAAAGCGGCCAGGCCCACTGCGTTGTGTTTGCCGCAGAGATGATTCTTCGAGATGTATCGTGTTCAAGTAGTCACTTCAACATGATACATATCACGAATCTTCAGGGGTTGAAGGATGCGTGGACATACCGTACCATACGCACCGCGTTCTTTTTAAGTTCTTATTTTGATAATTGTATATAAATAAATATGTAGTGAAATGAATAACATTATGATAAGAAATTTTATCAAATTCAAATATTTGTAGAATACAACGTCAACTAGGAGCCGAAGTTGATTCGGGATGTACATCTCTTGTAGAAGAAGCTGGAAATTGTAAAGAATTTATTTATTATTTAGAATGTTATATATCAGATAGCAGTTTATGTGCCAGGAAGTCGTCTACGTAAAGGTTACATGGCAGGTTGTGAAGCTTTCCTTCCTGGGATGTTTTGTAGTGGGCTATGAAAATGTTAAATCAGTATGAAGGTACATAATACAATAATATAAATATATAAAAGCATAAAAATATGATTTTTTAAATATGAAAATAAGAAACATAAAAATATAGTGTAATAATAGAATAAAAATTGCTATATGAAAATTTAAAAAAATATGAAAATAAAAAATGAAGATACAAAAATATGAGTACATAAAAACATGAGAATATGATAATATTGCAAATGTTAAAATATAAAATGTGATATTAAAGTATTAAATTTGAGAATATGACAATATAAAGATCTGAAAATAAGATAATATAAAAATAATAAAACACAAAAATATAGAAGATGGAAATATGAAAGTATAAAAAATAATATAATAAAAATATAGAAATATGTAAATATGCTAATTAAATTATAACAACATGAAAGTGTGAAAATATAAGAAAGGCAAAAAAATTAAAATATTAAAATTAAATATTTCAAACTACAATATGAAAATATGATATGAAAAAAATTCAAATATATGAAAATACAAAAGTATAAAAATATGAACATATACAAGTATAAAAAATGTGAAAGCATAAAAAAGGCATCATAATGTGTATGTAAGTATAAAAATAGAAAAAATATAAGAGTAAGGAAAATATGATAATATAAAAATATTATAATATTACATAACATGAAATTATATAAATATGAAAATACAAAAATATAAAACATAAAATATCAAATTTGAAAGTGGAATGTTAAATTTAAAGAAATATGAAACTATGATAATAATATAACATAATAATATGAAAATTTTAAGACACAAAAATAATAGAATGTAAAATATGAAATTATAAAAATATAGAAATTAAAAAAAATAAAATGTAAAAATACGAAAAATAAATTTAATGAAATATGAAAAATAAGTATAATAAAATATGGAAAATAAATATATTACGAATATATAAAAACACGAAAGCATGGTATTTCTCCGGTATATTTCGTGGACTAGAAACTAGTGATACTCATGTTTCCTTTGAAATCTCTGTTCAGATTGCTATCAGAAATCAAGGTGGGTGTAATCCTTAATTTCAATCTGTGACAAAAATGACAAAAGCATTAGAATTACTATTCCTGGCCACGCTTGTCTGTACCGTTACTAGGGAGAGAAGGAATAAGTATCACGGAGATGGATATTGGGAAGGTATTCGTAGGGTCAGGATGTGCCTGTAGCTGGCAATGTGACCATGGTAGAACTTACCCCGTAACACACCACGAAAAGGTATCTACCCAGTATTACGGGTTCTTGAATTCTAACTATTTGTGTGTGTAAAAATAAACGATACATAAAACAAGGAGATGATTGAAATTACAAATCTATTGGATTTTGAATTTTTTTCACTGATGATCATAATTTTGATATTGAAGACATTTTAAGACTCAACTGTGAAGATATTTGAAAATATCCCCTGGCATCCCTGGTTCAGCCGCAATTAAAATTCGGGACTCTCAATCCGGAAACTGGCTAAAACTTTGTGTATTCATGTGAACACTGCTCATAGCGTTTTGAAATTTGTCGATGCTTGTTTGACGGATTTTATGAACCTTCAGCAGTACGCGAAGGTGAAACGAATCCGGCACGTATTATTTCTCGGGAAATTCAAATGTTATCAGCTTTCATGCATACATCGAAGCATAGACAATGAATGAAGCCATTTGAAGTGAAAACTGTGCCGGATTAAACCAACTACAGCTTATTTTTGTTCCTAAAAATATGTGTCTAGATTTTGGCGCGAACAAGCCTTATGTTTGAGGCCGCGTCTGCTCTAAAACATCATGTTTTTTGTGCAAGTCCTGAAGCTGTTATCTGGTAAAATACCATAGAACTAGCAAAAGCCTTCGTAAAAGTACGTCACGCAAAAAATTGTAATTTTCTATACCTATACCTGGTTTCTATTAACATGAATTTTAATCACTAGGTAATGATTTTCACATTTTCAGTAGCTACATTGTACCCATACGGATTTTTATTAGTGTACATACATAGAACAAATTGACATGATGTCCGCCGATATGGTTGAGAGTTATTATTTACCATTGCACGATATCGACGAACTGAATGGGACCTACTGGTCTGGTTTCGTTCAAGTGTATCAGCTGTAATATTTAAGTAGGGTAGACTGGGATAGTATGCGCTGATGTAGGAAAAAATCGCTTCTGACGGTTCTTTGTGTAGCTCATGGTCCATATTCTTTTACAAACGACCAATACCAACCCAACAGTGTACTTTTCGAAGCCGATAAGGATGCACAATGGATCTGTGTCGGCTCAAGAAATATGAATGCTTTTTCCCTACAGCTTTTCACAACTTTTTCCTGAGGAGGTTCGTACAGCACCCCCTCGCTCCCTGAGCGCTTATCGCATCACATTGACCGACTAGACTGGGACTGTAGGTATTGAATGGTGCGTTGCAGTGCAGTCCGGTCGGTCATGCACTGGAAGGTATTATTAGACTATGCATTGTGCCTCCCCACGTTGATAGTTACCGCAAATTAGCATTATGTCAAACCATAGATTTAGGAATATTTTTACGTTTTCGCGTCATCGCTCAGTAGCTGTGAGTGAGATCTGCGCGGATAGATCAAGAGTTAAAATGATAGTGGGAACTAGAGTGTACGCGAGCAGTGTTCGGAGCAGATATTCGTTATGTTCACACTTTAAAGCACGGTCAAACTGGTTATTGTTTGAATACGGTGGTTCGATGATAATTAATTAGTTACTTCAGTGCTATTGACTTCGGTGACAAATGCTTGATAACGGATATTCAAATTTTCAATTTTGTGGCATATTTGTGGTAAGTTTTTCGTTTATATGGATAGACTTGGATGTGGTTTTAATGTAACTAGCAATGATTGTAAATGGATCTTGAATAGCAGCGATTCTATTTTCAAAGATTTTGTAACAATATTCTATGTTTTTTCTTTAATTCTATTTGATAATTCATTTATTTTGTTTATCATGTTTGGAGATGAGTATGTTTCTGCGAAATTGTTACCGTTATGAGGAAGTGTTTTTAGAAACATCATACCATTTCATGCCTCTGAAAATGTGGGCACTTATTAATCCATCTGAAGTTCATAGGCGTATGACGTGTTATTGATAATGCAAAACATGTTCAAAGGAAAATTAAAATTTAGAAGTCTTAATCTCATGTTTTTTTTCAAGTTCACAGGAAAGTAACACTAAGGACAATCAGCTCATATTTCTGATAAGGAAATGATTTAGAGCTTTTTATTGGAATGTCTTTATTTGCCATAGGACAAGTTAGTAGTATCCCATTTAATTCCACCACTTGATTGGAACTTTACAGATACGTATTTCGTCGGGTCAAGTACGTCACAAGTACCAGACACTGAAGGCGGCCTTACTGTTGAGGTCGATATACGTATCTGTTAAGCTGCAATCAAGTGGTGGAATTAAATAGGATAGTACTAACTCGTCTTATGACATTACCTCGAAGTCCTACTAAGTGATTTATCTTATCGCAACGTAGCAACTTCTAAAGAAAAACTCACACTAACGGTGTTCGGGTCATATTGATCTGGATTTGACTTAGAAATATCTCCGCCATGTTTATATACTCAACACAATCAACAACTTCATAAATTTTCCGAAACTGATCGTAGACCGCCATACCAAAATTGTGCATGACAATTGGCTACTTTTGTGTGGACAAAAATCTCATAATAATACCACGCAACATCGATTTTATTATTATTATTATGCGAAATTGTCATTAAAAATTATATCAAATGTGATGCTGTCAATATTTCTGCAGATGTTCTAGGTTCTCCAAATCATTCTGGAGCTCAGACCTAAAGGATCTACCACGTCAACTACGCTCGGTACAATACCAATAGCACCCCATTGACTCCACATAGGTCCTTAGAGGCCGAGCGTATGATTTACGATTTGGATATGTCCAAATCGGATCTTCTAAGTTCTCCAAATCATTTAGGAGTTCTAACCTAAAGGTTCTACCACGTCAACTAACATCGGTGCAAACCCAATAACACCCCATTGTCTCCATATAAGTCCTTAGAGGCCATGGGAAAGATTTCCGATTTAGATATGTACAAATCGGATGTTCTAAGTTCTACAAATTATTCTGGAGTTAAGACCCAAAGTTTCTACCACGTCAACTACGCTCGGTACAAAACCAATAGTATCCCTTTGATCCCATACAGGTACTATGGCTATGATTTACGATTTTGATATGTCTTAAATAGATGTTCTAAGTTCTAAGTTCGATTTTGTACCGAGCCTAGAAAGATTTGGGGGAATTAGATCATCGTAATCGTTAACCAGGGTCTCCAGTTAGCCTTGTCAGTAAAGACATAGAATTGCCAATCCGAAGCTAGCGAGTTCGATTCTCGGTCCGGTTTCAGGATGTTTTCGGGTGGAAAACATGTTTGACTCCCTGGACATAGTGTATTCATTGTACTTGCCACATAAGTTACATATTCATGCATTGGCGAGCCTAGATAAACTTTCAATTAATTTCCTCTCCTGCGCTAACGAGCTTTGTTGACACACACACTGGCCAGAACCAATGCCATGAACTGACAGATATGTTGGTGAGACTCGGAAGTAGAGCTTGTTCCAGAACTCCTTAGAACCTCTTGAAGCAATGTTGGGAGCAGGAGTTCAACATTGTTCGAGCTAGCATGCCTTCTTCTCGACGCGGGTGGAACGGAGGATCTTACCGGAATGACGTGCAGGATCCTTTGTCCAGGATCCTGGACCTTTGTCACATGTTTTGGCAGGCAGGCAGTTGCGACAAAGTTTTCCTCTCATAAACGCTTTATTTCGCTCCGCAATCTTCATTTTCTGGAACTTGAGGCAATGGAAAGGGGTGCGCCAAAAATCACATTGACATCTTCGACTGACGTTGATAGAGGCTGTTTGACTTCAATGGGGCTATTTACTGCAACACTGAACACTACTGGTTGTGGAGGAAATTCACCCATTACATATACTTCGGAAAGTACTTGGAATTGTGGTGAGCTTCCCATGAACGTGGTGCCGTTGTGCCCAACCGACCACAAAGCATATATGCCAGTATAGTACTCCATTGGGCAGTCTGTTCACTTATATTTTCTAGCATCTGCAGGATCTTTTCGAATCCGCTGAAGAGTTGATTCAGTCCGTCGTACTAAAGGGCCTGCATTATACAAGTGGCTTTATTAATTTCAAGTTCCAAAAATAACCAAAAACAAATAACGTAAAAAGCGATCCCAGTGCACCGTATAATAAATATATGACTGTATGTAGAAACCGATCAAAATGCTAGTTGATGAGGGTGCAGATTTTCCACGTGCATGGGTGAGTGAGTAAGTGAGTGAGTGAGTCAGCGAACAAGTGAATGGAAGAATATCGTGAATTAGAGTATGAATAAATGAGTTGTGGGCAGCAGGGACTATGCCCAAGGGCTTGACGATCCCTCCCCATGCCATCTGCGAGTTGTGGGGCTTGCCTAGGAGGTGTGGGGCTTGACAGTGGGCCCTGGTAAATTCCTATAAAAAGCTGCATGTATCCGCAAGTAGGCCCCACCAAAGCGACGGCGTGCCGCTCAAAGCGCACAAGCCCAAGTCCTGGTGTTAGGTGGGACGCTAAACAGCCCTGACACGTCGGTCCTCCGACGAGACAGGAGGTTTGCGCAGGCCCAATAAGCCGCCTGGAAAACCAATAATAACGAACAATATAAGAGATAATGCGACTCGATATAATCGGCAAAGACCTAGGCGACGAATAAAAAATCACGATTGAAAGCTTGGAACATGGAACTGCAAGTCGCTAGGTTTCGCTGGTTGCGACAGGATTATCTACGATGAATTACATCCCCGCAACTTCGACGTCGTGGCGCTGCAGGAGATTTGCTGGACAAGACAGAAAGTGTGGAAAAGCGGGCATCGAGCGGCTACCTTCTACCAAAGCTGTGGTACCACCAACGAGCTGGGAACCGGCTTCATAGTGCTGGGTAAGATGCGCCAACGCCTGATTGGGTGGCAGCCAATCAACGCAAGGATGTGCAAGCTGAGGTTTAAAGGCCGTTTCTTAAGGTCACTCCTGACGGAATCCAAGATTAAAATTGCTCGCGTTTTCGGGGGCATACCGCTCGATTCAGAGGCGGCGCACAACTGTCATTTTTGTTGATTTAGCTTTTGCTGCGTCGCAGCATGCTTGAAATAATAAAAATGACAGTTGTGCGTTGCTTCCGTATCGAGTGGTGTGCCCCCGAAAACGCGAGCACTTTTAATCTTGGATTCCGTCAGGAGTGACCTTGAACTATAGCATCATCAACGTGCACTGCCCACACGAAGGGCGACCCGACGACAAGAAAGAAGCGAAGCTCCGCAACCGCTGCATTTGGAGATTGCTGCAACACCGCACGGGGGCGAACGAGGCACGATACAAACGGGCGCGGAACAGACAAAACTCGACTTTCCGGAGGAAAAAGCGGCAGCAGGAAGATCGAGACCGTGAAAAGACAGAGCAACTGTACCGCGCTATTAACACACGAAAGTTCTATGAGAAGTTAAACCGTTCACGTAAGGGCCACGTGCCATAGCCTGATATGTGTAAAGACATAAACGGGAACCTTCGTACGAACGAGCGTGAGGTGATCCAAAGGTGGCGGCAGCACTACGAAGAACATCTGAATGGCGATGTGACAGACGAAGATGGCGGTATGGTGATGGACCTAGGAGAACGCGCGCAGGACATTATTTTACCGGCTCCGGATCTCCAGGAAATCCAGGAGGAGATTGGCCGGCTGAAGAACAACAAAGCCCCTGGGGTTGACCAACTGAGTATGAAATGCTATTCCCCGGAAGCTATACCTAAGATGGCAGCCCCATCCCGGTGGATAGGGAACCTTGGGCCAACAACCTGCTGTTACCGAAACATCAATTTATTCTAGAATCCGATAATGAAAGAATACGGACTGATTTTACGGCGACGACTCTTAGCGCGAAACAACGGACAAGAATAGGAACAAGGAACGTTTTAGCCCAGCAGGGTAAATTGGCACAACTTGCCAATGAGGCACGCCGCATGAAGCTTGAGATACTGGGACTGAGTGAAGTCCGTTGGCCAAACTTTGGAGAACACAGAACGCCGTTGGGACAAGTTCTGCTATACTCTGGTTTACGAGGTGAACACGCTCCCCGGCATCGCGGAGTTGGCTTCCTACTAAGCGCTCAGGCACACTATGCGCTTATGAAGTGGGAACCTATAAGTGAAAGGATAATCGTTGCCAGATTTAGAACACGGGTCCGAAACCTTACTATAATCCAATGTTATGCGCCAACCAATGGTGCTGATCTGCAAGACAAAGAGAACTTCTACAGTCAACTCAATGCCGTCGTAGATAGAATTCCGAAGGGTGATATCAAGATCTGTTTGGGCGACTTCAATGCGAAGATCGGATCCGACAACTCGAACCATGAGCGCATTATGGGACGCCATGGTCTCGGAGAAATGAGCGAAAACGGAGAGCTGTTCGCAGAATTTTGTGGTAATAGCGACATGGTGATCGGGGGATCGCTCTTCGCTCATCGACCGGTTCACAAGGTCACGTGGGTCTCCCGTGACGGCTTTACAGAAAATCAAATCGACCACATCTGCATCAGCCGAAAATGGAAACGGAGTCTTCTTGATGTACGGAATAAACGTAGTGCCGATATCGCGTCTGATCATCACCTCTCCATACGCCTGCGCATTGCGCGGATTCGTCGGCAGGAGGAAAGAGTTGGACGACGATTCAACACACGGCGACTGGAAGATGCCACGGTGAAACGGTCCTTCGTTGAAGAACTGGAGACGCGTGCTGCAGATATTCCGGAAGGTGGCAGCGTGGAAGACCAATGGACCGCCATCAAGAATGCCTTCATCGCCACTAGCGAGAACAATCTGGGCGAACTGCGCATCCAGAGAAAACAATGGATCACCGATGAGACCTGGAGAAAGATAGAGGTGCGAAGAGAAGCCAAAGCCGTGATAGAGCGATCGAAAACCAGAGGAGCCAAAGTCTGAGCCCGTCAATGATACGCGGCTCTTGAGAAGGAAGTAAAACGCTCATGTCGACGGGACAAGCGAGCGTGGGCAGACTCTCTGGCCGACGAAGGAGAGAGAGCCGCCGCAACCGGGGACATTCGCCTCCTCTACGATATCTCACGACGCTTAAGCGGGGCGAAGATGAATGCAACGATGCCTGTGAAAGACGCGAATGATCAGTTATTGGCCGACCCAACTGACCAGCTGAAACGCTGGTTCGAGCACTTCGAACAACTTTTTCAAGTGCCTGCTAGGCCATCACCACCTCGGCATGATCTGCCTAGGATCCGACGTATAACACGCGTCAATACCGAAGCTCCATCACTGCTAGACATTCAAACAGCCATCCAAAGCATGAAATCGAATAAAGTTCCAGGGGTCGATCGCATATCAGCCGAGATGCTCAAAGCTGACCCCATGACATCTGCTCAACTACTGCATCGTTTATTTCGTAATATCTGGGACACCGCAACTTTCCCGGTCGACTGGATGCAAGGTATCTTAGTGAAGGTGCCCAAAAAGGGTGACCTGACTGTATGCGATAACTGGCGAGGCATTATGTTGCTGTGTACCGTTCTCAAAGTTCTGTGCAAAATTGTCCTAGCCCGGATTCAGGAGAAGATCGATGCGACTCTCCCGCGGCAGCAAGCCGGATTCCGTGCCGGAAGATCCTGTGTGGACCATATCGTCACGCTCCGCATCATCCTGGAGCAGGTCAACGAATTCCAAGAGTCCCTTTACTTGGTATTCATTGACTACGAAAAAGCTTTCGACCGTCTCAATCACGAGAATATGTGGGGCGCCCTGAGACGCAAAGGAGTCCCTGAGAAAATCATCGGCCTCATCGAGGCACAGTACGAGGCCTTCTCGTGTAGAGTGCTGCACAATGGGGTCTTGTCCGATCATATCCGGGTCGTAGCTGGTGTGAGGCAAGGATGTATTCTATCACCGTTACTGTTCCTCATCGTAATCGACGAGATTCTGGTAGATGCGATTGACCGTGAACCAAACCGCGGGCTGTTATGGCCGCTTATAACCATGGAGCACCTAAACGACTTCGAATTGGCGGATGATGTTGCACTCCTCGCGCAACGGCGCTCTGATATGCAGAGTAAGCTCAACAAAACCAAATCGTTGGATGTAAACATGGTGACTCCTTCCAGTTTCACAGTAGCCGGGCAACCAGTGGATAATGTTGAAAGCTTCCAATATCTTGGTAGCCAAATGGTGTCAGACGGCGGTACCAAGATCGACATAGGCGCACGGATAAAGAAAGCAAGGGCTGCCTTTGCGTGTTTAAGAAATATCTGGAAAAACAGGCAGATAAGTGAACGCACCAAAATACGAATTTTCAACTCTAACGTGAAATCTGTGCTGTTATACGCTAGCGAAACATGGTGTGTATCAGTGGAGAACACTCAACGGCTGCAGGTGTTCATTAACAGATGCCTGCGGTATATAATTCGGGCCTAGTGGCCTCACAACTGGATCTCAAACAACGAGCTCCATCGTCGTTGTCACCAGAGGCCGATAGCAACAGAAATTCGGGATCGGAAGTGGGGCTGGGTCGGCCACACTCTACGTAGGGGCGGAAACGAAATCTGTAAACAAGCATTAGACTGGAACCCAGCGGGAAATCGCAGCAGAGGCAGACCCACAGGCTCATCTAACCTGGCAACAGGTTAAAGCGATAGCCGGGCAACGCTCAGGATGGAGATCTTTCAAGTCGCCCCTTTGCACCACCGGAGGTGTACAGGATCCATAAGTAAGGTTGACCAACTACCAGGAGAGCTATTTAAACACGGTGGTGAGGCACTGGCTAGAGCGCTGCACTGGGTCATTACCAAGATTTGGGAGGATGAAGTTTTGCCGCAGGAGTGGATGGAAGGTGTCGGGTGTCCCATCTACAAAAAGAGCGATAAGCTGGATTGGTGCAACTATTGCGCAATCACATAGCTGAACGCCGCCTACAAGGTACTCTCCTACGCCGCCTACAAGGTACTGCCGTCGACTAGCACCAATTGCAAGGGAGTTTGTGGGGCAGTACCAGGCGGGTTTTATGGGTGAACGCTCCACCACGGACCAGGTGTTCGCCATTCGCCAAGTACTGGAGAAATGCCGCGAATACAACGTGCCCACACATCATCTATTCATCGACTTCGAAGCTGCATTTGATACAATCGATCGGGACCAGCTATGGCAGCTAATGCACGAACACGGATTTCTGGATAAACTGACACGGTTGATCAAAGCGACGATGGATCGGGTGATGTGCGTAGTTCGAGTTTCAGGGGCATTCTCGAGTCCCTTCGAAACCCGCAGAGGGTTACGGCAAGGTGATGGTCTTTCTGTTGATGTCCATGTGATGTCTGTTATTCAACATCGCTTTGGAAGGGGTAATACAAAGAGCAGGGATTAACACGAGTGGTACAATTTCCAATATGGCCGTCCTGCTATTTGGCTTCGCCGACGACATTGATATCATGGCACGTAACTTTGAGAAGATGGAGGAAGCCTACATCAGACTGAAGAGGGAAGCCAAGCGGATCGGACTAGTCATCAACACGTCGACGACGAAATACATGATAGGAAGAGGTTCAAGAGAAGATAATGTGAGCCACCCACCGCGAGTTTGCATCGGTGGTGACGAAATCGAGGTGGTTGAAGAATTCCTGTACTTGGGCTCACTGGTGACTGCCGAAAATGGTACCCGCAGAGAAATTCGAAGACGCATAGTGGCTGGAAATCGTACGTACTTTGGACTCCGAATAGAGTTCGCCGTCGTACCAAACTGACAATCTACAAAACGCTCATTAGACCGGTAGTCCTCTACGGACACGAGACCTGGACGATGCTCGTGGAGGACCAACGCGCACTTGGAGTTTTCGAAAGGAAAGTGCTGCGTACCATCTATGGTGGGGTGCAGATGGCGCAAGGTACGTGGAGTAGGCGAATGAATCACGAGTTGCATCAGCTGTTGGGAGAACCATCCATCGTTCACACTGTGAAAATCGGACGACTGCGGTGGGCCGGGCACGTAGTCAGAATGTCGAACAGTAAACCGGTGAAAATGGTTCTCGACAACGATCCGACGGGCACAAGAAGGCGAGGTGTGCAGCGGGCAAGGTGGATCGATCAGGTGGAAGATGACTTGCGGATCCTCCGTAGACTGCGTGGTTGGCGACGTGTAGCCATGGACCGAGCCGAATGGAGAAGGCTCTTATATACCGTACACTCTAACTTTCACCTACTCAGTGACTGAGTAAAATTGTATTGCCATCTCTTTTCTTCCCACGGAAATTTTACTCAGTTTCCTTCAAAAGCAGGATTACTCATAGTTTTGCGTTGTCCTGCTTTTGACAGAAATTGAGTAAAATTTCCGTGGGATAGAAAGAGAGAGCAATACAATTTTACTCAGTCACTGAGTAGGTGAAAGTTAGTGTGTACAGGCCACTTTGCCCTTAGTATGAATTAATAATAATTAATGAGTAAACGAACGCGATAACCAATAAACGCCATAAACCAATAGATATAATCGTATGAGAGAATGAGTGACTGCTTAAGTGAATGAGTGCGTAAATGAATGAGGGAGTAAGTGAGCGAATGAGTAAATGATAAAGAGAGTAAGTGAGTGAATGGGCAAGTAGTTGAGAGTAAGTGAATGAGTAAATGAGTGAGTCAGTAAGTGAGTGAGTGAGTTAATGAGTGAGTGAATAAGATAGTAAGCTAGTAAGAGAGTAAGTTAGTGTGTGAGTAAGTGGGTTAGTAATTAAGTCAGTGAATAAGTGAGCATGGAAAGCTTGGGAGTGAGGAAAAATTAATGAACGAGAGGAACGAGGGATTGAGTGAGTTAGTAAAAAGACTAGTTAATCAATTAGTGAGGAAGAAAGCATGTGAAGCCATGAGTAACTGATTTTGATGTTGAGCAAATGAATAAGTGAGTTAGTGAGTAAGCGAGAGATTTAATGAGAATTAATGATTATTTGAGTAAGAATAAAAACCGGACGAATTAATCAATAGGTGAGAAAGTGAATGAGTTAGTGATTAAGTGAGTACACAGAAAAAAATTCCATGGTAACAATTACTATTTTGTAGACTACGCCATGTTTTGAAAACAACCACAAATTTTCAGTTAAATTAACCATGCATTCGAACAAATTCACCACTGATTCAGTTCATGTAACAACATTCCACCAGGACCACAGTTGATTTTTACTGCGCGCATGGTAAAATCAAACGGGTTTGTTGTCTGCTGAAAATCGGCGGTGCGTATTCTTAAATTAACCCTCGGAATGGTAGTTTCGACCGCAACATTTTTTTTGCGTGTATGCGAGATAGTGCATGGATAAGTAAATAAATGATTCAGTGGGTGAATAAGCAAATGTAAAAGTATAATAGTGGGTAAGGAAGTTAACTAATGAGATAACGAGCCAATATGTGTGTAAGTTAGTGACTAAGTGAATGAGTGAGAATGTGATTGAGTGAAAAAGAGAAAGAGTTAGAGGTTATACAAGTGAATGTAAATATAAGAGAATCAGTTTGTGAGTAGATGAAAACCCCCAAATTTATCCCCCAGTGGTGATTATGCCTTTCTCGATTCAATGTGTTGAATTCGAATTAGAATGGTAAATGCAACGTAAATTGCCTACATTTTGGCGGTAAAAGCGTTGATGCGATTATATCACGCTGCCTTAGAATTACTCAACTATGAGAGTAATGGATTGCGTCACGGCTAAATTGATTAATGATTTGAAGTGTACATGTAAACAGCGTATTTGTTGAAAGAAAAATAGAAATATTATTCAAGCCGCATAAGTTATTAGCAAACAAAAACAATAGTGTCCAACTAGGAAAGTTTCTCCTTCGAATGAAACTAGTTGCACTCGAATCGGTCAAGTCCTTCTATATGAAACGAGTTTAACAAAAAAAAAATTCCCGTGGCTACACACATACGCACATACGCACAGACGAACATTTGCTTAGTCGATTGGTATATAACACTATGGGTCTCCGAGCCTCGTATCAAAATTTGGCTTTTGGAGTGGAATAACAGCCTTCTGGTACAACTCTGTTGTACGAGAAAGACAAAAAGATTGCGCGAATATGTGAATGTATGATACTGTGTGTGAGTAAGTGAATGTTTAAGATTGAAAGAAATTGTGAATGAGTTAGTCTTCACTAAACAATTCAAACATCGCATTGATTTTACCTTTTGTGCCAGGGCATCATCATTCTTCTTAATTCATCTAGGGGTAATGACGGCTTTGGCAGGTTTTGTTCTATTATTGGCAGGGGGTTTTTTATGACTGATTATGCTCAAATTTGGCCCAAACATTCTTTGCATATCAAAGAATATTGTGGCCAAATTTCATAAAATTCGGTCGACAAAAACCCCCCTGCCAATAATAGAACAAAACCTGTCAAAGCCGTCTGTTCCCCTACCAGCTGACCATCATTTATGTCTTCTAGGGAGAGTTTCGATGTTCTCTATGGTGATAATTTGCTCCAACTAAATCATTTTGTTTACACTTTAGGCATTTTTCACGCGAAAAAAATAGTTTTCTTAGTGTAATTTTTCAAAAAGATGTAAAACTTTTAAAAATCGATTCTTGATGAAATCATTCTTACGCGGTTTTTATTTCACGCGGATTTTAGAGTTTTCGCGGTTTTTACTTATCCCTCGTGTAAAAACCGACTTCAGTGTAGAGTTCAATCAATTTTAGCTTAACGTCTCGGTACTTTGTATGATATTTTTTTATTATTATTTAATATGAATGTTTTGGAGTTATTCACAAATCACAACCTTCCTGGACGCTCTTTAGCAACTTTCCAAATATTAACAGAAAGACTTGTATTGTAATCTTCTATATATATAAAAACCAATCTATGTATGTATGTTCGCTAACTACTTCTGAACCACTTGGCCGATTTCAACCAAATTTGGTACAGACATTCTCTATCCTCAGAGGAAGTTAACAAAGGGGTGGGATGGTCATGTAGAAAAGGGGGAGGGGTGGTGGGAAGGGTTTTGTTCAGAAAACGAACAATTCTGTGTAACTTTCAACTCCCAGGACCGATTTCAACCAAATTTTGTACACATATTCACTACGAGGAGGTAATCATATGGGAGGGGATTTGGGAAAGGGGAGGTCTGGAGGGAGGGTTTTGTTTAGAAAACGGGCAATTCAAAGTAAATCATGAACCCTGTACCGATTTCAACCAAATTTGGTACACATTCTACATCATAAGGAAAAAGATAACAAAGGGATGGGATGGTCATTGGAAAAAAGGGAGGGTATAGGGGAGGTGTTGTCTTTGGAAAACGAGCAACTCAGTGTAACTCCCAACCCCAGGACCGATTTCAATCAAATTTTGTACACATATTCACTATGAGGAGCCGATCGTACGGGAGGGAAATTTGGATAAGGGGTAGGGGTCTGAAGGGAGGGTATTGTTCAGAAAACGGGCAATTTAGTGTAACTTCTGAACCCCTGTACCGATTTCAACCAAATTTGGTACACATTTTCTATCCCTAGGAGAAGATAACAAAGGGGTGAAATGGCCGTTGAGAAAAGAGGAAGGGTAAAGGAAAGCGGTTGTCTTTAGAAAACGGGCAATTCAGTGTAACTCCTGACCCCAGGACCAATTCTAAGCAGATTAAATGATTAAATCATTCAACTATATGATTAAAGATTATGATAAATGAATTATAATTTTTTGAAAATGATGACTGATAATGATTAATGATTAAATTCATTTTTGACAATAATTAACGATTATGAATAATGAAAAAAACCGTTGGATTATGATTAACGATTACCGATCGCGATTAAATGTTGACACACTATGTGTATGGTTAATGATTAACGATCGATATGATTAATGATTGATGATTATGAATGATCAAATTGCATAGTGATCCATAATCGAGTAACGTTTATTCCAAATTTTAAAAGGTATGATAATTATATGATAACTAGCTTTATGTACCCGGCCTTGCTCGGAGTTGCCAGTTTAATTCGCAGTTTTTTTCACCATCGGAATTGGAATAGGTCAAAAGGATAATTGTGTTTTCTTATTGATATTTCATCATTTGATTAAAAGAAGGTAGATTACATTTGAAAACATTGACTGATTTTGAAAATGGGATCAAACCCAAAATCGCTTTTATTCCGGGCAAACGTCTATTTCTAAAGAAGGAAAAACATACACCGATGCCTTATTCCGGAAAAACGTCTATTTTTAAAGAAATGATCACATTTACCGTCCAGAAGGAAACACTTTAATCATTGCTTTTCTCTGGGCAAACCATGATTTCGATGAAGTGTTGAGTTGATCGATCCCTGTCATCTTCGCCTTCTTAAGAAAAAGAATGTTTGTTCCAAATTTGGTTGAAATCGGGCAAGGTACAGAAGTTATGCTGGAACATTGGATCATTGCATACCTTGCTTTTATTTATTAATCTTGAATCATTATCATATAATTATCATACCTTTTAAAATTTGGAATAAAGGTTACTCGATTATGGATCACTATGCAATTTGATCATTCATAATCATCAATCATTAATCATATCGATCGTTAATCATTAACCATACACATAGTGTGTCAACATTTAATCACGATCGGTAATCGTTAATCATAATCCAACGGTTTTTTCATCTATTATTCATAATCGTTAATTATTGTCAAAAATGAATTTAATCATTAATCATTATCAGTCATCATTTTCAAAAATTATAATTCATTAATCATAATCTTTAATCATAGAGTTGAATGATTTAATCATTTAATCTGCTTAGAATTGGTCCTGGGGTCAGGAGTTACACTGAATTGCCCGTTTTCTAAAGACAACCGCTTTCCCTTTACCCTTCCTCTTTTCTCAACGGCCATTTCACCCCTTTGTTATCTTCTCCTAGGGATAGAAAATGTGTGTACCAAATTTGGTTGAAATCGGTACAGGGGTTCAGAAGTTACACTAAATTGCCCGTTTTCTGAACAATACCCTCCCTTCAGACCCCTACCCCCTTATCCAAATTTCCCTCCCGTACGATCGGCTCCTCATAGTGAATATGTGTACAAAATTTGATTGAAATCGGTCCTGGGGGTTGGGAGTTACACTGAGTTGCTCGTTTTCCAAAGACAACACCTCCCCTATACCCTCCTTTTTCCAATGACCATCCCATCCCTTTGTTATCTTTTCCTTATGATGTAGAATGTGTGTACCAAATTTGGTTGAAATCGGTACAGGGGTTCATGATTTACTTTGAATTGCCCGTTTTCTAAACAAACCCCTCCTCCAGACCCTCCCCTTTCCCAAATCCCTCCCATATGATTACCTCCTCGTAGTGAATATGTGTACAAAATTTGGTTGAAATCGGTCCTGGGAGTTGAAAGTTACACAGAATTGTTCGTTTTCTGAAAAAAAAACCCCCCCACCACCGCTCCCCCGTTTCCAAATGACCATCCCACCCCTTTGTTAACTTCCTGTGAGGATAGAGAATGTGTGTACCAAATTTGGTTGAAATCGGTCCTGGGAGTTGAAAGTTACACAGAATTGTTCGTTTTCTGAACAAAACCCCTCCCACCACCCCTCCCCCTTTTCTACATGACCATCCCACCCCTTTGTTAACTTCCTCTGAGGATAGAGAATGTCTGTACCAAATTTGGTTGAAATCGGTCCTGGGAGTTGAAAGTTACACAGAATTGTTCGTTTTCTGAACAAAACTCCTCCCCCCACCCTCCCCTTTTCTACATGACCATCCCACCCCTTTGTTAACTTCCTCTGAGGATAGAGAATGTCTGTACCAAATTTGGTTGAAATCGGCCAAGTGGTTCAGAAGTAGTTAGCGAACATACATACATAGATTGGTTTTTATATATATAGAAGAAGAAGATGTTTGCCTGTTTTTAATATCTTTTTCTTTTTTTCTCATGTTTGGTTTATTTAAAGTTAATTGGCTAATTTCCGGGCATTGACCACCCAACAAGTACGCTATGTAATTACGAAGTCTTAATACTTGATTTAATTCGAAATTTGGATATAAGGTAACTACTTTCCTTCGGTGTGGTTTGCACCCACGACCTCAGTATGTTTTAGGGTCAAATTTATTTGCACACTATTTTAATTTTTATTCATTTCAAAAATCGTTACTTTTGAGCTTAGACCGACAAAACAGTGCAGTCTCAAAGTGGAAAGTCATGAATTTTCAACATCATGCTAATATTAATTGAAATCAATCTGCTTTGAAAACTTATGCGAGGTATATGAAACCGGTCCTATTTTTTAAATGAGGTTGTAATAATCCAGAATCCAAGACGATTCGGTAAAAGCTGCATCCGTTTCAATGCGATCCCTGGAATCGTGCGAGTTAGGTGATGACAACTTTAGCAAACATAACACGTTCTGGTCATCTGTTTCTAACAGAGAAGTTTTTTTTACGACCGAACTGGATCAGTGTTAGGGTGGCTAAAAAAAAATCATAAAATTACGTGGCTTGAATTGAATCATAAAAAAGAATGAACGTAACAAGCCAATTAGATTGTTGTTAGATGGTTCAAAATTTCGGAAGATTCGTATATGATTTTATGTTAAATGTCAAAGAAAGGCTTATATAATCGAACTTCCAACTTGTTGCGAGAAAATCGGTTGATGATTGCTATATGAAAAGTTGGTTCATGTTTTTCTTAGCTTTTGTGCACACATATACATATACATACACACGGACAGACAGACATTTGTTTAGTTCGTCGAGTCGATTAGTATATGACACCATAGGTCCCCGAGCAATCCATTAAATGTTCGTTATTGGAGTGAAATGACGGAAATGACGGAACATCTTTGTGAATGAAAAGTGTCTTTTTGGCCACCCTACTCTATCCATGTCTTAGAAGAAGTCACACTGTCTGTCGATCCAAATTATCATATCAGCTGAACATGTGCTTAAATATCAAAAACTTTCTTAGTAGGTGTGATTTAACGTTCCTATCACCAACGACCATCGTTATACAAACACGCTGATCTAAAGAAAGTAAATTTCGTTATCGAAATGTCGAACTAGACGATACGTCGACGGCCGCAGAATGAATCGTTAATTAGTGGTAGCTGGCGTCTTCACATTGATCGGTAGAAAGAATGAAATGATATTTGAGTCCGATTTGTATGCTTAATAGAAAACTAGTTTTTATGAAATTTAACCCGTACGTTCGATTGTTATGTCACAAATAATATAAATAGATATAAATACATTGTTTATATGCTTAATATAATCTAATTTAAATAATTCGACTAAATTGGTCAATCTTCTTTTTGGTTTTATAACTTACACAAGTAATGTATTTCTTCAACACATAACATTCATCACACAGCACATTCTTTTCTGATCTTAAACTTATTATTAGGCGAACAAAATAGCTCGCTACTGAAATACGAAATTATTTACCTTCGTCCAGACCGCATTATGCTTTCGTGCTGTGCGGTTCTTTTTTCTGTTTGCTAAAGAAAGTTTTTTATATTACCCCCATTGCGGACTTTGGTTGATCCCGTGTCCTCGTTCAACGTTGGACCCGTTCTCTGAAGTAACATTCCGACAAGCGGTGATAATCCTGCAAGGACACTGGTCTGGGAAAAACCTCTCCACGCTCAGCAATGATCATACAAAGCAAGACCATGCTAAGAGTGGCTGGGTTCGATTCCCGGTGCCGGTCTAGGCAATTTTCGGATTGGAAATTGTCTCGACTTCCCTGGGCATTAGGTATCTTCGTGTTAGCCTCATGATATACGAATGCAAAAATGGTAACTTGGCTAAGAAACCTCGCAGTTAATAACTGTGGAAGTGCTTAATGAACACTAAGCTGCGAGGCGGCTCTGTCCCAGTGTGGGAATGTAATGCCAATAAGAAGAAGAAGAAGAATAAGTAACAATCATTCACATGAATTAGAAATAAATTTCTATTGCTTATTTTTCACCTTTCTCGTATACAAAGTATACGTAAAGGCTACATGTTCGCTCCAAAAATGAAATTTTTATAGGAGGCCCGGAGACCCATAGTGTTATATACAGATCGACGAATTGAGGTGATGTCTGTGTGTGTGCGCAAAACACTATGCAAAAATGTCACTCATTTTTCAGGCACTTATCGTTTACCGTATTCGTTATCGTATTCGACGCATATTGCTGCCTCATTGTTTCCTACTAAAAATTGGCCAGATAGAGCTATGGGATCGGAAATTATGTCCAAAATACCATTTTTATAGAGAAATCGCAAAAAAAAATGTCACTCGTTTCTTCAACGGATTTACTCCCAACAAGTTGCATTCGGGGCCCTCCTTAGCCGTGCGGTAAGACGCGCGGTTACAAAGCAAGACCATGCTGAGGGTGGCTGGGTTCGATTCTCGGTGCTGGTCTAGGCAATTTTCGGATTGGAAATTGTCTCGACTTCCCTGGGCATTAGGTATCATCGTGTTAGCCTCATGATATACGAATGCAAAATGGTAACTTGGCTAAGAAACCTCGCAGTTAATAACTGTGGAAGTGCTCAATGAACACTAAGCTGCGAGGCGGCTCTGTCCCAGTTTAGGGATGTAATGCCAATAAGAAGAAGAAGAAGAAGTTGCATTCGACGCAAAATCCTGTCTCATTATTTCCTATCGAAAATTGGCCGGATCGGACTATGTGCTCGAAAGTTATGGCCAAAATACGATTTCTTATACAGAAATCGCAAAAAAGTCACTCATTTTTAAAGCACTTATCCTTTACCGATTAGCACTCAACAAGTAGCATTCGATGCAAAATCCTGTCCCATTGTTTCCAATTGAAAATTGGCCTGATCGGACTATGGGATCGGAAATTATGTCCAAAATACCATTTTTGCCTTCCTCGTATACAAAGTAAAGGCTATATGTTCGCTCCAAAACCGAACTTTTTATAGGAATCTGTGGCAAGCATGTGGTCACGCATTGTGCGAAAATGCGGGCACACGAACAACGCGTGTTCCACCGTTTCCTCTAAACCTGCGCACACCGGACACTCGGGCGAGGCCGAGTGTCCGAACCGGTGTAGGTACTGCCTGAAGCAACCATGGCCTTTAAGGACCTGGGTCAGGTGGAAAGTGATTTCCCCATGGCGCCTCTTGACCCACGTACCTATCTCCGGTATCAAACTATGTGTCCATCTACCCTTAGTGGAACTGTCCCACGCACGCTGCCATTTAACCATTGAGGCCAACCTGACAGTCCTACGGATGCCTCTCGTGCCGCGCATTTCGAAGCACTCTATGTCTTCACCGATAACGATGTCAATAGGCATCATACCGGTGATGACGCAAAGTGCATCGTGCGACACGGTACGGTACGCGCTCGCAACTCTTAGGCACATGAGCCTATACGTACTTTCTAACTTCGTTCTGTAGCAGTTAATACGCAGGGCCGTGCCCCAAGCTGGCCCCCCATAACTCAGTATGGACAGAGCAACGCTAGCCAGAAGCTTGCACTTGCTGGCATAAGCCGCAGAGCTATTGGACATCATCCAGGACAATGCCACTATAGCTGTGGAGGCACGCTTGCAGGCGTAATTGACGTGGCTACCAAAGGTGAACTTATCGTCGATCATTACCCCCAAGAGTTTGATGGAGCGTTCAAAGGTGACCGTGCAGTTGCCTGCCCTTATCACCGCTTGTTGCTCCGACTTTCGGTTGTTAACAACAACCACCTCAGTCTTGTGGTGAGCCAGTTCTAACTTCCTGGAACTCATCCACTCCTCCACAATTGTGATCGAGTGGGCTGCAGTCAACTCCACCTCTTCGATCGATTCGCCGTAGACCTCCAGCGTAATATCGTCAGCGAAGCCGACGATTACCACGCCCACCGGGAACTTCAACCTCAAGACAGTCGTACGTCGTACATGACGTTCCATAACACCGGACCCAGTATAGAACCTTGCGAAACCCCTGAGGTTATGTCAACGCACTTCCGACCCGCCTCCGTGTCGTATACCAGTACTCGATTCTGGAAGTAGCTTCTGAGAATCTTGTACAGGTACTCGGGAATTCCAAGACGCAGGAGCGCATCTGCAATAGCTGCTCAACTGGCACTATTGAAAGCATTCCTCACGTCGAGAGTCACTATTGCACGATAGCGAACTCCCCTCCTTTTACGCTGGATAGCTATCTCCGCGGATTTGGTAACCGACAAGATAGCGTCTACGGTCGACTTACCCTTTCGGAAGCCAATTACCGATAGACCATCCGCACCCTCCGTGCGTATCAACAACCTGTTGAGGATGATCTTCTCGAGCACCTTCCCCGCCGTATCAAGCAGGCATATTGGTCTATATGCCGACGGATCCCCCGGTGGTTTTCCCGCCTTTGGCAATAGGACCAAGCTCTGCCTTCTCCATGCTTCAGGGAAGACTCCCTCGTCCAGGCATCATCAGGCATGACAGATCTGAACATCTCGGGAGCCTCAGCAATGGCCACTTTGATGGCCAGGTTCGGAATACCATCCGGTCCTGGCGCCTTACCTACACTAAGGGACTTTGCAATCTCCGCAAGTTCCGCCACAGTTATTCTTCCCTCGTCGGCCTCCCCGGCCCCTGGCAGCTCCACAAAGAGAGGCAAGAGCTCTGCGATGATCCTCTCCAGCATCTCTGGAGACCGCTCTGTAGGGGCCATCGCCCCAAGTGTCTTGGCCATTACGACCCTGTAGGCGTCACCCCATGGATTCGCGTTGGCACTTTGACACAGGCCCTCGAAGCAGGCTTTTTTGCTTGATCTAATCTCAGTCTTCAGAGCGGCTCTAGCAGCCACGAACGCCACTCGTCGTTCAACACGCTCCTCTTCTGTGCGTGCTCGCTGCATCCGCCTCCTTGCCCGTAGGCAGGCGCGGCGCAGGTTCGCAATTGCTTGAGTCCACCAGTAAGCAGGTGGCCTCCCATTCCTAGGGTGGACTTTCCTAGGCATGGTGGCATCGCATGCACGCGAGAGTACTGTTACCAGCTGCTCGCCGCTTCCTTAAACACCTCGTCGTCGAAGTATGATGTCTTCCACATACGAGGGCTAGGCCTCGCCCCTTCTTCCGTCCGGTGAATGCTGGTCGTATAGTCGATACTGTAGCGAACCGCCAGGTGGTCGCTGTTAGTGTAGCCATCATCTACCCTCCAGTTCGAACTACTCGTTTGGCCAGGGCTCCAGAACGTAACGTCGATAATCGACTCGGCCCCGTTCCAGCTGTAGGTACTTTTGCCGACATTAGCCAAGTCCGCATCCAACATGGTCAGTGATTCCAGCAGGATCTGCCCCCGTTGATTCGTGGATCGGCTTCCCCATTCCACGGCCCAAGCGTTGAAGTCCCCCGCTATCACCACCGGCCTACGCCCCATCAAGTTAGCCGTCAAACAATCTAGCATTCGACCGAACTGCTCGATCGACCATCGAGGAGGCGCATAACAGCTGCAGAAGAAGACCCCGTTGATTTTGGCAATGACGAAGCCCTCGTGTGTCGAAGACACCGCCTCTTGGACTGGGTATTTCCCCGTTGTCCATATCGCCGCCATTTTAGACCCATCAGTGACCCAATTACCGTTCCTGGCGGGTACCCGGTAAGGATCTGCTATGATGGCGATATCCATCCCCCATTCAGCAACTGTCTGACACAGCAGTTGCTGGGCTGCATTACAGTGGTTCAGATTTAGCTACGTTACCTGCACTGTGATTTTGCAGCACGCTTAAACGCCGGGCACTTCGAACCCCCCATGGGGTGCTTGCTGTTCGCAGCTTTGCTGGAACAGATCAAACAGTTGGGAGGGTTCATGCAGCATTGTGCCTTATGTCCCTCCAATCCGCAGCGTCGACAAAGCTTGCTTCTGTCAGGGCCTTTGCAGTCCCATTGCTTGTGCCCCGGTTCCAGGCACTTGAAGCAAACTTCGGGTTGCTCATATATTCGTGAATGATGTTACCTTCATCCTGCAGCGTGGAGGACTGCTGTTGTTTGCGGACGATCTTAAAATTTACCTCGTTGTTCGAAACCTGGCGGACTGCCTAGAATTGCAAAAACGTTTAGATATCTTCAATGATTGGTGTGATCGAAACATGATGGTTCTTGCCATCGCTAAATGCAACGTGATAAGCTTTCGTCGCACTGTAGATACCATGATCTTCGATTATAATATTGCAGGTACTACTCTACAACGTGTCGACCATATCAAAGACCTCGGTGTCATATTGGATGATAGGTTAACTTACAATCGTCACTTATCTACTACTATTGACAAAGCGAATCGCCAGCTCGGAATCATGTTCAAAATTTCCAGTGAATTTCGAGATCCTTTGTGTTTCAAAGCACTCTACTGCTCATTAGTGCGGTCTCATTTGGAATTTGCTTCAGTTGTTTGGAATCCTTATCAAGCCGTATGGACGGCTCGCTTGGAAGCTGTCCAGCATAAGTTCGTCCGCTACGCACTACGCCATCTCCCTTGGAGGGACTCGCTCAATCTTCCACCATACGCTGATCGTTGTCGCTTACTAGGACTGGATACTCTTGGCAAGCGGAGGAATGTGGCTCAAGCAGTTTTTATCGCTAAATTATTGCTCTCTGAATACGATGTGCCAGATTTGTTGACAAAGATACAACTTTACGCACCCTCTCGTACACTCCGGCCTAGAGATTTATTGTATGAAGCAGTTCAAAGCACGAACTATGCCGCCAACAGCTGCTTCGTCGCTTCAACGAAGGAGCCATTTATTTCGACTTCAACATCAACGCATCTAGATTTCGGTATTGTTTGACAAGATATTTTAATGACTGACAATGTTCCAAATAGTAATTAAGTTTTCATGTAGACCATACAGTCAGATGAAATATAAATAAATAAATAAATAAATAAATAAATAAATAAATAAATAAATAAATAAATAAATAAATAAATAAATAAATAAATAAATAAATAAATAAATAAATAAATAAATAAATAAATAAATAAATAAATAAATAAATAAATAAATAAATAAATAAATAAATAAATAAATAAATAAATAAATAAATAAATAAATAAATAAATAAATAAATAAATAAATAAATAAATAAATAAATAAATAAATAAATAAATAAATAAATAAATAAATAAATAAATAAATAAATAAATAAATAAATAAATAAATAAATAAATAAATAAATAAATAAATAAATAAATAAATAAATAAATAAATAAATAAATAAATAAATAAATAAATAAATAAATAAATAAATAAATAAATAAATAAATAAATAAATAAATAAATAAATAAATAAATAAATAAATAAATAAATAAATAAATAAATAAATAAATAAATAAATATATGCCCACAGGGTATACCGACCACCCCACCTTGACGCTCCCTAACTTGACTAACTTGGAGGCGTCCGCTGCAGATAGCCGAACCAATGCTACCTGTGTCCCTGCCGGACCTTTCCGTAGCCGAACGGCTGCGGTGGATGCCTCCACTTCACACTGACGCCGCAGTGCCGTGACGAGCTCTTCGACTTCGGTGATCTCGTCCAGGTCTTTAACCCTCAGATTCACCTCCGTCGTGAGTGCCCTCACCTTGACCGTCTCGCCCAGGACTTCCTCCGCCAACTTCTTGTAGGCGGCGCCCTTTTGCGAGACGCCCCGCTTTAGCTCGAGGATCATCTCGCCCATCCGGGTACGTCTTATTCGACGTACGTCGGCACCGAGTTCACCGAGCTTGACATAACTCCTCATCGCCTTCAAGACGTCCGAGTACTTAGCTTCGTCCGTTTTAATGACTAGGAGGCGTCATCCCCCTCTATTTCCCTGGTCTGAGGCGGCTGAGAGCTCTCAGCCTGCCGTAACCCCTTACCACCGTCTTTCCTGGGTGGGCGGACCTTTCCAGGCCCTTCCTCCCCCGGTTTTGGAGGTACCTGACTGGAGTTCAGCCTCCCAGCCCCACCACCCTTGTTCGGGGTAGTAACCCTCCGCGTTTTGGAGCGGCCCCCCAGGGAGCTCATCCCCTGGAGACTGTATCCCCTGTTTTTGTGTCTGCTCCGTTGGAGCAGTCACCCCCGACGTGCCCGCGAATACTTGAGCCTCAGTCTGGGTAGACTTTAGCACCACCGTCTTCGCTGGCACGCCCTCGGTCGATTCGACCTTGCCCAAATCCGTGAATTCTTGGGCCTCAGTATGGGTAGACCTTGACTCCACAGATTTCACGGGTTCGCACTTGGCCGTCCCGACCGCCGTTTCCAGCTTGGCGTCCAACATCGATTCTTACTGGAATTTCATTTAAAAAACTCCGAGAACTCCTGTAGAAATTCGTCTTTCGTGCGCAGATTCATCCCAGAAATTTCTGCGGGTCATCCACCGGAAATTTTCATGGAAATGTCAAATGTTTCATTGAATCTGCTGAAGTGCAGAAGTCACTCCAAATTATCTGTGGGAATTCCTCCGAGTATTATTACAAAAATTCCCCTGGGAAACTATTTTGAAATTTATTTGGGAATTTTGTCGTGAGTGCAAGTAAATTCTTCACAAATAACCTGCGGAAAATCTCCAGAGCTTACTTGCAGAAATCCCTTCATGAATTCCTACGGAAATCGCTTTAGAAATTCTTGCAGAAATTGATTGGTGACTTCCTGCGGAAAAACTCCCGGTTCTATTTTTGAGCACTTATTAAAGAAATTTCTGTGATCATCGCTATAACTCTTTTGAAAATTCAAAGCGGCATTCTTTTCGATTTTCTATAGAAATTCCGCTCCAGGAAATTCCTCCAAAAATTTCTTTATAATTTTTCGGGTTTTTAATGCTGCAGAAATCCTCTTTACGCTGTGGAAATTTATTTGCAAGAAATTTATACAAGGATCATCTTAGGGTCCTTGTGGAAACTTTTCGTTTTCTGATGGTAATCCTTTAAAATCGGAGTTAACCGCAAATATCATTAAAAACCCGCCTTTTGCGAATCATCTTCTAATTTTTGATCGACTTTCTGCGGAAGCACTTATTAAAATGAGGCATCTGCATTAAATCACAGAGCATTTTTATGTTTTCAATTGCTATATAAACCCTTATTCGTTCTAGATGAATGTTATAAAGGAAATATAAAATGCTCCAATATTATGAAAGAATTCTCAACGACTTTTGAAGAATGATATAATATATCATGCTGAGTGGTTCATCGTAAAAGAAACAACCAATCAGAAACTGACAAATATCTTGAAATTACAAAGAAATTGACAAGATGAAAATGGGTGTTCAATGTTCATGTCCTTCAATAGACATGGTTTGTGTGCGTCGTGTTTTAGAATGGATTAAAAATGACAACAAGCGGCGTATCTCTCCTCATAACATTTGTTTAAATCAGTGGTGGAAATCTGTGAACTTTGCTCACAAAACAAGAAGTAGGCTATGCAAAATACTCGCGAACACTTGTTTTGCGTTTTTCTTGCCTATCTACTACTCGCAGAGAAAACAGAAAAACGAACCCCGAAAAATGTTCGTGAAGCTTCGCGAGTCATTCAGGTTAATTTGCAAAATGTCATAAAACAACTTCGGAACATGTTTATCACGGATGTTCGAGGTGTTCGAGCGAGAGTACCTTTGTTTAAAGTTATTGTGTTTATCGCAAATAAAATTTATCCATTGTATTCGAAATAACCACAAATACTCGCGACCGTGATTTTTACTCCCGAACAAAATACTGCCCTGCTTTTTTATTTTGCTCTGCCCGTACTCGCGAACGAAGCAAGCACCAGAAAAATGCAGGCAGTAGGTTCGCGCGAGTGTGGCATTTTTTGTAGGTCCAATTACACTCTTTTCTTACTCGTGAAGCGAGTATTTCCACCACTGGTTTAAATAATGCTTGAAAGTGTAATGCATGCCATTAAATAAGGACTTGGACATATCCGAAAAAAAAAATGTTAATAACCTTGAAACATAAATTTGTTCTCAACAACATTCGCTTATGAAAATAAAGTCCATCTATAGATAGGCATCAAACTAATTTTCAAATAAACTTCCTTAAATTTAGCATTTTATATATTAAATTTTCACCTATAACTAAATCCGCGCGAAACCCTTAAATCGTTATGTAAATCCGCGCGGATTTGCGAGAACCGCGAGATCCCCGTAGTCGTAACAACCCTGTGGTTCATATTACTGACAATTTTATTTTTGCTGATGAGCAATTTGGTTTTCGCCATGGGCATTCAACCACTTATCAGTTATTAAGAGTTACGAACTTAATTCGGCTCAACAAATCTGAAGGATATTCGACTGGAGTTGCTCTTCTTGATATAGAGAAAGCATTTGACAGTGTTTGACATGAAGGTTTGATTGTAAAATTAATGAATTTTAATTTTCCTCAGTACATTATTAAACTGATACAAAATTATTTATCAGATCGCTCACTGCAGGTAAACTATCAGAATTCTAAATCTGATAGATTACCTGTAAGAGCTGGTGTCCCCCAAGGCAGCATACTGTGGCCCATATTGTATAACATTTTTACTTCTGACTTACCTGATTTACTACCAGGGTGTCAAAAATATTTGTTTGCAGATGACACGGGCCTTTCAGCCAAAGGGCGAATCCTTCCACTTACTTGCAAAAATGGAAAATTTCTCCGAATACTTCCAAAACTCAGCTTATAATTTTTCCACATAAGCCGAGAGCTTTTTATTTGAAACCTTCTAGCAGTCATATTGTCACTATGAATGAGGTTCCAATTAATTGGTCTAGCGAAGCCAAATATTTAGGACTTCTGCTGGACCAAAAATTAACTTTTAAAAATCACATTGAAGGCCTTCAAGCCAAATGTAACAAATATATTAAGTGTCTATATCCAGTATCCACTTATAAACAGAAAATTAAAAATTTGTCCTAGGAACAAATTTTTGATTTACAAACAAATTTTTAGGCCAGCCATGTCGTATGCTGTGCCAATATGGACTAGTTGCTGCAATACCAGAAAAAGGCACTTCAGAGGATTCAAAATAAAATTTTGAAAATGATTCTGAAGTTGCCTCCGTGGTATAGTACCAATGAACTTCATAGAATTTCTAATATTGAAACATTGCAACAAATGCCCAAAAAAATAATTTCCAATTTTAGACAAAAATCGTTGCAATCTTCTATTGCAACGATTAGCTCCCTTTACCCTTAGTATAAATTAGGTTAAGTTTAGTGTAAGTTTGAAACATTGTAATTCCTACATAGTTCAAGTCAACCAGAGAAATGCTACATTTAAACTATATTTAACTATATTTAAAAAAATTTTGGAATGCATGTTTTTAACAGATGCAACTCCTTTCACAGAGAGCTGCAAAAGATTACGTTCAACCAAATGGGGATTCGAAACGTGAAAACACGTGATTTTTGAGTTCAAACATTTCCGGAATGTTGCATACGGAATCGCATCAATGATCCAAAATCGAATCGAAGCGAAATCGCATCAATGATCCAGATTTCAATATTCTGATATAAAATTTAAGCTTATACAAACGCGAGGTCAGTCTAATGCTCAATCGAACCTATCAAGATCCCGTTGATTGCGATGACCAACAGCAGTGTTGATAGTAAACATTCTTGCCTCACTCCAACTACAATCTGGACGTGATCTGCCAAGTCTTCGTTATGTAATACTTTTGCATGTGGGTTCCTTGTACTGCGCTTCGATGTGACCGATGACTGACTTGAGAAAACCATGCGGCATATGGCACCCTACACATTTTCGTGATTATGCCTGTCAAAAACATCAACGGAAGATTTCAAGGAAGTTCCTCTTAGAAGTAAAACACAGGTTCGAATTCAGCCTACTGCCGTGGTAAATTCACAAATTCTTTGGAGCCCCGTATTCCGTGCAGTTTTGAAAGAGCATTTTCTTTTGAGAATCATTCCAAGATGTTTTACGAAAGGATAGTTTCACATCCTCGCATTTAATTATGCTGCTTTGCACATTCGATTTAAAATACTGTTATCATTGATTTGAATCATTTACTGGCTTCCGAGAGTACAAACTACGTGTTTACCTTTGGGATCGTACACTAATTACGTAAGCACTTATGGGGTGAGGGAGAGTCTGCCATTTTCTTACGTCCCATATAAATAAAAAAATGATTTGTATGGGAAAAATCTTACATGGGGGGAGGGGGGTAGTTGAAAACCCCAGAAAAAATGATTACGTAATTAGTGTACGACACCTTTGTCGAAGAGTCAATGAAGTGAGGGGCCGTTCACAAATTATGTAACGCTTTAGGGGAAGGGAGGGGGTCAGACCAAGCGTTACGGTCCATACGCAAATATTAAATCTTCCATACAAAGAGTGTTACGAGGGGGGAGGGGTCTAAAACTGCCTAAATTTGCGTTACGTAATTTTTGAACGGCACCTGATTTGATTCCAGTATTAGCTCCCAAATGATTCGAACGCATCAAAGCAATGATCGATTGAAATATACGGAGCATGCATTCTCCTTCCCCCTGATTGTTGCATCGATGCAATTATGGAATTATGGATGCGAAGGAACTTTTAAAGACTGATTCCGTGATTTGCGCAGAACCTCAAGATCAAAACGATTCTTTTCCAATGATTACATACGAATAAAATTTTCACAATTTTCACTTAACTGCCGCCCATTAACTGGCATTAAGCATACCTTTCGTGAAAATTCAATTTTTATCCTCATTTGGAATCAATTCTACCCGTAAGTGCCCCGTTAAACTTTCGTCAACACCAGCTCGCGAAACTCCAGAACAGCTGGCATTGATGACGATTGTAGGGACTGCGCGTGCCTATATAGCACTGGGAAGCGCTCTTAATTGTTTCAGTTCCTCGCAGAAATTTGTCGCGCGCGCAAATAATAGCTCTTCATTCATCGGTCCGTTCTCGACGGGAGTGAGCGAACTAGCGCTCAGTCCGTTCGCGCAGTCCTTCCTAAACTATCATCAGCTACGTAAGAAAGCAGTAGTGGGACCGGGCGTGACCGTTATCAGCTGAGAAGAGACGAAAGTTTGCGAATCTGCGATTTGAGTCCCCTATCCGGTCGTTTGCGAAATCTGTTTGTGCCGTAAGATCATCACCTGCCGCTTCAGGTCGAAGCCTGTGAGGAACAGCTAGGCATTCGCGCTACCGGCGGGGCAACATTACGCGCTCAGTTATCGTCGGTTGGCCGCACGCTGCTGAAGGGGTTTGTCAAGTCTTCAGCAAACTGCAACCCAATTCACACCTTTGCCGAGATTTTGGGTTCTGTTTCGCGCGTCCGTCGATGATGCGTCGCGGTGCGTAGCGACGACGGCGACGTGGTGCTATTTTGGAAGAAGTTATTTAGACAGAAGGTTAAACAGTGATAGCAGTAGGGGCATAGTAGAGGGAGCAGACTAAACATCGACAACTGTAAAATGCTGGTAATTTGGCTACCGAATTTCGTTTGGTTTGTTGACAGTTGACACTGTTGTGTGTGCGTTCGTGTTTTCTGTACGGTGTTTCGACCTACGGTAAACTGTCGAGTGACAGTGCGAAGGTTGACCTTACTCATAAAAGTAACTCGCATTACTATCCCCGTGATGTTACAAGACTTTGGACACGTGTAGAATTGTTATCAGTGGTGTGCTAAATCATGATCGACTGCTGCGGCCGCAGCGTGTTCTTCTGTGATGTATCTGAGTGGGCGATGAGCGGCTCATCCGAAGAGCGGCTCAGAAGGAAGTGTTCTATCCGCAAATAGTGTGTCTCGGTATGATGGAATGCACAATAATCATACAATGAGCTTCGCATTCGATTGTGATAACACAACATCTAACAGTTGTGATGGCTAACATGCCATGACCGTACGAAGAATGTGAATTGCTTATCACCGAGCTATAGCGCGGCTCTGGATGCTCTTCTGCGAAACATCTACCGCTAACCTGACGTTGACTAATTCGATCTATTATCGTTGACAATGAACAATAACTGAGCACTCCAGAGGTATTTTTATGTTTTCACCGAACTGTGGCGAGTGGGATGATTTGGAGCGATGAGCTAATTTGAGGTTTGAATTTATTCGACTACTAGACAATTTACGCCTGTTTCCATTTCACCACTTAGTTGTGTCTGGTTGATGGTTTCCATTGAGAAGGTAATTTTATCAATTACACAGCTTAACCCAATTTTGCAATCATGTTCTGAACGCAGTTTTCAGTGAATCAAAAATTGTTTTAGTGACTTTATTATATGAATCACCCATCACCCATCTGATGTACATGATTTTTTAAAGTTGTAATTATTTGTATATTTCCTTTTTTTAGAATAAATAGTGTTACGTTCTAAAATTTTAAAGTGTTCCCTAAATAGTGTTTTGTTTTATCTGTGACAAGAACATATTGAAAATCTCGAAAATTTTCCGCAATTCCACGAATCTGTGTTACGTGGCGAAATTAGCGATGAGCTAATTCCGCCATTCTTCCACTCAAATTACGCCTATTTTTGTTCCTAGCGCTTACCTAGTTCCAGAAATAGGAGACTGTCGGACCGGTCACGCTTTCGCGCGAGCACCAATTTTCCTGTCCGTCCCAGAAGTCAGGAACCTGACGATGGCCGGCACAATGGATGCACGAGATGTATTTAATGACCCCCGGCACCTGACGAAATAACCGTTGCTGCTAAAGCGGTGTCGGTCCCAATTTGAATGACATTTATCAATAGTTGCGTCAGTCAGCTAGCGCGCGCGTCCAACGCGGTGCTGCGGTGTAACAATTATGCCAAATAGGCAAATTGTGCCTCCATTCATTGAAGTTCGCGCTCGGAATGTGACGGCATAGGAAAGGAGATATTGCGAGCCGACGTACATAGTTGTTAATAGGAAAATCCGGAAGATCAGCTTACATTTCGGTATCACGAGTCTACTGGAATTTTGCCCACTTTCAAACTCAGTGCTCTTATTGGCATTTCCACAATCGTCATATTTATTTTTGTGCTATATTGGATACACTTTGCCCACTAAACAATGCACTTTTCAGCGAATGAAGAATCTTCATTGCAAATATAAAATTCCAAATTTGGACCAATAATTGAACTTAACTGGGTAGCAAATCCAGCAATGACTTTATCCGTAATCAACCGTTTGACTAATTTTGACTTTTTCGTCAATAACTGATACAGGTATCAGAAAGTCGGCTCAGGGAGCATCTCTACTGTCTTTTTATTGTCATTTACCTTATGGAAAAAGAAGTGAAAATAGAAATAAACAATATAGAAGAAAAGAAGAATGGAACTAGTTTCTGGGGAAGAAGACCTAGATGAGTACTTCAGAGTAGACTGCAAAAAATGCGTATTATTTTTGTTCCGGACTAAGAAATCTTAGCCGTTTTCTAATAATTGATACTCGAAAGTAGTGATGAAAAGTTTGAATGAATTTGAAATGAATTCTCTCATTTTATGCAAGTAAACTATTTGAGGTTCAAAAAATGATCATCGTTATGGTTTGATCCAGTTACATTTTTGTTTTTCAAACCAGACACTTGTATGATGGTAAAAAAATAAGCAAAGCCGTAGAATATTCGATCATACTTTGATTTAGATTTTTTTTGGGTCTTTATAATCTGGTAAAGCGTAGGGGAAGGTGGGGAGACTTGATCCCCAGGGAGACTTGATCACCCTGGACTTTTATCGAGAACTAAAGTAGTTTTGTTCTAGAGTATTTTTTACTATAGATCCTCTAGACAAATGACCTTTATGTGGTGAGTTATTTTTTGGATTGCCAACCTTATTTATTCTGCAGGGCGGTTTGTATGTTTTGACCTTCTTAAAGATTTTTTTATTGGCCACGCAAAATTTTAACAACTTCTCATAACAATGACCAAATGCTTTCGTACTGATGAAAATGTCAACATATTATCAAAGTCTTAGGATATTTAGATTTTAAGTTATTTCCTTAATATGGGGACACTAGATCTAGCATTACAAAAATTTGGCGAAAAAATTCAAAAAATATAAATCTGTTCTCAGGTTTCTAATTTTTTGTAGATGTGACAGATTTGATGGAGGGTTGACAGGAAAAAATATTTATTGCGTAGATATCATAGGAAGCGGATCAAGTCTACCCAAATTTTAAAATTGCATGTGCTGTCGAATTCAATAACAAAAATCGTTCATGTATACGCACAGTAATTCGAAAATTCCGCGTGTTTTGATGGAAAAATATTTAAAAAAAATCTGAGGGCACCTTTCTAATTTTATCAAAGCAAGTTCTTGGAGAGGGGTCAATTTCGCCCGAATATTTCAAAAGTCGATTTTTGACAGCACTCCAAAAAATCGATTGCATATCGATAACAACAATAATTTAAGAACTGTCATACATCAGTAAAGTTAAATACTATGTTTCTTAAAGAGTCTGTGTGGACATCGCGTATGTTTATTTATTTTGGGCTGTGATATATCGGAAATCAGAAAAGGGGATCTAATCTTCCCAGTCTCCCCTGACGATGCACTTATCTAAAGACATGTATACGAGAATCTACATCGAGGCATTTTAGTTATTATGGCAACTGATCTACTTCAAAGCTGAAATTTATTGGCCAAACCACGTCATCCAATGCCACCAAACTACCGATAGACGCACTCCATCAACGCACTCCAGTTAAGGCGGATGTATCCTAATTCCAATCAAAATTTATCAATGAAGTTTTGATAATTTCTACTAGCTCAGAAGCCTCCTTTCAAGAGGCTCGGAAGCCTCCTTTCAAGAGGCTCGGAAGCCTCCTTTCAAGAGGCTCGGAAGCCTCCTTTCAAGAGGCTCGGAAGCCTCCTTTCAAGAGGCTCGGAAGCCTCCTTTCAAGAGGCTCGGAAGCCTCCTTTCAAGAGGCTCGGAAGCCTCCTTCAACAGGCTCAGAAGCCTCCTTTCAAGAGGCCCGGAAGCCTCCTTTCAAGAGGCCCGGAAGCCTCCTTTCAAGAGGCCCGGAAGCCTCCTTTCAAGAGGCCCGGAAGCCTCCTTTCAAGAGGCCCGGAAGCCTCCTTTCAAGAGGCTGAAAAGCCTCCTTCAAGAGGCTGGAAGCCTCCTTTCAAGAGGCCTGGAAGCCTCCTTTCAAGAGGCTCAAGCCTCCTTTCAAGAGGCTCGGAAGCCTCCTTTCAAGAGGCTCGGAAGCCTCCTTTCAAGAGGCCTGGAAGCCTCCTTCAAGAGGCCTCGAAGCCTCCTTTCAAGAGGCCTGGAAGCCTCCTTTCAAGAGGCCCGGAAGCCTCCTTTCAAGAGGCCTCAAGCCTCCTTTCAAGAGGCCTGGAAGCCTCCTTTCAAGAGGCTCAGAGCCTCCTTTCAAGAGGCCTGGAAGCCTTCTTTCAAGAGGCCTGGAAGCCTCCTTTCAAGAGGCTCAGAAGCCTCCTTTCAAGAGGCTCAGAAGCCTCCTTTCAAGAGGCCTGGAAGCCTCCTTTCAAGAGGCTCAGAAGCCTCCTTCAAGAGGCCCGGAAGCCTCCTTTCAAGAGGCTCAGGCTTCCTGTCAAGAGGCCTCCTTTCAAGAGGCCCCCTCCTTTCAAGAGGCTCAGAAGCCCCTTCAAGAGGCTCTGGAAGCCTCCTTTCAAGAGGCTCGGAAGCCTCCTTTCAAGAGGCCTGGAAGCCTCCTTCAAGAGGCTCAGAAGCCTCCTTTCAAGAGGCCCGGAAGCCTCCTTTCAAGAGGCTCAAGCCTCCTTTCAAGAGGCTCGGAAGCCTCCTTTCAAGAGGCTCAGGAAGCCTCCTTTCAAGAGGCCTGGAAGCCTCCTTTCAAGAGGCTCGAAGCCTCCTTTCAAGAGGCTCGGAAGCCTCCTTTCAAGAGGCCTGGAAGCCTCCTTTCAAGAGGCTCAGAAGCCTCCTTCAAGAGGCCTGGAAGCCTCCTTTCAAGAGGCTCAGAAGCCTCCTTTCAAGAGGCCTGGAAGCCTCCTTTCAAGAGGCTCAGAAGCCTCCTTTCAAGAGGCCTGGAAGCCTCCTTTCAAGAGGCCTGGAAGCCTCCTTTCAAGAGGCTCGGAAGCCTCCTTTCAAGAGGCTCAGAGCCTCCTTCAAGAGGCCTGGAAGCCTCCTTTCAAGAGGCCTGGAAGCCTCCTTTCAAGAGGCTCAGAAGCCTCCTTTCAAGAGGCCTGGAAGCCTCCTTTCAAGAGGCTCAGAAGCCTCCTTTCAAGAGGCCTGGAAGCCTCCTTTCAAGAGGCCTGGAAGCCTCCTTTCAAGAGACCTGGAAGCCTCCTTTCAAGAGGCTCGGAAGCATCCTTTCAAGAGGCTCGGAAGCTTCCTTTCAAGAGGCCTGGCAGCCTCCTTTCAAGAGGCTCGGCAGCCTCCTTTCAAGAGGCTTGGAAGCCTCCTTTCAAGAGGCTCGGAAGCCTCCTTTTAAGAGGCCTGGAAGTCTCCTTTCAAGAGGCTCTGGAAGCCTCCTTTCAAGAGGCTCGGAAGCCTCCTTTCAAGAGGCTCGGAAGCCTCCTTTCAAGAGGCTCGGAAGCCTCCTTTCAAGAGGCTCGGAAGCCTCCTTTCAAGAGGCTCGGAAGCCTCCTTTCAAGAGGCTCGGAGGCCCAGAGGCCTCTTTTCAAGAGGCATGGGAACTCCCTCATAGGAGGCTTAGAGGCCTTTTTACATGCGGCATAGTCCTACCAAACCGCTTAGAGGATTCCTTCCAAGAGGCTTACGGAAGCCTTTAACTGATTCAATACGGATGGGTCATATATGACCCAAGACGAAAATCAGCTGTCGAAAATCAGTTTTAAGAGATAGAGCCTTTCTTTCTTCAGCAAAAATGTTCAAAATTAACTGTTCCATCCAGGAAAAATATTACCCAGGTCAGGTTATGGTCACTAGGATGATCTCCAAACTATCCATGAGTTCTAATTTTGATGTTCTAAGGAATCAACACCATTTTTCACCACATTCTGATTAAATAATTGAAATTGAAACGCTTTATGATAATATCCCGCACCTGTCCTGCAATATAACAGATCTTTTTTAATACCTAAGATACTCCAAACAGTTCTTGAACTCAGATCTTAACATTCAAATCGGTCAACAAAAAGATCTACGATGTCCCCACTATTTTTATGAGTTGAGACAGCTCCACGGTTCTTCATTACACCATTACAGACACACCAGAGAATTCGTTCGGTATCTACGACACTCCAAACTATCCTTGAGTACAGATACTAATATTCAAATCGATCAACATGAAGATCTTCGATGTCCCCACTAGTTTTATGAGTTGGAATAGCTCCAGGATACCTCGTAACACCATAACAGACACTCCACATAATTCAAATCGATCAACACGAAGATCTTCCAGTCCTTATTATTCATACGTAAATTACTTTACTCTTACATATAAATGTTAGTCTTAGTAACATCCACTTCCGTGCAATACTGAAACGAATTATATTGTCGATTGAATGTATTGCGAACTTTATTCAGTTCTTGGTACGCAATCCTCATTTATTGGTTAGACTGTCATCTCATGATACCCCTTGGTGGTTTCAATACGTATAGAAATGGTAAACACTTGGGTAAACATATCGTATAAAATATATAATATGTATAATAAGTATGAAACAAGTAAGTATGAGAGTACCAACGCCTTCAGGGTGCAACTTACTCTAATTCTGATCGATTATGGAGTAGCAATAATTCACATGTATAGCCCAGCCGGTCATCAAGAGACGCCGTGGTACCCGTAGACCAAGCTTTATTCTATAACACTATAGACTATAAAAGGAACGAAAAAATTGTGGATGCGATGTTTGTGATCACAATAACAAGTTTTTTTTTCGTACTTACGTATTGTGTACGTAATGATGTCCATTTGAGCAATTCCAACTAACAAGATTTTTATATAATGGTGTAATGATGTTCCATGACGGTTCTCCAACTAACAAACAAGCTTCAGAATCTATGAATCACTATGTTGGTCTTTCAGACCTCCAATATCTGAACTCATGTATGGCGCCGTAAATTTTCCGGGAATGTTATGATTCGTATATACTGGTAAATTGATATCCCATGGGGTTTCTACATCTGACACACACGCTCAGGATCCTATGATTCACTCGGTTGGCCTCGTAGACCTCCAATATCTGAACTCAAAAATCGTTTGGAGTACCGTAGATATTCTTGAAATATTTCAATTTTCATATACTGGTGTAATGATGTCTCATGGGGTTTTTACAACTAACACATAAGCTGAGTTACCTTTGAATCACTCTGTTGGTCTTGTAGACCCCCAAAATCTGAATTCAAGAATGATTTGGAGTACCGTAGATACTCTGGGAATATTTTATTTTGTATATACTGGTGTAATGGTGTTCCATAAGGCTTCTCCAGCTAACACACAAGCTCGGAAATCAATGAATCACTCTGTTGGTCTTGAAGACCTCCAGTATCTGAACTCAAGAATGACTTGGATTACCCCAGGAACTCTGGGAATGCTGTGATTTGCATATTCTGGTGTAATGATGTCCCAAGGGGTTGCTCCAACTAACGTACAAGCTCAGGACCCTATGAATCACTCTGTTGGTGTTGTAAAACTTCAAGATCTCAACTCAAGAAAGGTTTGGAGTACCGTAGATATTCTGGGAATGTGGATGTTTTTATATATTGACATAATCACGTCCCATGGTGTTTTTACAACTAACACACAAGCTCAGGAACCTATCAATCACTCTGTTGGTCTTGTAGGCCTCCAAGATCTGAACTCAAGAATTGTTTGGAGTACCGTAGATATTTTGGGAGTCTTGTATTTTGTATATACTACTGTAATAATGTTCCATGGGGCTCCTCCAACTATTACACAAGCTCGGGAACCTATGAATTGCTCTGTTGATCTTGTTGACCTCCAATATCTGAACTCAAGAAAAGTTTGGAGTACCGTTTATGTTTTGGTAACACTGCGATTTGATAAAAAAAATAGTTTAATTATGTCTCAAGTAGCAATGCCAACTTCAAATAAGGATTGAGGCCCCGTAAAACGCTTTGTTGTTTATGTAGATCATCAAGATCTGAACTCAAGGAAGGTTTGGAAGCCCTAGAAGATCTCAAAAAAATATTTTGCCCCATATTTCTCCTTTTTCATGGTTTGCATACGTTTTTGAAGCAGAATGTCCTAAATTTATGTTGAAATACGACGAAAAAAAAATCCGGATTGAATCGGTTAAAAACCTTCAAAGTCTTGTAAGAAGCTTGATGTAAAAACTCAATTTGAATTGAAAATTTTCACAGAACAATTAAATAACGCTTATTTTGGCAGAATAACGTTTATTTTCTTCAACGGCGATAGAAATAGGGGGTACCTCAATGAATGCAAAAGTACGAAGGGGTTTCTCTCAGGAAAAAGGTTGAGACTCGCTGTACTATTTGATCTATTAAACCAAATTGAATACGCAACGCATTCAATAGCTGTTCCTTTCCACATCACCCAAGAATTTCCTATAGTATAGGCATTGAGCTCTACAGGCGTAACCAAAGATTTGTTTTCTCTTTTTTTTTAAATAGTTCATACCCTTATTAATCTATCGAAATAAATTAAATACGCCTTCAATAGCTGTTCCTTTCAAAGTGCTCGAATAATTACTGAAATATAGGCCTTGGATCTACACGCGTAACTAATGGTCTGATTATTTAATAGTTCCTACTCTTTTTAATCCATACACTAGATACCCCGAGCAGCACAAGTCAGACTAAAATGGTTGCAGCAACTTGATAGTGACCAAATCTAGTCGCATATCCGTTGCAGTAATCTATGTGGGACATGTGTGCTACTTGGGACGCCTTCAATGACTTTTCCGTTCCAGGTCATCCAATAATTCCCTGAAGTATGGATCTTAAGGTCTACACGCGTAGCAAAAGGACAGTTTTCTCTTTTAATAACCCAAGAATTCCCTGGAGCACATGACGTAGGTTCTACACGCATAACTAGTGGCCTTGTGACCCATAGAAAAAAAATGATTCACCTTCAACTATTCTGCCGTAATCTGGAAAAGTGACGTAACAACCATTTTACAACATGCATGTTTTCCATTTTTCTGTTAAAGAGTACCTAGTGAGTAGATGAGTAGTACTCGTTAACACCATTTTTGGAAAATGGCGTATACGTCACTTTTTCAGATTACGGCAGTATTGTTGCATCCCTCTTCTACCAAGAATTCCATGAATTTAATTTGGTTCAAATTTTCTCTAAGTACATTTTCGATTTCTTAAAGGGGCCAATAGATCATTCGTCATACGTATTGACCTTGAGAAAAGTTACGCGTGTTGACCATAAAGGAATAAAACCATGTATGCGCGTGCGCGTTCGAATTTCTAGTGAAACTATTTTGGAAAATCAGAATATGTAGGCTAAGCGGGTCGTTACAATATTGTTATTTACAACAATTAAATGTTGGAGATTATTGTTTTCTTTGATTAGTTGAACTCAATTCCGCTTCGAGACGATTTTGGTACTCTAACATTTTGGAATGTGACTGCAAGTAGCGAATTTCGCATGATATTGTACATAATACTTTAGTGATAACATAATCATGGCTGTTATTACACTAAAGACGGTTTTCGTATAAACCAAGGTATAAACTGAGAGACAAAATCAATTGTTGCCCAACATAGCATGTCGAATATGGGCCTCCTTTGTAGGACAATGTAGGGCAAGATGGACACCCTTATACAGTGTGAACGTATTTCGAATATGGTATATTAAAACTTAACCCAGCATTTATGGGTCTCCTCTCTGGGTGAGATCCGGTTGAGATGCTGCGTCGGTATAGATACCGCACAGATTTGATAGAACAGACTTGATTTATTGACGCAAATGTATGTGAGAGGGTGTATTTTGTAACGTAACATTTTTATCAGGCAAGAAAGTAATATGATGGTTACACACTTTTATTTATGTCGCAAAGGCCGCCAAATTTCAGACGGTATTTTTAATAAAGATTTTTTTGTACGGTTTTGCGGAAATTCTTACGAATCCACATGCTTTTTTCATTATTTGAATCCCTTAAAAAGCTTGTAGTTTATGTTTGTAAGCAGTTAACATTTTGAGTAAAAATTTTAGTTATATATTTGTCGCCTATATCCCTTGCAAAAATTCGTATCCAAATCTAAAAAGGGAATTTCAAAGCTATTTTCTTCTGAAATTGGGTGGCCATCTTGCTCCTGCTATTAGTGGCCATGTTTCCCCATACAAACTATTTCTACGGTTTGATTAATTTTCCATATCACGAAATAAAATTGAATGTTATCCATACAAGTGGTAGATAGTTATCTACACCCGATTCTGTTTTTATATTGAAACGTATTTTTTGAAACGGCTTTGTAAAAAAAATCCCATACAAAATGTTCGCAAAGTTGCTCCATTTTGCATGATTCGTCGAGAAAGTATGAAACTTTTTTTTTACACTGATTGTCGAATTTTGAACCGAAAACTTTTTTTTGAAACGGCTTTGTAAAAAAAATCCCATACAAAATGTTCGCAAAGTTGCTCCATTTTGCATGATTCGTCGAGAAAGTATGAAACTTTTTTTTTACACTGATTGTCGAATTTTGAACCGAAAACTTTTTTTACACGGAACCCATCTTCCTTGTAAAAAAGAATCACTTCACTTCAAAACCTTAATAACTGGCCTGAATATTATACTTGTAACTATCGTGGTTTTTGAAATATTAGCATATTACAACATAATAAGCCATTCCCTGTTCTTGGCATGGGTAGCACACTGCCATTTCGTGTAAAAAAAACAGATTGGCCGTCTTGCCTCATATGATCATCTTGCGCCACATTACCTTTCTACTTCTTATTGGCAATACATCCCCCTCTGAGATATTCCCGCCCCGCAGCTTAGTGTTCATTAAGCACTTCTACATTTGTTGACTGCGAGGCAGTGCTGCGAATTCTCAGTCAGCATGGCCTTGATTTGTAGCCGCGCATCTAGTACGAAAAAATAGATGCAATAACAAACTTTAGATTAGCAGATGAATATAGCCTTTATTTTTTTTATCTATTGCGTTTATTTGACAGGCTCAGGCGTGTATAACACTTAACGGAGCCGAGACTTTATGATATTTACAATCGATATCATCTTATTATCAACAGTTAGTAAGGGGAAAGGGTATAGACCAAGATACTCGTGGCGACTCAAGGTTAGATTGCGTATTTCAGGACGGACTAGGTTGGGATTTAGGTTTTTGGTATTACAGCTGCTCATCCGGGTATTTGACGTCATTAACGGTATGGCGTAGCGTCGGGCTCGAGTTGTGGTTCATCAGGGAGCATCTTACGGATGGCCATAGCTTCATATTACACAGAACAATAAGACAAAAACAAAACAAAAACGAGAAAGAAAAAAAAATAGGGGAATTAGGCTTTTATGTCAGACGAGCAAAGAAAGGCATAGATGGCCTGCATATAAACCACATCGCGATCCCCCAAAACACCTCTTACTTCCCTGTAGGGTTGTTTACCTCGGGCCACAAGGGTATCCAATAGTTGCTCTCTGGAGGCGTCGTTTTCCGAGCAATACCAAACTACGTGACCGATGTCATCGTAACCGGCTCCACACCTACATAGGTTGCTATCGACCAGGTTTATTCTATAGAGGTGTGCGTTTAGTGAATAGTGATTGGACATAAGTCTCGACATCGTGCGAATGAAGCCTAGGCTTAAGTCCTCACCTCTGAACCACGCTCGCGCAGAAACTTTAGGAACTATGGAAAACAGCCACCGTCCAAGTTCATTGTGTGACCAAATCATTTGCCAATTTTGAAGAGTACTCTGACGGACTAATGGGGAAAAACTCGTTGTTCGAGATTTGTCTATCAAAAACTTCACCTTCCTGTGCGCCCACCTTTGCTAGCGAGTCCGCCTTCTCATTGCCATAGATTAGGCAATGGGATGGGACCCATACAAAGGTAATCTTGAATGATCTTTCGACCAAATCACGCATCTGCTCTCTTATGTTTGTAAGAAAGTAAGATGCGTGCTTAACAGGTTTCATCGACCGGAGTGCCTCGATAGAACTAAGACTATCCGAGAAGATGAAATAATGGTCTACGGGCTGATTGGAAATTATCTCCAAAGCGAAATTAATTGCTGCCAGCACAGCAACATAAACCGAACACGGTTCTTGAAGTTTTCGGAAGGTGGTTGAATTCACGTTGAAAACACCGAAGCCAGTGGATCCGTTAATGCGAGAACCATCAGTGAAATGTCTGTTATTGCAATTGGCATGTTCATATTTTTCAGAAAAAATGGAAGGGATAGATATTTGTCGAAGATGATCTGGTATTCTTTGAACAGCGTGTTTCATGAACAGATCGTATTCAATTGAGGAACTGTCGTTGACGAAGTGAACTCGAGGTGGATTATATCATGGAAGACAGAGATCTGACGATATGTAGTTGAGATAGACTTGCAGGTATCTTGAACGATGAACCAGTTCAAGCATATTATCGAAGTTTTCTAATACAAGTGTGTTACTTGTTCCACATTTGATGAGTATTCTAAGTGAGAGCTCCCAGTAACGGTGCTTTAAAGGAGTGACTCCAGCAAGCACCTCCAGGCTCATGTTATGCGTTGAATGCATACAGCCAAGAGCAATACGCAAACAACGATATTGAATTCGTTCCAATTTGATCAGGTGGCACTCAGCAGGTCTTCCGGGTGAGCGCCCCACCAAGTTCCGGAGATAGAACGGAGAAAATGGATCCTTTTTCGGCATTTCTCTAACAAATAATCAATATGGGTTTTCCAGGTACACTTGGAATCAAACCAGACCCCAAGGTATTTAGAAGATAAAGATTGGTTTATGTCATCTTTCAACAGCTTTAGTTTCAGTTGAGCTGAGTACCGCTTCTTAGTAATCACTACCAATTGAGTTTTTTGCGGAGAAAACTCGATCGCTAAATGTCTGGCCCAAACAGTCAGGTTATTTAGGGAATTTTGCAATGGTCTTTGCAGGACATTTGCACATGAACCTCTTAGGGAGATCACGGCATCATCTGCAAGTTGTCTAAGCGTGCATTGTCCTTCCAAACAATTGTCAATATCTTTAACATAGAAATTGTAAAGCAAGGGACTTAAACATGAACCTTGGGGAAGGCCCATGTAGCTATTTCTGGAAGTTGTCAGAGTGCCGAGAGTAAAGTTCATATGTTTTACTGACAACAAATTGTACAAGAAATTATACAAAATAACGGGTAATCCACTACTGTGCAAATTTTCCGACAGTACTTCTATGGAAACAGAATCAAAAGCGCCCTTAATATCCAAGAAAACTGAAGCCAGTTGCTCCTTGTGCGCATAGGCCAGCTGTATATCTGAAGAGAGCAACGCTAGACAGTCATTTGTTCCTTTACCTTTTCGAAAACCGAATTGAGTATTTGACAGTAATGCATTTTGCTCGACCCAATGGTCAATTCTTGAAAGGATCATTTTCTCCAATAATTTCCTAATGCACGATAGCATGGCAATCGGTCGGTATGAATTGTGATCAGACACTGGTTTCCCAGGCTTTTGAATAGCTATTACTTTGACCTGTCGCCATTCTGGTGGTACGATGTTGTACTCCATGAAACAGTTGTACAGGTCAAGTAATCGTCTTTAGCGATATCTGGGAGGTTTTAAGAAGATTGAATTTGATATTATCGCATCCCGGAGAAGAATTGTTTGATGAAAGAAGAGACATAGAAAGTTCCAGCATTGAGAATGGTTCACCCAAAGAACCGGGATCAGTGACTGATTCTCGAAATAGCGGTTCTCCTGGTACGGAATCTGGGCAGACCTTTTTTGCGAAGTTGAATATCCATCGATTGGAGTATTCTTCACTCTCATTGGTGGAAATGCGGTTCCGCATGTTGCGGACCGTTTTCCAAAGTGTTGTCATTGAGGTTTCTCGTGATAGTCCCTCAACAAAACGTCGCCAGTAGCGGCGTTTTTTAGCCTTGAGAAGATTTTGAGCTTTCTTTCAAGCCTCAAATACTCTTCGAAAAGCTCAGACCTTCCGTGTTTACGGAAAGCCTTGAAGGCATCAGATTTCTCGGAATACAACTTAGTACATTCATCATCCCATCCAGGAGTGGCTGGTCTTCTTATGACAGATGTACTTGGAACGCGTCGTTTCTGAGCTTCTAGTGCGCTTTTATGAATCAATTCGGTAAGGAATCGATATTCATCCAAAGGTGGAAGAGTATCAGTTGATTCAATACCAATTTTTACCGCCGATGCAAATTTTTGCCAGTCAATGTTCTACGTGAGATCGAAAGGAACATTAACTGGCTCAGATTGTTGATAGCCACTCTTAATTGTGGTGACTATCGGCATATGGTCACTACCATGGGGATCTTGAATTACCTTCCACGTGCAATCTAATGATAGTGAATTTGAACATAAAGACAGATCAATACGGCTTTGCTGACCGTTTGGTCCTATTCGAGTTACTTCACCAGTGTTCAAAATATTCAAATTGAAATCGTCACACAAATCATAGAAAATATTCGCTCTATAATCGTCATACGTTTCGCCCCATCCAATACCATGTGCGTTCATATCTCCCAATATCAACACTGGGGATGATAAAAGGGAGACTGCGCTCCAAAGATGTCGACGATTAAGAGAGGCATTTGGAGGAATGTACACTGAAGCTATGCAAAGATCTTTATTCTTCACATTTACTTGGCATGCGACGATTTCTAAGCCGGGAACAGTCGGAATGGGAATTCTGTAGAAGGAGTAGCATTTTTTGATCCCCAAAAGAACGCCACCATAATGATCATTCCGATCTTGGCAAATAATATTAAAATCGTGGAAGTTGATTTCGTCTTCGGAAGAAAGACATGTTTCACAGAGTGCAAATATGTCGCAATCGGAATTGCGAATCAAAAACTTGAATACGTCCAATTTATTTTTTAGACTATGACAGTTCCACTGCAGCACAGTGATTGTATCTTGTATGGCCGTATTATCCATCGAAAGATACAAGTCCTGCAAGAAGGGGCCATGAAACAGTCAATTGAATATAGCCTTTAGGTGCAAACGATCCGTCAGAAATGAAAATAAGTATACACGAATGCAGAAATATTTATTGGAAGCGAAATGCGTTTTCAGTGCCATAACAAAGCATCAGGGTCCTCAGTAAAAAAAAATCAGTGCAAAACATGCAACGTTAATAGGTTGAACAAAGCCCTGTAGGGTAAGCAGCAAATCTTCATGATGAGAAATTTTATGGGGTAAAAATTCTCTTACATAAAACACTACACTTTCAGGTAACACCTGGCTGCGTCAATGTACAGCCGTTATCATGATTATTCATACTACACCTTCGACCTGTGCCATGCAGTAACTATTTATTCGGTAGTATCAATATGCCTTGGGGGCCTTCCTTAGCCGTGCGGTAAGACGCGCAGCTACAAAGCAAGACCATGCTGAGGGTGGCTGGGTTCGATTCCCGGTGCCGGTCTAGGCAATTTTCGGATTGGAAATTGTCTCGACTTCCCTGGGCATAAAAGTATCATCGTGCTAGCCTCATGATATACGAATGCAAAAATGGTAACCTGGCTTAGAAACCTCGCAGTTAATAACTGTGGAAGTGCTTAATGAACACTAAGCTGCGAGGCGGCTCTGTCCCAGTGTGGAGATGTAAGGCCAATAAGAAGAAGAAGAAGATCAATATGCCAGTATTACCGCCAAGCTCATAGCTAAATCAATCAAGTATGGTAAGTGTAGCGGTTAGTGCCTAATCTGACCAACCCTGAAAAATGCATATTTTCCAAAAACTATTGATCAGTTCCAACAGCGAAGAAGCATGAGAGATAAACCTCCTGTTTGAACTAATAAAACCCTTGAAAATTGCTTTATTTTTGGAGTTATGCAAGAAACTGGCCAAATTAGGAAATTGGCAAAACTGACACAGTTACCCTAGTCGATTCAGATACTCTCGCACATTTATTTGATTGAAATATGGTCGCATCGCTTTTGTGACATAATTTTAGATCTGATCCGAATGAAGAAGTCACGATTTTTTTTCCTCCAAAGCGGATTTTGCAACTTCCAACCAAGTTGCACTATGCACCAGCGCTGTTCTTGAATTCTGTTTGAACTCGAATCCATTATGATCCGAAGCTTAAATTTATCATGTCATCAAAGCCAACTGTATTATGTGTTGATGGTATTTATTTGGATACGGACTTGATAATTTGAATTCGATAATTTTTTGATGATGGAGATGATGACAATTTTAGTATATAGGAAGAAATAAAGTTATAATTTGATAGGGTGGTCATATGACATTTGTCCAAACGAGAATTTTCGCCGATCATAAAAAGAAGAATATCAACGTTTGATTAATTTTATGTAAGGTAATTGTAAAGTCATTATTGATTAATGAATTGAAAACATGGAAGCACATTTGATAGGCAGTTATTGCTTTATTTTCTAATAAATTATCAACATTTCTCTTATTCTTTTAGATTTTTGTTCACCCATGCGAACATATGCATTTGGATAGCACCTCTGATTTCATTTTCTTCTTCCTACTGCCCTGTTTTCGAGTTCCAATGATTACCGTTGGACGAGACTTCTTTAGACAAATCCGTTACTATTTTTGGTATATTAAACCAAAATTATGAAGAACAACATTCGGGTACTTGATAATAGTTGTAAGGCAATTTTTTTGTGAAAATAAAAAAAAAACTCAAAGTAGCCGCTCCATGGAGTCCGCTGTACCCGATCAACTATGAGTTATCGACATTCCGACTGCATAATTCAATTAGCCGTTATTAGCACACTTGAAGATGTATGCACATCTGTATCAGTGATACCAATCGCTAACATACGTGTTCAAAAGATTGGTAGCGGCTCATCTTCGAAATAGATTTAAGGCCGTAACTAATCAGTGGAGTAGTCAGCAAAAAATGTGGTTCTTGCACAACGAGTTTTATTTATACAAAATAATGCATTGAGGGGAAAAATATTATAATGGCGGCCTAAGACTTCCATACAAAATAATCACGATGGATGCTAAAAATCTTGAGTTTTGGTGATTTATTCTATTTTATTTTATTGGCTTTCACCCAAACAGATAACGCTGACTTAACTATATTTTGCCACACAAAACGGTTCGATGCCCCACGCTCTCTATACCATTTTGAACCTGGTCGGCCCACGTAGCTCACTGTGCCTCCGTCTTCTTGTAGCTACCGGATCGGAAACGAACACCATCTTTGTAGGGTTACTGTCCGGCACTCTTGCAACGTGCTCTGCCCATCGCATTCTTCCAGTTTTTGGTACCTTATCTTACAAACCGTCGCTATCGCTTACATTAAGTACACGTGTTTTGAATACTCCAAGTGCTTACCTTGTACAAAAAGGTGTATTGAATATGCATCTTGTGTACAATAGATACACCAATGAACCATGAACTCGCCATTGTTTTTCTTCTATAACTTCTTCTTCTTCTTCTTCATTGGCATTACATCCCCCACTGGGACATTGCCGCCTCGCAGCTTAGTGTTCACTAAGCACTTCCACAGTTATTAACTGCGAGGTTTCTAAGCCAAGTTACCATTTTTGCATTCGTATATCATGAGGCTAACACGATGATACTTTTATGCCCAGGGAAGTCGAGACAATTTCCAATACGAAAATTGCCTAAACCGGCACCAGGAATCGAACCCAGCCACCCTCAGTATGGTCTTGTTTTGTAGCTGTGCGTCTTACCGCACGGCTAAGGAGGGCCCTTCTAACTTCAGCCCTATCTAAATTGTCAAAAATGGAACCCGTGGTAGCCTAAAAGCCAAAAAAGCTTCTTTCCTCTAAAGCGCAATGTAAAAAAAATTATACTGGAAAGAAATATAAAACCCAGAATGATCCACCTAGCGGTGATGGTGCCTTTCTCATGTATTATAAAACAAGAAAACTCATAAGAGTAACAAGAAAAGCATATAAGAGAGGTAAAAATTGCACTTTAGGGAGATAGTTTCAGTTATTTCCATCAATTCACATTTATATGCGTTCATTAGAATGCATTGCAGCAGTTTTAGAAAGAAAATTTGAAAACCGACTAAAGAGTGTTACAATATTCATGTATGATAATATTTACTATTGAAAACTTGTTAACAGTTTATCAATTGGTTTCAGTGAATCAGTCAATCTCGTAAGTGCATCGCTCGCAAGCTTCTTCTTCCATAGCACTACATACCAACTGAAACTTGGTCTGCTAGTAATCTATTAGCATTTCTTTAGTTATCAATTGAAAGCTTTCTGTGTCCGCCATTGCATTAGTGTGTAGTATGTATCTTGTGTGGCAAAACCAATGGATACACTATGGCCAGGGTGTCGAAAATGTTTCCCACCCGAAAACATCCTAGATCGGATCGAGAATCTATCTCACCATCTCCGGATTCTGCGCCTTTGTTCGCAAGGCTTACAGGAGACCTCAAGCCAGTATACACGTCAAATTAAGGCAACTTATAGGGCTTTTAGCTGGTGCAGTTCGTTTCTGCTAACTTACACGCGCATTTTCTCTTGAAAGCTTGAGGGCGTTTGAAGGTAGCTGTCGAGGGTCAAGCAAAGGTAGCAGCAGAAACGGCCCATTCTACGGATGTGCCATTAGGGTTATTTTACAATCTTTAGGTGGAACATTTCTGTGGGATTTGGAGCGGAGGAAGATGATGACCTGGGTCTTCGCCGCGTTGATATAAATCTCCCAGCTGGCGAGGTAGCTTGTCAGGACATCCAGGCCACGTTGGAGCTTAGCCACAAGGGCTTTGATCACTCGTCCCTTATAGACGATCTAGGTGTCATCAACGAACAGTGACAAAATGCCGTCTTCAGGAAGTACTGGCATGTCGGAGGTAAACAGGTTGAACAACAGGTGCTCGAGGATACTGCCCTGGGGGACGTCTGCGATGATCGCTCCGCCTATTGTGACCTGGAATGTCCTTTCTAACTGATAGTTTTCGACAATCTTTGCGAGGTAGCTGGGAAGATTGTAGCGTTGTATTTCGGCATCGAGCAATGCCATGGCGGAGGTTTTGGAGACAAACTTGTTCCGTCTGAGGATGTTGGTGACTCGGGTCAGTTGGTGCACAGTTGATCGACCGCGTCGGAATCCAAACTGTTCCTCGAGCATGATGTTGCTTTAATCGGCAAAATCAAGTAGCCGGCAATGAACTGCCTTTTCTAAAAGCTGATGAGACGATTGCTTTTAGGCGAGGAAGGGCCTTTCCCAGGTTTCCGGATAGGGATCACATTTGCTGACTTCCAGGTCGTTGGGAAGTAACTAAGTCGAAGGCACTGGTTGAAGATTAACACAATGTGATCTAAAAACTGTACACTCAAATGCTTGAGTTCCAAGTTGAAGATGGAGTTTGGCCGATCGAGGCACACCAAACGGAAGTCCGGAATATATACGCTCGGGCTTCAGGTGTGTTTTCGTGATGAAAGCCACGTCGATCTCCTTCTCGTCGAGGTAACCAACCAGCTCAGTTGTTTTGCTCTTAAGTGAGCAAGCGTTCCAATTGACCAGACCCATCCTAGCATTTTCGATGACGATCATGCCCAGGGTGAAGATCTGATAGATGTGATTTTTGCACCCGCGTAGTTGCTATGTCAGTTGTGTGAAAATTGGAACTATCTGCTCCGATGTGTAGAGCGGTGGGTCACTTTCAGCCAGAAGGGGCTCGTTGTCCTGACGATGGAATCCAGGGGGAGGAAGCGGGGACCACTGGTTGGGAGCCGATGGTACTTGGGTATCGGGTGCCGCGGATGGAATCGATGAAGCGGCATCAGAAAGCCGTTTGTGTGGTTGCAGCGGCGGAAGGACCGGGATAGGTCGACGGGGAGGCGTAATGGCCGGAAAATTCCTCTCATTCAGCGGCGGGGGTGGAACTGCTCGACGCATAGGCTGATTTTTGGTGGAAACCATCTTCCTGATCTCCACGAACTCGGCGCGCTTGGGACAGTCTTCGCACGATGTTTTGCCCCACAGTTGGTACACTTGAGGTCCAACTCCTCCATTCGGTCACAACGTTTCAACTCCTCAACGAGCTCCTGCTCCACCATGTCGTCGAGACCGCGTAGCACTACCTTCTTCTTCTTCTTCTTATTGGCATTACATCCCCACACTGGGACAGAGCCGCCTCGCAGCTTAGTGTTCATTAAGCACTTCCACAGTTATTAACTGCGAGGTTTCTTAGCCAAGTTACCATTTTTGCATTCGTATATCGTGAGGCTAACACGATGATACTTTTATGCCCAGGGAAGTCGAGACAATTTCCAATCCGAAAATTGCCTAGACCGGCACCAGGAATCGAACCCAGCCACCCTCAGCATGGTCTTGCTTTGTAGCCGCGCGTCTGACCGCACGGCTAAGGAGGGCCCTCGTAGCACTACCTTTAGTGGTTTAATACCGGGGAAATCTTGGGTGTAGTACTCCCATTCCTTCCTTGTCAAATACTGCACCACGAAATCGAATGTGGCCTTGTTGGAGACCATGAGCGTCACCTCCTCTGAGCACAACCGAAAAGTACCAAGGATGTACTTGTTCGAGATCATGCCTCGAATAGACCAATGCAAGATCTTGACTTAACCTCACTTATTTGACAGTTCACAGAGTTTGTTTACAGTAATCCGTAATACAGTACAATCCGTAATTTTCGTTCAAAATCATTTTGATCCGTATATTTTAGTGATATGCTTTGATTCCTACCATAAATCAATCACAGAAGACATCAATATTCTTAATTAATCACAAAACAGTTTTTCCGGAAGCAGCTCCAGAGACTAAGTCCTTGTAAACAAGCTCTGTGAACTGTCAACTTACGTCATCATGCACTGGTCCATAGCTGGTAGCAGGTTCGGCGTGTCTCCTGTCACGAAGATTGGGGGGCACCGCTCCTTACGGTCGTGAAGCTGGTCATGTTGCTACTGGGCAATCGTCTTCTTCCGGTTCTTCTTTTTCGCCAGTGGGTCACCGGCACACAGTGGGACCATTCCCAAAAAAGACGGTCATAAATGTTAAAAGTGAATAAAATGGTCTAGCAGGCCACATAATGTGAGTTTTCATTGAATAGTTCCATGGTTCCATCATGGCATCAACGATCTGTAAGCTAAAGTACAACTATCGTAGCGAGGGGTGGGGCACTAGTCGTCACAAGCACGCTATAGTTCTCTAAGACAACGTACTTGCATCAAGTGGTGTCCATCAAATATCAATGGCTGGCGCCGTCAATGTAGAGTTTCCTTTCTATGAGCATTTCCAGTTTCCACAGGTATTTAATTACCAATTTCAGCCGCCTCAGCTATTGTTAGAAATTGTAAACATATGGAATAGGTTTTGTTTCGTTCTCAACCAAAGTAAAGCTGTAGAGGCGCAAGTTGTTACTTGATATTACGATTCATGTGAAAAACTCATGATATTTTTACAGAGTAAGTTTGGAAAATTAGAAAGTAAGGGATAAAATAAAATCCTCTTCTGAAATTATCCATTGCGACTAGATATAACATGACTTGATAGTTTACCCTACTTTCATTATCAATATTTTCAAAATCTTAGAGCGCAGAAGCCTGTAAGAACTAATGATCATGTGGGATTTCCTTAACAACAGTATGCGTGAGACAAGAACAAATTGTGCTAGGGGGGCGTACAGATATTACGTAAGCACTTGTGCGGGAGGGGGCGGGTGGCTTCTGTCGTTTTCTTACGCACCATGAAAAACAAAAAACATTTGTTTGAAAAAAAAAATCTTACATGAGGGAGGGGGAGTGGAAAACCCCACAAAAAAACTGAAAGGTGCAGCCCAATCGGGCTGTACGCAAAGGTGACGTAGGACTCCGTAGCTATACGAAATGGATGGTATTTGCCATAATAATTTGTGTCTCTTTATTAACATTGAGCAAACTGCTCGGAGGTCAACTAAATCAAAAAGGCGAATAATTGGATCGACTTTGAGTCTCTAACCATGGAATTAACATGACTCATCGGCCGCATCGCCGCTGGAGCCACTCGAGTGGCTTTCAGTGGAGGATATCACAACCCTAGAAGACACCATCCTCAAAAATGTCCGAAGTAAAGGAGGAATAAGCAGAATCAAATGCAAATATATTTATTTGCAACGTTTGGTTTTCGCACATGATGGGAACGTACGTGGCACAGTGAGGAGAACTTCAAGAATTAATTATACATAGTTCTTTTCAGGACTTAAACTCTTTATCCAAGAAGAGGTATTGGTGTCTTCATCGCTTTGGCGGAAATCATCGGCGGAAAGTGAAATTTTCTGGCTATTTGGTTTTGTTTCTGTAAGTCATTGGAAACAAAACAAAAGAAGGTCAATTCGAGATACATTTTCTTCAAGGTGCAAAACTCAATCGTTTTGCGACGGCAGAAAGCTACTTTTCGGTAACAGAATCATAAGCGCTCGATAAAAGGAATGATGCTATAAATTTGTTTGAATGGATGGAATCACTCATAACGATTAATGAAAAGGCGGGCTAATGGAATTACTTCATTAGATATAAGAAAGCAACTTTCCGGCGCGCGCGAGCCATTTTGATTGGGATTCCGCAGACAACGGACAGTTTGGAGAATGACAATTTCTAAGAATCCTATGAAATTTTCTCGCAAGATTCTGAATTTGGTTATGAGCTGTTGGTTATCTAAGATGCGTATTGTTGGGAAGAGCCCGAGTCCTGGTGTTAGGTGGGACGATAAACAGCCCTGACACGACGGCCCTCCGACGAGACAGGAAGTTTGCGCAGACCCAATAAGCCGCCTGGAAAACCAATCATTACGAACGACTAATGCGACTCGATATAATCGGTAAAGACCCAGGCGACGAATACAGAATCACGATTGGAAGCTTGGAACATGGAATTGCAAGTCGCTAGGTTTCGCAGGTTGCGACAGGATGATCTACGATTTTACATCCCCGCAACTTCGACGTCGTGGCGCTGCAGGAGATTTGCTGGACAGGACAGAAAGTGTGGAAAAGCGGGCATCGAGCGGCCACCTTCTACCAAAGCTGTGGCACCACCAACGAGCTGAGAACCGGCTTCATAGTGCTGGGTGAGATGCGCCAACGCGTGATTGGGTGGCAGCCAATCAACGCAAGGATGTGCAAGCTGAGGAATCAAGGTCGTTTCTTCAACTATAGCATCATCAACGTGCACTGCCCACACGAAGGGAGACCCGACGACGAGAAAGAAGCGTTCTACGCACAGCTGGAGCAGACATACGATGGATGTCCACTGCGGGACGTCAAAATCGTCATCGGTGACATGAACGCACAGGTAGGAAGGGAGGAAATGTATAGACCGGTCATCGGACCGGTTAGTCTGCACACCGTATCGAATGACAACGGCCAACGATGCATAAACTTCGCAGCCTCCCGCGGAATGGTAGTCCGAAGCACCTTCTTTCCCCGCAAAAATATCCACAAGGTCACATGGAGATCACCTAACCAAGAAACGGAAAACCAAATCGACCACGTTCTAATCGACGGTAAATTCTTCTCCGACATCACGAACGTCCGCACTTACCGCAGTGCGTTTATAGAATCCGAAGAATGAAGAATGCAGCATGGGCGAGATTGCTGCAACACCGCACGAGGGCGAACGAGGCACGACTCGATTTTCCGGAGGAAAAAGCGCCAGCAGGAAGATCGAGACCTTGAAGAGACGGAGCAACTGTACCGCGCTAATAACACACGAAAGTTCTATGAGAAGTTAAACCGTTCACGTAAGGACCTCGTGCCACAGCCTGATATGTGCAAGGCATAAACGGGAACCTTCTTACGAACGAGCGTGATGTGATCCAAAGGTGGCGGCAGCACTACGATGAACACCTGAATGGCGATGTGGCAGACGAAAATGGCGGTATGGTGATGGACCTGGGAGAACGCGCGCAAGATATAATTTTTCCGGCTCCGGATCTCCAGGAAATCCAGGAGGAGATTGACCGGCTGAAGAACAACAAAGCCCCTGGGGTTGACCAACTACCAGGAGAGCTATTTAAACACGGTGGTGAGGCACTGGCTAGAGCGCTGCACTGAGACATTACCAAGATTTGGGAGGAGGAAGTTTTGCCGCAGGAGTGGATGGAAGGTGCCGTGTGTCCCATCTACAAAAAGAGCGATAAGCTAGATTGTAGCAACTACCACGCAATCACATTGCTGAACGCCGCCTACAAGGTACTCTTCCAAATTTTATGCCATCGACTAGCACCAACTGCAAGGGAGTTCGTGGGTCAGTACCAGGCGGGTTTTATGGGCGAACGCTCCACCACGGACCAGGTGTTCGCCATTCGCCAAGTACTGCAGAAATGCCGCGAATACAACGTGCCCACACACCATCTATTCATCGACTTCAAAGCCGCATATGATACAATCGATCGGGACCAGCTATGGCAGCTAATGCACGAACACGGTTTTCCGGATAAACTGACACGGTTGATCAAAGCGACGATGGATCGGGTGATGTGCGTAGTTCGAGTTTCAGGGGCATTCTCGAGTCCCTTTGAAACCCGCAGAGGGTTACGGCAAGGTGATGGTCTTTCGTGTCTGCTATTCAACATCGCTTTGGAACGGGTAATACGAAGAGCAGGGATTAACACGAGTGGTACAATTTTCAATAAGTCCGTCCAGCTATTTGGCTTCGCCGACGACATAGATATTATGGCACGTAACTTTGAGAAGATGGAGGAAGCCTACATCAGACTGAAGAGGGAAGCTAAGCGGATCGGACTAGTCATCAACACGTCGAAGACAAAGTACATGATAGGAAGAGGTTCAAGAGACGACAATGTGAGCCACCCACCGCGAGTTTGCATTGGTGGTGACGAAATCTAGGTGGTAGAAGAATTTGTGTACTTGGGCTCACTGGTGACTGCCGAAAATGACACTAGCAGAGAAATTCGGAGACGCATAGTGGCTGGAAATCGTACGTACTTTGGACTCCGCAAGACGCTCCGATCGAATAGAGTTCGCCGCCGTACCAAACTGACAATCTACAAAACGCTCATTAGACCGGTAGTCCTCTACGGACACGAGACCTGGACGATGCTCGTCGAGGACCAACGCGCATTTGCAGTTTTCGAAAGGAAAGTGCTGCGTACCATCTATGGTGGGGTGCAGATGGCGGACGGTACGTGGAGAAGGCGAATGAACCACGAGTTGCATCAGCTGTTGGGAGAATCAGCCATCGTTCACACCGCGAAAATCGGACGACTGCGGTGGGCCGGGCACGTAGCCAGAATGTCGGACAGTAACCCGGTGAAAATGGTTCTCGACAACGATCCGACGGGCACAAGAAGGCGAGGTGCGCAGCGGGCAAGGTGGATCGATCAGGTGGAAGATGACTTGCGGACCCTCCGTAGACTGCGTGGTTGGCAACGTGTAGCCATGGACCGAGCCGAATGGAGAAGACTCTTATATACCGCAGAGGCCACTTCGGCCTTAGTCTGAATAAATAATAAACCGAGACTTTCGCTGGTTTAAATGAGATATTGTGGACATTCATCGTCTTTTTTTGCTGTTAAAACCAAATGTAAGCAAGCCAACAAATATATGAAGATTTATAACGATAGATGTGCTCAACCGCAGCATATTAAAGGTTAGGCGCAAATCTTCCAATTAGAGGAAAATGGCAGGGTCAGTGTTCGAACATCTGATACCTGATCATTTCAATAAACATTTTCCTTCGTTTATACTTACACAATTCCGAAATTAAATTTTGATCTATTTGAATCAACAGATTCCAATCTATTGTAAAAGCTTGATAAATTACATGCATTACTTTATAACTCTAACTACTGTTTGTTTTCGAAATGATAACCCAGGCTCAACATACCTACTAATTTGTAGGCTTTGAATTATACTTTCTATGGATTTAAGATAACTGTAACCATTTAGTTCTCATAGTTAGCAGTAATTCGTCACGGCACTACTCAGTGTGTAAATAGCAACACGCGCTGTGACGCTGTTGAACGATCCCGCCGGTTTGTTTTGCCAGACATGCTGTTTTGTCTGTCGTTTGGTCAAAATATGAACGAAACACACGACTGATGGTCGACCAAGTCACCTGCAAACCCTTAATTGGACATTAAAGTTTACCAACCCAATTGCTCGAATCGATCTATTCGCAGTTAATTTCAAATTTTCTTTCATATTTCCAGCAAAGGCAGCTGGATGACCCGACCACCGTGAGCAACCTATGGAACTACCTGACCTTTGTGGCATTCGTAGTGGTGTCTGCACTGATACCGATCCGCAAGCGGCTATGCAGCCGGAAGGTGAAAACCAAAGAGGACTACGTCTTCGGAGCCGGACACATCTCGATGCTGGCGATGATGCTGTCGATTGCGCGGGGCACCCTCGGCGTTATCTCCGTGCTGGGCTACCCGAGCGAGTTCTTCTACCGGGGGACGGCCATGTGGGAAACGCTGTACGGCATGATAACGGCCTACCCGATCGTGTGCTTTGTATTCATTCCGGTGTACTTCGATCTCGGAATCACATCGGTTTATCAGTATCTCGAGTTGAGGTAAGCGGTCATGAAATTTTCTTCCATTGCTTGGTTGTCTAACATCACGGTAATGTTATAGAGTGTAATTTAACGATAAACGACTAATTAAATGTCATCAAAATATACAAATAACATGTGACAAGCCTCTAATTTGAAGTTTATATGTTGTAAAGCAAATTACATCAAATTAAAAGGTATCCCGTCATAACTATCCAAGCAAAGTCTGAGATCTTAATGAGAGCAAATAGAATATATTTTTTTAAATCATAATTTGTTTTTAAATGTTGCTCTTAATGAATGATTACTTATTTTGATTTCAGTTTGCTGTTGATTATTAAGCTGATTACTTATTTTGTTAATGAAAACCAATAAAATCAGTTTTCAATTTGCTCTCAATGACAGCAGAAATAGTTTTCAATTTAATGTCCCCGTGAGATTTTTCTGCTGTAAATTTTGTTATTTTGCTCATCATCTTAAGATATGATGGACACAAAACCCAAAATAGACGCACACTCTAACATTATCATTTTTCTTCAATTACCAGGTTCAACAGCCGATTGGTACGCTGTCTTGCTTCCGGAACATACATTCTCCGGACGCTCCTCAGCCTGGGCGTCACCATCTATACGCCAACGGTTGCGTTGAACACCATCATCGGCGTCCCGTACTGGGCCTCGCTCCTCTGTATCACCTGCATCAGTATATTCTTCAACGCGCTCGGAGGCATGAAGGCTGCCGTGGCAGCGGACGTGATTCAAAGTCTCAGCATGACCGCCATGCTGGTCGGAATCGTCATTTACTGTAGTGTGAAAAGCGGTGGAGTGGATCAGATCATAGCAGTTGGTGCGCAGCATGGACGCATGAACTTCTTCAACTTTGCGGCCGATCTACATCTTCGGGTCACGACCACTTCAGCTTGGCTTGGCGAGCTGTTTATGTCGCTCAGTCTTCTGGGATGTCAGCAGAACTTTGTGCAGCGATACTTAAGCATGCCAACGCTTCGCAAAATCCGACAGACTATGCTGGTCAACATTCCACTAGTCGTAGTGCTTTTTTCACTGCCTTGGCTTGTCGGAATAGGAATCTACGCTTTATATTACACCTGCGATCCGTTAAAAGCGGGCAGCATAGAAAAAATGGATGAAATTCTACCGTATTTCATTATGGACTACTTCGCCAAAGTGCCGGGAGTTTGGGGCCTCTTTGTTGGAACATTGTTCAATGGAGCACTAACCCTAAATATCTCAAATATCAACTCCCTCGCAACGGTGACTTGGGAAGACTTCCTAACACTACTTCCCGGTTTTCGTAAAAAGACCGACAGTTATCAATTGACTGTGATAAAAATGGTGGGAACTATCTACGCCATCTTAATTTTGGGAGTAGGATTTCTCGTCGGACTACTCTCCGGGGTGATAGAATCTTCGGTGCTGGTTTTGTCAGCAACCTCAGGACCCCTCCTAGGGGTCTTTATCCTCGCAATGTTTGTGCCATTCGCCAACTGGAAAGGAGCTGCCATGGGAATGATCGTATCCCATGCGGTTACCGTGTGGATCGTTACCGGTCGAATGATGTACGTTGAGATCTACAATTCCCTTCTGTCAACCTCCATCGATGGATGCGTTAGCGATGCACAGCTTCTCGTTAACAGCACCTCGTACATCGCAGTGGACCACATGAGTAGAGTGATGCCCTTACCCGTTCCAGGTGATTCGTTCCTATACCGAATTTATTCCGTATCGTACATGTACTACGGGGTGTTCGGAACCATCCTTACAGTAGCAGTAGGTTTAGTATTTAGCTTAGCCACCTGGAGCAGTGTGGATGCGTACAACACGAAGATGCTGCATCCGGCGGTGCGGTGGCTGCACGAACGGTCACCTTTCGGTGGTAAACGGTTCGGGTCGTTTGATGTGACCAAGGGGGCAGACAAACAAACACCAGTCGCCAAAGTAGCAGACAAACATAGTGTAGCGAAAGTTCCCACGAAGAGTTGATGGGGTAAGAGGACGTTTTTTTTGCTAGTAGATAGTCAAGATGCTTCGAGTAGATGATGAAGCTAAACCGAATAGCAATGTAAGTTTTGTAAATAGAAATCCGTTGATCTAAACATAAATTAATGTGCAATAGGCATGTGTACTTTGAATATATCCGAAATCCCTTCGGTATTTTGTTCATTGCAGCAGTTTCTCCGTAGCCTTCCGGAATTCAAAACAAAATTCATTTGCGTTTTCAAGGGCCTCTCTATACTTATGATGGTCGTACACTCCGTGTTGTCCTGAGAAAAATGGAATGTAATGCCTTATTTCAGGTCGCTTGTTCTTGGGCCGCCAGTCGCCAGTGTCCCTGCACGCCGGTCGCACGCGCATCTTCCTTGATTGCACACAGCCAGTGAGTGCAAGCTCTACCCTGGAGCCCACGTCCTCTTCCAGGTTCTCTGCTAAATATGACTTTTGATGGTCATTATTGATCCGTTTCATTATTAGGGATAAATTAACTGAAATTTAATTTGATCATATTTGCAATTATTCATTTGCTCAGTGTAAGGCCGGAGTGGTCCGTGCTGTACATAAGAGTATTCTCCTTTCAGCTAGGCTGCACATCGCCAACCATGCAGCCTACGGGGGGTCCGCAAATCGCCTTACACCTAATCGATCCACTTTGCTCGATATGCACCACTCCTTCTTGTGCCCGACGGATCGTTGACGAGAACCATTTTCACCGGATTACTATCCGACATTTTGGCTACATGCCCGGCCTATCGCAGTCGTCCGATTTTCGTGGTGTGAACGATGGATGGTTCTCCCAACAGCTTTTGCAACTCGTGGTTTATTCGCCTCCTCCATGTACCATCTCCCATCTGCACCCCACCATAGATAGTACGCCACACTTTCCTCGCGAAAACTCCAAGTGTGAGTTGATCCTCCACGGAAATTGCCCAGGTCATGTGTTCATGGAGAACTACCGATCTAATGAGCGATTTGTATATAGTCAGTTTGGTACGGTGGCGAACTCTCTTTTGACCGGAGCGTTTTGCGGAGTCCGAAGTACGTACGATTTCCGGCCATGATGCGTCTCTGAATTTCTCTGCTGGTATCGTTACCGGAGGTCAGCACTGTGTCCAAGTACACGAATTCTTCAACCACCTCGATGTCGTCACCACCGATACAAACTCGTGGTGGGTGGCTTACATTGTCCTCTCTTGAGCCTCTTCCTATCATATACTTTGTCTTCAACTCGTTGATGACTGGTCCAATCCATTTAGCTTCGCTTTTTAGATTGATGTAGGCTTCCTCCATCTTCTTAAAGTTACGTGCCATGATATCTATGTCATCGGCGAAACCAAATAACTTTGACATTGATATTCAATTTGAAATCTCAAAATATGAATATCATTTCATACTGCGGTGCATGGATTCAACATTTTGAAGTCAGATTTCTAAAATATATGCATCTGTTTAGTATATGAAGTAAAATAATCATAATTTATCGGTGCAAATCCACCGCAATTCAAAATATTCATTTTAGCCCCGGCAGATATTCATTTTTTACGCTCGATTATCAATCGGCTATTGAGGATCGAGCGGTAAATTTGGTATGGAAGTTTGACAGCATGCTGCGAGATGTTCGTGCCTGCAATGCCGAGCGTCTGATCAAAACAAACACGAATCAATGACGAAGCTGCCTACTGAGCATCGATGCAACTGATAGTAAAACGAAGATTTCCGTCCCGTAAGATCATTCACGCACTTCTCCGCGTTCGGCACTTTCCGCTCTAACTAACTAATCACAAGTTAGTCATGCTTGTCGATTGTTGCTCGGCGCGCCAGATTCTCTGCAAGCTGCAGGCAATCTGAGTGGTTGCAGTCGAGACTGCGTTCCACTTCTCCACCGCTTGACACATCCTCTGGATAAGGTTATCCGGAGTTGTGTCCCGGCCGCAAACGTCTAGCATTGCTCTTCTTTCGACGTCGAAACGAGGACATACGAACAGTATGTGCTCTGCAGTTTCGTCAACACCTGGGCAGTCAGGGCAGACGGGGACCTCCGCGTGCCCAAACCTGTGGTGGTACTGTCGGAAACAGCCATGGCCTGACAGGAATTGTGTCAGATGGAAGTGAACCTCCCCATGGGGTCTCCCCACCCAGCTTGATATGTTAGGAATCAGCCGGTGGGTACCCCTACCTTTCGAGGAGTTATCCCACTTGCGCTGCTATCTGGCAACCGAAATCACCCTGGTACGCTCGCGGGCTCCTCTGGTGCCACGTAGCTCAAAACACTCCTCGTCTTCCCGGATGACCAGCCCGACTGGCATCATGCTCGCTATCACGCAGGATGCGTCGTGCGATACCGTGCGGTAGGCCGATATCACCCTGAGACACATCAAGCGGTAGGTGCTCTCCAGTTTCTGCAGGTAACTGGTTACCCCCAGTGCTTTTGCCCAGGACGGGCTGCCATACCTAAGAATAGATGCGGCAACGCCTGCCAGTAGCCTACGTCTGCTGGCGCACACCTTGGAGCTGTTGGACATCATCCTCGATAATGCCGCCACAGCAGTCGAAGCCTTCTTGCACGCATATTCGACATGGCTACCGAAGGTAAGCTTGTCGTCTATGATGACCCCAAGAATCTTCAGACTCCGCTTTGAAGTGATCGCGACGTCTCCCACGTGTACAACTGCATGTTGTGCCGACTTACGGTTGCTGACGATAACAACCTCCGTTTTATGTTGAGTCTTATGATCCAGTCCGCCACAGTGCTGATCGCGTGTTCTGCGGTTAGCGCTACTTCGGGGATTGACTCCCCGTAGACCTCTAGGGTTACATCGTCAGCAAAGCCGACGATCTTCACACCAGGAAGAAACTTTAGCTTCAGAACCCCGTCATACATCAGGTTCCATAGTACCGGGCCCAGGATTGACCCTTTGCGGGACTCCTGCGGTAATGGGAACACTTTTCTGACCGGCATCGGTCTCGTATAGCAGCACTCGGTTCTGGAAGTAGCTTTCCAAGATCCGGTACAGTCCCACCGGCAGGCTAAGCCAGTGTAACGAGAGCGCGATGGCATCCCAGCTTGCGCTGTTGAATGCGTTCTTCACGTCCAGTGTCACCAACGCACAGTATCGAATTCCTCGCCTTTTCCGTTGGATCGCTACCTCTGCAGTCTTGAGCACTGAGTTGATAGAGTCCACCGTGGACTTACCCTTCCGAAAACCAAACTGGTTACTTGACAGGCCATCAGTACCCTCTGCGTACGGGGTGAGCTTGTTGAGGATGATCCTCTCGAGCAGTTTACCCGTTGTGTCGATCAGGCAAATTGGTCTGCACGCCGATGGGTCGCCCGGAGGCTTCCCGGCCTTCGGCAGCAGTACCAACTTCTGCTTTTTCCATCTCTCAGGAAAACGACACTCATCCAGGCATCTCTGCATAGCTAGCCTGAACATGTTCGGGTTCGCTATGATCGCTGCCTTGAATGCACTGTTTGGAACTCCATCGGGGCCTGGAGCTTTGTTTATCGCAAGGGTGTTAGCCACTGCGAGTAACTCTTCGTTCATCACCGGAGCCACCATTTCGGCCACACTCCCAGCGCCTTGCAGCGCAGGAGGAGGCCAGGGACTTGTGGCTCGGGACGGGAAGAGTACTTCGATAATCCTCGCCAACCGGTCCGGTGACCGTGAAGAGCCCCCTTTGGTCTTGGCCATCACGATCCTATAGGCGTCACCCCACGGATTCGCATTGGCACCCTCGCACAGGTTGTCGAAGCACGTTCTCTTGCTGCTCTTAATGGCCTTGTTAAGGGCCAGTCCCGCAGCTCGAAACACTTCCCGGCGGACCACTCTTTCCTCCTGGTGCGGGCTCGTTGCGTCCTACGTCTAGCCTTGAAGCAGGCTGATCGTAGAGCTGCAATTTCGGCACTCCACCAGTATGCCGGGCGTCTGGCATTTCTTGGCAGGGCTTTCCTCGGCATAGTAGCATCGCACGCGCGTGATAGGACAGCTACCAGCGCATCCCCGCTTAGACTGTCGGTGTTGGCCTCCAGTCCCAGGGCCGCGGTGAAAACTTCACTGTTGAAGTGATTGGACTTCCACCCAAGGACCTGACAGGGATCACCCGCCCTCGGACGCTGCATACCATAGTTGATCTTGAAGCGAATTGCTAGGTGATCACTATGGGTGTAGCCCTCGTCTACCCTCCAGTCCAGGTCAGAGACCAGACCGGGGCTGACAAACGTTACATCTATCCATGACCCGGCCCCATTCCTACGGAATGTGCTACTGGCTCCGTCATTGACAAGGACTGCGTCGAGTTTTGCAAGTGCCTCGAGTAACGCTTGTCCCCTCTGATTGGTGCAGCGGCTGCCCCATTCCACTGCCCAAGCATTAAAGTCTCCCGCTATAACGAACGGGCTCCGACCTACTAGGTCCGCCGATAGCCTGTCGATCATCTGGTTGAACTGTTCCATTGGCCACCTTGGTGGGGCGTAGCAGCTACAATAGAACACCCCATTGATCTTGGCTATCGCGACACCCTCCGCGGAGGAGTGTACAACCTCTTGAACGGGGTACCTTCCCGTTGTGCAGATTGCCGCCGACCTAGACCCGTCCGCAACCCAGTTGCCATTGTCGGCAGGGACGTTGTACGGGTCGGACAGGAGGGCGACATCGGTCCTCGACTCCGAGACCGCCTGCCACAGCAGTTGCTGGGCAGGTGCACAGTGATTCAGATTCAGCTGTGTTACTTGCACGGCTTTTTCCGATTGGCTTCTCCGAAGGGACACGTAGGTCCGCCCATAGCATGGTTCCGGGCCTGCTTCTTACTGGCGCAGATAAGGCACCTAGGTGCCTTGTCACATTCCTGCGCCTTGTGTCCCTCCTCGCCGCAGCGACGACACATCTTGCTTCGGTCTGGGCTCTTGAACTCATAAGACTTGTGCCCGGACTCAAGGCACCGGTAGCACCTGTCCACTGAAGGTAGTCTGAGATAGGCTACCTGCGTACCAAAGAATCCCCCTCTTAGACGTACAGAGGACCGATCAACCTCTGTGCCACACTGCTCTTTGACGGCAGAGACGACGTCTTCCGCGGTCGTGACCTCGTCCAGCTGCTTACACTGGAGGGTCACTTCCGCACCCAACGACCTGACCTGAGCGCCGTCACCCAAGACCTCCTGGGCAAGCTTTTTGTAAGCCACCCCTCTGGATTGCGCGCCACGCTTCAGTACCAAGATCATTTCACCATTCTTGGTACGTCTGACGCTGCGCACATCCTGGCCCAGGGCCGATAGGCTATCGGCCGCTCGTAGCGATTTCAGGACATCGGCGTATTTGTCCTTGTCGGTTTTCACCAACAAGGCCTCGCCTCTGTCTCTCACCTTCTTTGTAGGTCGAGGGGTGTTTGACTTCCGCACCCTACTGACCAGTTGCCAAGGATTTGCATCCCCTTCGGCGGGTACCGATGGCTGGCTAGGGCCAGCTTGTGGCTCAGCAACTTGTGCCTGTCTAGTGCCTTTTGCCTTCTTGGGCACACGCCCTTCAGGCTCCGGTGCACCATCCAGGCGACGCTTCGCCTTAATGGTAGCGCGTTTGGGTCGCATCGAACTTGGCGTTTTCTCACCCTTACTGGCCGTAAGGGCGGTCGCCTCTTTCGCCGCAGTAACACCGCTAGGGGAGGAGAGTGCCTTGGTCTGCGTACCTTTGGCTACCTTCTCTGCTGCTGCTACACGCCTGATGTAAGCGTCCTGTTCTTGTCTTGCAACACCAACAGCTTGCCGGAGCACCAACAGGCTCTGCTTAAGCTCCTTGTTGGTGTTCTGCCTGCCGCTTATGAACTCGATGATCTCATCGAGTTGCTCGGCCACCACCCGTATCCCTGGTAGTGGCTCGTAAGGCGTGCAGGCAGGGCTACTCCCCACCACCACTGGAGACTCTTCGGTACTGCCAATAGCAGCAACCGTCACTCCACTCGCCCCCTCTTTGATAGGGGACCTCGCTAGACTCCTTTTGGCAAAGGGGTCCATTACCTCCAACTCCAATGATTGATTTCGTTCAATACTCATTGCTTTATGGGTCCCCCTTGCGGCTGCCGCCGAATCCTTCTGGAGTAGTCGCCTTTAGTGATCCCATGGTTATCTATGCTTGCCTTGCGGCAAGCAGGGAGGTCATGCGAGGGTTGACTCTTGCGTGTTCAGAACCAGATCAGCGCAAGTCAGGAAAGGGCATCTGAGCCTACTCCCACATAATTGAGACCTTACTGGCGTCAGCTTCAATGCGCTACCGCGCTCCCTCGTTTGTAGTTCATTTAGCCGCCTAGCCCTTCAACTGCCGTTGATACGCTATCGTTTCCAGCGAGCATCGCGCGGAGGCGAACTACGCTGCCCGCCTACGCTGCCTGTCCCACGGACTCTCTTGCAATTGGTGTTAGTCGACGGCATAAAATTTGGGTAAGTATCTTGTAGCAATGTAGTAGCACAGCAGTTGCTACAACCCAGCGTATCGCACTTTTTGTGGATGGGACACACGACACCTTCCATCTACTCCTGCTGCAAAATCTTTTCCTCCCAAATCTTACGTAACTACTCAGTGCAGCGCTCTAGCCAGTGCCTCACCTGCGTGTTTAAACAGCTCTTGTGGTAGTTGGTCAACCCAAGGGGCTTTGTTGTTTTTCAGCCGGCAGATCTCCTCCTGGATTTCTTGGAGATAAAGAGCCGGAAGACGTATGTTCTACGCCCGCACTTACCATACCGCCATCGTTATCTGCCACATCGCCATTCAGGTGTTCTTCGTTGTGCCACCGCCACCTTTGGATCAACTCACGCTCGTTCGTAAGAAGGTTCCATCACTTCAACCATCTTCAAGAGAAACTGTGATAGCTGCTCTTCCATTGGGAGTGCTACTTCCAGCTGCTGCGCGTAATCTTGGGCTAGCCTACCATCTTGTAACCGCCCAATGTTAAGCAGGGGCGTACAACTTCGACGACTTTTGTACATCGTCGAGGGCTTTGAGTGCAGGCAGGACCGGATTTTGGGGGGGTGGGGCAGTGTGGCCGTGGCTCCAGGCCCCACAAATGTTATGTACCAAAACCAACCTTGATCCTATCCAGAAACTACCATTGGGTCGAACAATATGCATTACTCCCACTTTGTTTTCGAAAAGCTAAGGAACAAACGCACATGGAGCAACAGCCTTCAGTATTTTCCGACAGTACTTCTAGGGAAACATAATCAAAAGGACTCATAAGTTTTTGATTAGGTTTCCATATAAGTACTGTCGGAAAACCTGTACACAAGTGCTGTTATTTTAAATAATTTCTTGTACAATTTGTTGCTAGTGAAACATGAACTTTACTCTTGGCACTCTGTCAACTTCCAAAATTAGCTACATGGGCAATCCCCAAGGATCATGTTTAAGTTTCTTGCTTTATAATTTCTTTGTTAAAAATATTGACATTTGTTTGGAAGGACAATGCACGCTCAGTTGCAGTTGATGCCGTGATCTCTCTAAGTTGTCCATGTGCAGATGTCTTGCACTTATAAATACTTTGGGGTTTAATTCCAAATGTACATGAAAAACCCATTTTGACTATTTGATTAGAAAAAGTCGAATAAGGTTCAACTATCTTTGTGCTATTTCCGGAACAAGGCGAAATCACCGCAAACTCTGCAGAAAGACTATTCTTTCTGATTTAGAGTACAGCTCTTTCTGCATCCCCTCAGCAGCTGATTGCAATCTAAACAAATTGGAACGGATTCAGTATCGTTGTTTGCGTATTGCCTTTGGCTGCATACATTCAGAGCATAATATAAGCCTGGAGGTACTTGTAGGTATCACTCGGCCTTACAGATAAGGTCGAAATACATTTGAAAAAGGGCGTGTTTCGCTCATGAAACTGATATAAACTTCAAGATTACTAGCGGCGATGCAACGTTTATAAGATATTTCCTTATAATATTAAAGCTATTCACTAAATAACACCTATTAAAGTACCTAAATAACATTTTGATATTTTCTCAGCGAAAATCACGATTGAAGTTGAGAAAAACTAAAATTAAGTGTTATTGATTAACGACTGGAGAAATTGTTGCATCAAGGATCTGGCTTTGACCAAAACGGCTATTTACGGGCAATTCAAAATATAGCCGTTTTGATCAACCCAGAGACTGATAAAGCCAGATCCTTAATGCACTAAAATTAAGGTTTGAATGGAAATTTAACATGGGCTCTTTGCAACGCGCATTTTCGGCTACCATGCAGGACAACGTATGCTGAGTCAACTAGTTTAAAGTACCTAAATATTGTTCATTGATAAAATGATACTGAAATCATAAATAATGTAAGAGCAAGAATAATAATGCACCGAATTTTAGAAAAGCTTCTTATGAATAACCATTTGTCGAACACCTGCTGAGCTTTTTAAGTTTTAAGCTTGTTTATCTATCAGACATCAACATCACACATCTTGTTGACTGCAACAAACGTGTGACGTTCAGGCAATGTGCTACATTGACTTTGTATTTGAATCGTATCACTCGTGCTAGCTTAAACGTTACGCTTGAGGTATACTTTCCGTGCGCAAAGTAGTTAATCGATTCTTGCAGTTGGCTGCAGTTTAGTAATATTTGCACTAGGAAAAGTATAAACAAAAATATTGAAATACTTCCTAAAATCTAAAAAAAATAGTCTGGTCAGAAGTAAAGAAACTGTTTTGATCTAAATATAACCAACTGTTCATTTTACCACCTCTACCCCTACTCCATACACTTAATCTTTATTTTTAATTAATGCTGATTCTCGGCAAAATGTTTTTCTAATGCTGGGTTTTGGCAGTCATTTGTGCTGATTTCGTGTGTGGATAATGGAATTTTTTGTTGCCGGAATTCGCCATGCTGGCTTGCTTTAGCGATACATCAGTAAAAAAATGACAAAACTCGGCATACAGTTTTCTGATTGCTGAATATTGGGCAAAATAATTGAATGCTGTTGTGTCTTGGGTTTTATTTTTGCCGAGCTCGAAAATTGGTTTTAAGTGTGCAAACTGCAGCTGCTTCACACGCCTGAGGCTACTAAAGAAACGCATTGCAATGAAAAAAAAAATCATGACGCGAGTGGATCGACATTGTCCGGTATTTCCGTAACGGCATGCTTGTAGTTCGATAGTTCATACTATACTCTTTATTTGTTGGCTGCATATTCTGGAATTCCATCGAATAGGACATCAACAAAAAGATGAACTTCGTATTTAGAAAAAAACTTCATAATTAAGCTTAAGAAACAAGAAAAAGGACGTCAACAGACATAACATTTTGCGGGGATACAGTAATCAGACCGATCCTCGGTGGCACGATATCAGTTTTTAGCGTGTGAATGATCAGTACTGTTATTGTGTGATTTGTTGTAATGGTGTTTTTCAGACATTCTATCAGTAAGTTAATGCGCTTTTTTGTCTTTATTAGCGAGACTTTCGTTAATGCGCTTCTTTTGAGGTACACAGCTTATGATCGGCCAACATGCCATGTTCGTAAATAAATTTCTTCCGAAAATCTGTTATGTTTTATGTCAACAAGCTGTGAACAATTCATCATATACGAGCAAATGGAGACGCATGGTGCGTCAACTATTTGTGACTAAACTTTTTGCACAAAAATTAACGGTTTAGAATAGTCTGCATTACATACCAACCAAGTTATCATGAAAAACAGCAGTCAAAGCCTACTTGACGTTTCACGGTGGTGGTGTAGAAAAACAGTAGAGGCATAAGTATTAATAAATATTTATTTATTTTTATTATTTTACTATTTATTTTAGAACGCTGATAAGACCGGTAGTCATCTACGGACATAAAACATGGACTTGCAAGCACTCGGAGTATTCGAGAGACGGGTGCTTAGGACCATCTATGGCGGCGTGCAAGAAGACGGTGTGTGGCGGCGAAGAATGAACCACGAGCTTGCCCAGCTCTACGGCGAACCCAGTATCCAGAAGGTCAGCTAAAGTCGGAACGGTACGATGGGCAGGGCATGTTGCAAGAATGCCGGACAGCAACCCTGCAAAAATGGTGTTTGCTTCTGATTCGGCAGGTACGAGGCGACGTGGAGCGCAGCGAGAGAGGTGGGTAGACCTGATGCAAAACGACTTGGCGAGCGTGGACAGAACAGACGCTCAATAATATTTGAACCTCCGGGGAGGAGCAAACCCCCCCCCCTTCCCTGTCAGCATACGACCATTGTTCCCACCGGGGTTGGTTACCCGATCTTCCCTAAGGTTGCTCGTATCCTGGCCAGCACCACGGGGAGGTAGGGATAGGAGTTGCTGGGTAAGAGGCTAAGGACCGCGAGATGGGGTCTATTTTATTCCTTCAGGTACGCGAAGTACAATGGTACGCTTTACCCAGCATTTGCCGTGCCAGCATTCTTTTACATTAAACAGTTATTACATTTAATTTTAACAGTTATTACATTAATAAATTAAAGATATTAGGTCATGTCATCCTCCCTTTTCTGATAACCGAGAGCCTACTGATTTCATTAAAAACTTATTCCTTGACTGATCGTCCTAGTGACGTCATCAGTCGTAAATTTATTTGAATGAATCACATACAATGGTTGGTTTCCTACCCGCCACTGCCATATCCAGGCGCTATCGTATATGTAAAAATGGCCAGTTAACCACCTAAAGTTTGTATGGCGAAAGACATCTAACACAGGTTTTCTCAACAGCAGGAACTTTTCACGAAAATCTATTTGGTACCACCCAGGTAACCAGTAAGCATTATATAAAGCATTTAAGTGGCATTATATGCGCCTTTACTGCAAAACATTAAATGCCAATAAGCTCTATAGTCGCCTTTAATGCTATTTTAATGCAGGTTTTGGCCCAATATATGTCTGCTTAAGTGCTTCATCCTACTTTATCGATAAAGTAGAAATTTTGCAGAGTAGCATTTATTCAGCATCCGAAATGCTGTATAAATGCTTAATTTTAAAAACAAGAAAAAAGGTTTTTTATCGCATTTTTTTTCTAATTCTTTTTTAACATAATTTTTTTTTCATATCATATCGTTATTATATTTTCATTATTTGAAATGGAACATACATATTTTTTTTACTTTCTTCGAGCGGGATTCGAACTCGCGCTCTTGCCACCCGACGCTGTAGTTGTCATCGCCCTTACCAGCTGGCCCATAAGAGAGAGATGGTAATCGGAATAATTTTGCCCAACATAAACATGAAACTTAATCTAACTCATCTCAGAATGCAACCGTCATGACGGTTGAAGTTTGTAGTTTGAGCACAAACGTCATACCCAGTTGCAATGAAACAGCTACAGTAGTGCTGCTTTAATGCATCCATCAAAAATAGTGCAAATAGAATAATAAAATGTAGCTAACCTGTAATTAGTGATAGGGTTAGGTTAACAATAAGGTTTTTAGTACCGACCCTTTTTGGCGAGACCCGGTACTACGGTACTGAGTACCGGGAGTACCGGGAAAATACCGGTACTGGAATTTTTTTTTTCGAGAATCATCAAAATCCATAAAAAGTCAGGATTTAATGGTAACGATTCAAACTTTATTCATTGCTTTGTATGTATTCAACACTTGTCTTGGGGCTTGAACTTATCCTTGAAATATGCTTTCAAAATGCACAGCATGTTCAATGTTTCGTCAGACATACGGGATCGTATTTTAGTAGCGAAGCTTCCAGAAACAGAGAACGCTCCTTCTGAGTCTACAGAAGTAGGGCGAACTGTTGCTAGTGAATCATGATGCATTGACAAGTATTTTCCTTTCAGCTTTTTCTGAGTCGGTGTAAGTTAACTCTTGTCCTACAATCTTTACGAATCCTGGTGCAGTAATCGAACATACAGGATGTGACTATGTCGTTGCGGTTTGATTGTCTTGAGGTACGTCTTCGGACGCCTGACGTTTGTCCAAATTGATTGTTGCTGTCGAAACATCTTTTGCTGGCAAGGATAGGGCACTAAATGTCAACGAAGGAAAAATCAGTACGTTTTGACAGATAGGTACCCAACATGTTTGGGGATGATAACAAAGGGAACCGCAGTGACAATCGTCGTCTATAGTTTATTACCTCTATTGTCAGGTGTTTGAAATTTTAGTAAAAAAAAATATCTTTCTTACTAGCTTCTGCATTCAAATAATGTGGTTTTAACCACCGAAAGTTTTAACCAAAACTTTTTGCTCAGTACCGAAAATACCGGTACTTTCAATCCAGTACCGGTATTTCGGTACCGAAAATTGGTCGGTACTCCCGGGAACTCCGGTACCGGTACTCCGGTACCGGTACAAGTACTCCTGTCAATGTTCAGAATGGAAAAAATATTCTGCACGTACCGATTTCTATTCTCAAATGTAAGTTCATCGGACAAATAGTCCCCGCTTTATGGTTCCATATTGGACAACGTTTGACGTATGAACACTACAGGCCTTAAAGTGGCACTAATGTAGCTGTTCCATTGCACCTAACGAAAAACAACATTGTGCATTCAAAATGCTATTATAATACTATGCCTCTCATGATTGCATTGAGAATGCTTATTTAGAACAGCCAGGTTTTCGAAATGCTTATTTACAGCATAAAGCATATGCAATGCCAGTATAATGCTACTATAGTGCTTACTTTAATGCTTATTGGTTACCTGGGCAGTTATGTAAGAAGGTGTCTGCTACTACGCCTACCAAATATTTTTTTCGATTAAGGTGATTATTTTCGAGATATTAAACTTTAGATGCCTTTCGCCATACTGATTTCCGAAAGTTAACTCCTAGTGTGCCGCTCAATTTTAAAATGTGAGAGACCCTTGATAAATCTGTAAGAGAATATCTACAGTATTCTACACACTTCCAGTGATGTACGTAGGAATGGGTGAGGCAACTCCCGAACAGATATGACGAAAAAACATTTTATAGGCTATCGTAGATGTAACATAAATATTTCATGATATTTTTGTTACTTATAGCAGTCAAGCCAAATTGATTGAATTGACTTTTCCCATCAAAATTCATCCAATTATGGACTGACTAATATTAAGCCAATTATCAAGGCTGGTGTGCACTGCAACACTCCGGTATGTTTGCCTTTCTCGTACAAGAAAGTTGTACCGAAAGGCTATCATTTCACTCCGAAAACGAGCTTTTATAGAAGCCTTGGAGACCCATAGTATCGATAGTATTATATATTAATCGACACAGCTAAACGAGCAGATCAAATGGCTGTCTGTCCATGCTTGTGTGCATGTATGCGTATATGTGTGCACAAAATCTGAGAAAAACATTAGACAACTTTTCATATAGTAATCCTCAATCGATTTCCTCGCAACAAAATGCATTCGACAGGGAGAAAGGTTTAGTTGATAACTATTGCAATTGATAACGATCGACCGTTGCGTTTTAAAGTTATGAAGAAAATTATTCAACGAAACATATTAGCGTTATCCAAAGTCGGTGTTTTGACTAAATGCGAAAAATACAATATCACTACTCGGTGAATTCGATTTGCAGCAGTTAGCATCTAATTTTTCGAATTTCAACTGCCCCAACTAATTTCAATTGATGATCCTAATGCTGGTGATAGCAGCTTTGTATTGCCGCACTTATTTAAATGGCACTGGAGACGAGCCAGCCTAGGACTGAAAAGATAAAAAAAAAATCTAAATGGCCCTGCTCCTCACGGCAGTGTCCATTACGAAAATTACGAAGCAGCCACTACGAGATTACGAAACATCATGCCCTTTTTTGTGTATAGGATGCCAATATACGCTGATAAAATTGTTTAACTATTCAGGAGCCGATTAAAAGTTGCTTCAGCGCCTTTCAGGGGAGGCTGATTAAACAGGATTCAGGTAATCGTTAATCTTAGTACTCATTTAAGTTCGTTGAAATCAAGTCACAAATGCCATAAGTTGAGAGGTTTTGGTACAATACATTACACGGGATTCAGTTTTCACACGATTTTTTCAACAAGTTTAAAAAAAATCCTAAACAATTCAAAGAAAAATCACATGATGATTAATATGCTTTAGCATTTATTTAGGATAAGTGCAAAATTGAAAAGATGTAAATAGTATGAAAACAGAATTCAGTGTACATGAATCAATTTCTGTATTTATTTAACTTACATCTTAAAAGGCAACACTGAATAAATAATATGACGGCGCAATACACGAGACCAGATCTCCCCATCTTTGGTTGCGCCCCACGCTCGCCAAATTATTTTGAACATGATTCACCTCCTTCTTCTCTTTTCCTTCTTCTTCTTCTTCTTCTTCTTCTTCTTCTTCTTATTGGCATTACATCTCCACACTGGGACAGATTCGCCTCGCAGTTTAGTGCTCATTAAGCACTTCCACAGTTATTAACTGCAAGGTTTCTAAGCCAAGTTACCATTTTTGCATTTGTATATGATGAGGCTAACACGACTTTTATGCCCAGGGAAGTCGAGACGATTTCCAATCCAAAAATTGCCTAAACTGGCACCGGGAATCGAACCCAGCCACCTTCAGCATGGTCTTGCTTTGTAACCGCGCGTCTTACCGCAAGGCTAAGGAGGGCCAACATGTTGTACCTGCCGGATCGGAAGAGAACACCATATTTTCAGGGTTTCATTCTAGCATTCTTGAAACATGCCGTGCCCGTCGTATCCATCCAGCTTTTGTCACCTTCTGGATACTATTACCATTACAGACCGTTCTCTTGCGTACCGCCAAAGATGATCCTAAGTACGCGTCTTTCGAATACTCGAATCGCTTGCTGCCTCGAAGGTATCCTCGTCTATCGTAACACTGCTCGGTTATATCCATTAGCATTAGCATGCACTTTGTTTTCGATGCATTCACCAACCCAAAAGATCATTATCAAAAGATGCGTTAGAACTGGGCATTTACGACAATTAAAAAAAAATTCCGTACAGCAAAGATCTGATCCGTTGTCGAGCGACCGTCGTTGAAGCTATTGGTGACGATGGAAAATGATCTGGGATATCACTTTGTAGGCGGCATTTAGGATCATCGTCCGCTGAACTGACGTAGTCGTCTTCTCCGCCGCCTTAACCCTCACTGACTGTGATCTCATTTAAATGTTCCTCGAATGCTGCTTTCCACCTTTCGATCACCACACGTTCGACCGTCAAGATGCTCCTAAACTTATCCCTGCACCTTTTGCCTCGCGGCCCTAATCCTTTGTGAGGTGCGTTGAGCTTCTGTTACAACTTGCGTATGTCTTGAGAGCGTGCACTTCTTCCGGACGACATCTCTTCTCCTAAAATAGGCGGGTCTGTTGTCTCCGTTTCTGTTTATAGCGTTCCATGTTCTGCCGGGTCCCTTGCTGCAGCGCGATCATTCGCGCTGCGTCGTTTCCCTACAGAATCTGTCTGCACTCTTCGTCAAACCAATCATTCGTAGACTTCGTCCCACATACCCGACGTTGCTCTTCGCTACGTCGTAAATTACTGCTTTAACTATACTCCAGCAGTCCTCAAGAGGCGCACCATCGAGCCTTATCTTTTCTGGCAATGCTTCCTCGAGATCAAGTTCCTTCAGTCGCTCTAGATCAAACCGGGGCCGCCGTCGGTACCGAACATTGTTGATGACGGATAGTTTTGAGCGCATTTTAGCCATCACCAGATAGTGGTCAGAGTTGATGTTGGCCCCACGATATTCCTGACAACGACGTCCATTAATCAGAACATGGTCGATTTGTGATTCTGTCTGCGGTGGTGATCGCCTGGTATATCGATACGGATGGTTGTGCTGAAAGTAAATGCTACGAATGGTGGAGAAATCAATTAGTCGTAGGCCGTTTACGTTCGTCAGCCGGTGAGCGCTGAACTCCCCAATAGTCGGTCTTAACTCCTTCTCTTGGCCAACCTGAGCGTTCAAATATCCTATGATGTTTTCGACGTTGTGAATTGGGCAGCTATCGCACTCATGTTCGAGCTGCACGTAGAATGCGTCCTTATCGTCGTCAATGCTTCCGGAGTGTGGGCTTTGGACGTTGATTATGCTAAAGTTGAAGAACCGGCCTTTGATGCACATTCTCTCATTGATCGGCCACCCGATCACGCGTCTTTGCATATCGCATATCAATATGAAAGTTGTTCCCAGCTTGTGTGTGATACCGCAGCTCTGGTAGATGGTATGACTACCTTTAAACCTCAGACAAACAGACGTAACACTAGAGAAATTACCATCGACTATGACTTCAACGATAAATTTGAATAAGATTGATATCACGTTTCATAGCTAGAGGCGCTAGCGTCGTAGTCCTTCGAGTTTAAAATTTCACTCCAGTGCATTCTGGTGACGATGTCATACGAAACATATTTGCGTGTAACCTGTTTGTATGTGTTCAAACGTTCACACCAGCGATCCCACCAATGAAAATAGATACTAAGGTATGGAAATCCATATTTTGTGTGCGTGCCTTTCGAACGAGCTCCCATAAGAAGCCGTGCAAAATGTACATACGTCACCATTTTTTGTTTACTTTTCCCATCATCCACTAATACACCTGCTTATGACGGGCTTGGTAGTCATATGTCTACTGCTTTTGCCTCATACGCAGGAGGTCGTGGGTTCAATCCCAGGTCCGTTCCATTCTCCTACTTTGCATCTTTCTCTATATTTCTCATGTTCTAGCAATCGCTTTTTTGTCTTTATTAACGAGACTTTCAGCCCGTGGCAGGCTCGTCCCGGAAAATATTATTTTTACATTAGTTATCATTCATATGTTTTTTCTTACTTCTAGTGAGAACTGGTGAATTTACTATTACTATAGGATCATTTAATTCGAACTCGCTATCATTCTCGGTTTCATCCTTACCGCCGGTCTGGCAACGCTGCTTCCGAGTTCGCCGCTTTGGAGTATTCTCTTTTCGATCCGCTGACAGCCGTTGCTTGTTTGCCGTTCGTGTTTCGACAGACTCACTCTCTGATTGATCTGCATTTCTATTGTTTGTTGGAGATGGTATTAGGTACGTCGTCCTCACGTTGTTGATTGGTTTGTTCGGATTTATTTCTTTTCGTTTTCTTTTGATGATTTATTTGTTTGATGTTTTCGGGAGTATCCAACCGTGGAAAGCCCATGTTGTTAAGTAGGCTGATATTGTTGGAATCCAACGCAGCTTCCGTGGTATTGGTTTGGTTTACATTCTTGTGTTTTGGTTGCTTTTGGTATGTGATCAAAGTGACGTCGCCATCAATGGTCACGTACGAGGGAGTAGGTTGAGTGAGTTGTATTCTCGCTACGCGAACGCCATTGTAAAGGCCAGGGAAATAATGCTTCCACACTTCCCTGGTAATGGAGAGAATAGTACCGTATTTCCGCAAGTGCTCAACCACCACCGAGTGAGATGTTGGATGGTAAATCATGGACACGTATATTGATCGCACCATCATCTACGTATACTGGTATTTTATAAACACTGTCGCCAGATTGAAGAAGATGGAGCAGGTGATGAGTGGTTTGATATCTTCTGGCAGTATCCATATCCACCCTCTCCACATAGACACAGTTTCGTAAATTATGAAATTGGACATTTATCATGTCCTTTTTGTCCAGTTTCAGTTCTTCGCACATGACCGCACCACCGATGCATCAGGACGTTTAGGCTTAACACTAAAATCAATAACCAAAGTGTTCTCTTTTTTGCACCCATTTTTTCACGGATAGAGAGAACGCGACCGATTCGTGTAAGGCGAGGCTTTCAAATGACATCTGTTAGTTCTCTGTGCAAGAACGGCTCCACCCCAATACCCCGAATCCCAGTACCCCGAATGCCGTTACCCCGAAGGCCACTACCCCGAATGGGACAGTACCCCGAAAGTCATTACCCCGAATGGGACACTACCCCGAAATCCATTACCCCGAAAGGCAATTATCCCGAAAACATTTAGGATCTATAGTATTCTATTATTATGTTTAACACCAACAGATATCGATGAATCGCCAGTTTTTAACCAACCAGTTTAACCAACAGTTTTGATTTTTCTTGTAATTACCTTTACCTATCATTCCTGTTATTATGACCTGGAAAAGTACTATTCTACGAAATGGAGTAAGATATCCTTTTTTCCAACAGAACGCGTTTTCCCGGTATAAGGCACACAGAGGAGATGATGCCTTCTTTAAATGGACGCGTTTTTCCGGTATAAGGCAGACAGAGGAAGTTATGCCTTGTTTAAATGAACGCGTTGCTCGGTATAAGGCAGACAGAGAAGATGATGTCTTCTTTAAATGGACGCGTTTGCCCGGTATAAGGCAGACAGAGGAGATGATGCCTTCTTTAAATGGACGGGTTTGCTCGGTATAAGGCAGACAGAGGAGATAATACCTGCTTTTAATGAACGTGCTTATACCTCGATAAGGTACACAGAGGAAATACTGCCTTTTTGAAAGTAACGTCTGCTCGATAGAAGGCGAAACGAAATGATTCCTTCTTCAAGTAAACGCAACTTCCCGAAGACAAACAAGATCTCCCTTTCTCTCACTCTCATACACAAACCCCCTTACTCACTCACTTCCTCTGTCTCACTAATTATTACTCATTCACCCACTCTCATAGATTCACACACTCTCACTCACTTAATTACTCTTACTCACTCATCCACTTTTACCCACTCATTTACTCTGAATCATTCGCTGTGTCTTTCTCGCTCACTCTTACTCACTCACTCTTACTCGTTTACTCTTACTCGCTCGCTCACTCACACACTCACTCTCACTCACTCACTTAATCACTCACTCATTCTTACTCACCCATTCACCCCTCGTCGATTTTGTGTTTTAGACCACGCTTTATCCAGAATCCGAATACAGCGACCAAGGAACAACTTCTACCTTGTTGCCCTAGTAGCCATGCTGACGTGGACCGCAATTGCCTCCAACTCTCTGCATTGTGCATGAAAACGTGCTGCATAATCTCCCCCTGCCATTCAGGAATCTTGAAGAGTGCCATACGAAGTGGAACGGGATCTTACGGAGTAAAAATACTTAGTTCCATACTGCTTTGAAACAGTTTCAGTTCCAATTATTGTTCATTCATATGAATTATGAATAAACTTTTATTGAGTAACATTTTTTTCATTGAAATGAAGTATAAACTTAAAATAATGACTGATTCGGGGTACTGACTCATTCGGGGTAGTGTCCCATTAGGGATAATGGCACTCGGGGTAGTGACTCATTCGGGGTAATGGAGTTCGAGGTAGTGGTCTTCTGGGTAATTGCATTATGGGTAATGGAATTATGGGTAGTGTCGTAGAGTCGCAAGAACAGCTGATCTGGTCGGCTCCACCCCACTACCCCGATTGCCAGTACCCCGAATGCCATTACCCCGAAGGCCACTACCCCGAATGGGACAGTACCCCGAAAACCATCACCCCGAATGGGACACTACCCCGAAATCCATTACCCCGAAAGGCAATTACCCCGAAAACATTTAGAATCTATAGTATTATATTATTATGTTTAACACCAACAGATATCGAAGAATTGGAATAGTTTTTAACCAACCAGTTTAACCAACAGTTTTGATTTTTCTTCTTATTAGCTTTAACTATCATTCCTGTCATTATGACCTGGAAAAGTACTATTCTACGAAATGGAGTAAGTGATCCTTTTTTCCAACAGAACGCGTTTTCCCGGTATAAGGCGAACAGAGGAGATGATGCCTTGTTCAAATGAACGAGGTTGCCCGGTATAAGGCATACAGGGTAAATATGACTTTTTTTTTAAATAAACGCATTTGCCCGGTATAAGGCAGAAAGGGGAGATGATGCCTTCTTTAAATGGACGTGTTTGCTCGGTATAAAGCACACATAGGAAATAATGCCTTGTTTAAATGAACGCTTTTGCCCGGTATAAGACAGACAGAGGAGAGGATGCCTTCTTTAAATGAACGTGTTTGCCCGGTAAAAAGCACACAGATAAAATAAAACCTTGTTTAAATGATCGCTTTTGCCCGGTATAAGGCAGACAGAGGAGGTGACGTCTTCTTTAAATGGACGCGGTTGCCCGGTATAAGGCACACAGAGGAAATTATGCCTTGTTTAAATGAACGCGTTTGCCCGGTATAAGGCAGACAGAGGAGATGATGCCTTCTTTAAATGGACGCGTTTGCCCGATATAAGGCAGACAGAGGAGATGATACCTCCTTTTAATGAACGTGCTTATACCTCGATAAGGCACACAGAGGATATACTGCCTTTTTAAAAGTAACGTCTGCTAGTTAGAAGGCGAAACGAGAAGATGTCTTCTTTAAGTTAACGCAACTTCCCGAAGACAAACAAGATCTCCCTTTCCCTCACTTTCATACACAAACCCTCTTACTCACTCACTTCCTCTGTCTCACTAATTATTACTCATTCACCTACTGTCATTCATTCACCCACTCTTACTCACTTAATCACTCTTACTCACTCATCCACTTTTACTCACTCATTTACTCTCAATCATTCGCTCTCTCTTTATCGTTCACTCTTACTCACTCACTCTTACTCACTCATTCTTACTCGTTTACTCTTAATCGCTCGTTCCTTAACTCTTACTCGCTCACTCACACGCTCACTCTTACTCACTCACTCACTCTTACTCACCCATTCACCCCGTCGATCTGAGATTTAGACCACGCTTCATCCAGAATCCGTTGCTTTTACTACAGCGACCAAGGAACAACTTCTACCTTGTTGCCCTAGTAGCCATACTGACGTAGACCGCAATTGCCTCCAATTGCCTCTCTGCATTGTGCATGAAAACGTGCTGCATAATCTCCCCCTGCCATTCAGGAATCTTGAAGAGTGCCATACGAAGTGGAACGGGATTTTACGGAGTAAGAATACTTAGTTCCATACTGCATTGAAACAGTTTCAGTTCCATTTATTGTTCATTCATATGAATTATGAATAAACTGTTATTGAGTAACATTTTTTTCATTGAAATAATAGCTAATTCGGGGTACTGGCTCATTCGGGGTAGTGTCCCATTAGGGGTAATGGCATTCGGGGTAGTGACTCATTCGGGGTTATGGCGTTCGGGGTTGTGGCCTTCGGGGTAATGGCATTATGGGTAATGGAATTATGGGTAGTGTCGTAGAGTCGATCTGGTCATAATGAGTAGCAACCACGGGCAGTCAATCAAGCTCAAGCTCACTTGCATTTGGTTTTCTTGCTCACCTTTTATCTTTTCTCATGGGATCCTTTCCTATACGCCTCCTGTAGCGCTACGTGCAGAATTCGAGGTCTTTCTGCACATCTGCGAGTAATGCGTGTGCTCTCGATGAAGTTAAGAGATTTGCAGTTCCGTGACCCGTGCTTCCACTAATCGCTAGCCCATTTTCGTCGCTGTGGTCATCAGGTATTGTCGGTATTATCTGTTGATTGCTCGTTGCTTGTTTCTTTAAAGACTGACTTGTAGAGCCTGAAACCAACCCACTTGATTTCCGGAGGAATATGCCTCTTATTTTCCGTTGAACCAAGGGGACAGTTTCGCTTAGAGTCCCTCGCTGGCACTAGGACGATGATCCGCTGCCCCTAACATGGGAAACAGACGCTTTTGTGAGCCGTACCTGCTTGGTAAACAGACGCTCAGTGGGTTGCAATTGGGCTAGTGAGTACATGGAATTATCGGAATAATATGCTCAATGTTGCTTTCTCAAATCGTTTGTTTGATGAACTGCATATGAAATTATCATACAACATTTCACTAGTTTAACAATGTCACGTTGCTGACCAAAATTAATGTCATGCCATTATTACCATCATATAGGTGATGCTTCAAAAAATCATTGCCCTTTGGTTCGGTCGTGACAAGTGTTAATGCAGATGATTCAACCATTCATCAGACTTTGATACCATAATCGTTCGTTTATGATGGCTAATCAATCAAACGCTCACCTTGCCGCTAAATGTCAATAAAAGTATTTTTGCCCATTTTCTGTTGTCTGAATAAGAGATAGCAATCAATTGATAGGTAGATGAAAGGCATCTTTTCGTGAGTGTGATTTTTATTTTTATATTGAGGTCGGTGAGTCCGTTGTGCAGAACTACAATCCTCTTGATCCACAGTGGAGAATTGCAAAAGTGAGGATGCATATCATCTTCAAGTTATTTGATGCGGTCTATGTTGCGAGCTTCCAACAGTTTTGCTACGTTGTTCATAATGTTGACTTTACGGGTGGCCAATAATATCGATTTCATTTTTTATAAACGTAAAAAGAACAATTTTGTTCAGTAGCACCTCTACATATATAGGCTGACGCACCTTAGTGGGCAAATATTCATGATATCTAGACCAACATTTGAAAAGGGCGTAACATCCAAAATTTATTCTTTCAGATTCCTCGCCTACAAATATAGCTGTATGCAGATGAGGAATCGCTAAAAATAAATTTTGGCTGTTACGTTTTTTTCAAATGTTGGTCTAGACATCCAAATTGTTGATACCTATAGGTTCCGATTATGTTTGAAATAGAAGCTAAGTTTCAGCAACTCTTCAAACTTTAAAATTACTTGAAAAAACATACATTCAATCTTATTTGATGAGATATAGATAAAATACGGCTTTGAAGATTTAATTCTATTACTCTTAAGAAATATTAAAATCCATTGCATTTAGAGTCGGCACTTGCTCCTCATGGAAATTGGCGTTAACTCGACTTTGAACTAAGTGTTTCTAATGCGTAACACAAAGTTTACGATAACAAATACAAAATGCATGGAATAGAATAACAGGTACAATCTATGCTCAGATAAACAAAGATCAATTCGATCAGAATCGAACCTGCCACTAGAAGTTTGGTAAAACTTTTGAGATCCCCAGAAAGTAATTTATCAGGGGAACAAATCCTATTTATCCTTGAAATTTTACCCTAGTGTACTAACTAATAGTGTACCCTCGATTGAATGTACATAAACGTGGTGTTTCCTAAAGTTGAGACATTCGATGCATGGTAAAACATTGTACAGAATTCCACGGCCCGCAGCACTTCCACGTGTTGAGCACAACTGAGCCAATAGTTCCGATTTGTTTATGTACAGTAGCCAGTGCGATGCATCATCGATGGAACGTGACAAACAGGTTTTGAGCACACCATTTGTAGACAGTTGAGTCAATCAAAACAGTGAATGTCATTGACAAACATAATTTGTCTCGCGTACTTCACCTCGTAGGAACGCAAATGAGTTTCAAAACAAATATCTCCCTTTACGAAGTACGTACGATCTACAGCACTCAACTGGGCCGCCGCACGTTTGGTCTGTACCAAAAGCACGGAGTTGGATGAGAAGGCCAATGGAGTACAAGGCACCAGGCAAACAGCTGTGAACAAATGGGTATCGCCTGCAGGAGTTCACTTCTTGTGGGATGTGATTTCGATTTGGACCTACCGTAATGTGAGTCATTAGTGGTACGTGCAAACATGTGAACAGTATCACGTTCAATGGTAGAAGTCTCGTGAATACAAACTCGGCAGTTGCTACCCGTCTCGCCGACAGTCTGCCAACATGTTTGGCTGCTGTTTTTGTTGATTAGATAAGCTTTATGATGCAGTCAACATTCCGGAGTTCATTGCGACAAGGACGTACGCAGTTTTATAAACATTCGTCGAAGTCATAGCTAAAAATGCGGAGTGCAAGAAAAATATATTTCAAACGTTTAAAAAAAGCTTGTTCAAGCATCAAATTTCCATGAACGAACGTTATTTTTTTTTTTAAATATAATACTTTAAGAATCGGCGCAATTCATCATTGTCTTTTCGAAGCACCAGTAATTGGGTTATACCGAGGGTTATTCCATTATGGACAATCACCGCTGCCACAATGGTTGTCCTATAGTCCTCACAAGACAATAAGAAGATGATTAGTCTCCAGACGTGAGCCAGCCAAGGGTTAAAAGCCTCTTAAATAAAGACAATAATAATAATAAGATGATTAGAGAAACAAATTAAAAAAATGTTGCACCATGTTGCTTTTAAAGATGTGTGCCTCTGAAAGCGAGATGAAATTTGGGAATTGGATTCCAACGCTATCTAGCTTGAGCAATTCGAAAAATTCATAGGTAGCCCAAGCCTAGAGTAATGAGAGTAACCTCAATTCCTGTCGTTGCCGCATATAATTATTATGAAGTAATCAACGTTTCGATAAGCATGTGAAACACAGATAGTGTAAAGATGGGGACGCAAAGGGACTAGTTTTTGATTGAACCTCCTGCTTATAAGGCAGAAGCCATGCACCTAGTCCAGTTTCCTCATCCGTATGTGGCAGATATTGCAAATGAGCAGTAGCTGTTGATAACACGCATATCGGAGTCTAAAATGAATGAATGCCCTACAATACGAATGTCTTACAACAAGCTGAACCGAGGTAAGGTACACCGGGGCAAGTTGAAACGGTTTTTTCAAAGTTGAAATTCGAAGTGCTGTAAAAAAATCACCCTTTGATATATTCTGAATCTGTTTGTGGTGTTTGCTAGTTCGTGCCAAATATTATACACAAAAAATAAGCAACCTTGACAAACTTTTTCATAAATATTTTTTATACCTATTTAAATTATTTTTTATATGCATCGTTTCAACTTGCCCCGCGAATCGGGGCAAGTTGAAACACTGCGTTACATTCAGGCGTAAGCTAATTTTGCCGTATTAATAACAAAATGTATGTACTCAGTGAGACTCAAGAAGTACGAGGTTGTAAAGGTGACTTTAATACTGCCAGGATTCGCATAAGAGTTCCATGTAAGTTTTTGACGATTTTGATATTCTTCCAGAAATTAGCTTAAAATTGTCTCCTGTTCAAGAAAAACTGATAAAATAGTAGTATGTTCTAGAAATTTGAAAACAAACCCACTTTTGTTGTCTCATCTTGGTATTTACTCGCATAAAAATCAAATTTCAGATTACATAAAAAATAAACTTAAGTATGGTCCATTTAATTGTTCCACAGCAATAAATACGGATAAAGAATATTACGTAAGTTTTTTGGAAAGATACCAATTTTTTTCTACTTATTAGATTTTTTTTGTATTTCTCCATGTAAAACAAGTTTGATAAATTCAACGGCAAAATACTCAAGTCGGCGAAAATGACATGGGACTTTTATGCGAATAAGGGCAGTGTACAACAAAGTCACAAGCGTATTTTCAGAGACCAAATTCTGAAGAACAAAAGATATTTTAGTTACCAGATAAAGATTGTCGCTGTCGTCGCTGTCCGGAAAATTTTTGCTGGTGAGGATAGGGGATCTAAATGACAATGAAGGAAAAATACATACGATTTGACAGTTAGGTACCACACATGTTTCGGACAGAACAAAGGGAACCGAAGCGACAATCTTTATCTGGTAACTAAAATATCTTTTTGAGGAACGCACTACGTTGAAAATTTATCAAATTGATTTCCTCCTACTGGTGACAACTCGGATTACTATTCAGGATGCTTCATTATTTGGTTCACTTGTATATTGCGCAGTTGATTATTTCGGTTGTGGCTTCTTCATAAATGCACATTAATTAACCAGCCATCATATTTCTCATAAACTCTTCGATTGGAGAAATAGGCAGCTAAGGAAGTGAAAGGTGGAGTTAACGAAATGTTTACATATTCTATGTTTTATTTTTCTGAGAGTCAGACATGACCTCTTTTAATTCTAGTGGAGATTGTTGGAGGGTTGCATTCATGACGAAATGTGCGGAAATTTATTAAATTTATGTTCAGAAGTTTGCATGTTTTTATAAATTTATGTTTTTCGAATGTATGTATTTATGGACCATGTTAAATTCTGAAAAAAAAATACTTTTAATTGCGAGGGTGACGTTTTCAATCGTTGTTTCAACTTGCCCCGCACCACGCATTTCTATTTGCCCCGATGAGTTGAACATGCAGAGCAATATCAAACAACCAAAATACAAACATTAAAACGGGTCTTTCATCGATTTTTCATAATCATTATGCTTATTCAACATTGAATGATTACCTACCGTGAAAATTTGATGAAAAAACTCTTCCAAACATCGTTTTGAGACCTGTTTCATTGGCACGTCAAATAGTTGGTTTGGATTTTGCAAAGGGCGAAAAATAAACAATAGCAGGGATTGCTTTTGAAAGCTGCAATCTTTCGGGAATGGCAGTCAGAAGGTGCGTTTAGGCGAGTAGTTTGTTGAAAAAAGTTATCAGAGCATTCGGTCATTTCCTATCTGAATTACAGCTTCCGTTTCAACTTACCCAGCATTTCAACTTGCCCCGGTGTACCTTACACTGGAATCGCTACTTACACGACTGTTTTTTTCGCGGATTTCGGGATTTACACGATTTTTTCAAGCAGTTTTTTTACACAGTTTTTTTAGAAAGGTCGGGAAACTACTGAAAATAGCAAAAAAATCGATTGTTGATAAAACCGTTTTTACACGGTTTACGGGATTTAAACGTAACGTATCCCCGTGTAAAAACCAACTCAAGTCTACGTCAAAATAGCGTTGCTTGTTATTTTCGGTTTCAAAAATATTTAAAAATTCATTTCATGTTAAAATACTGCTGAAACATCATCATTACTCACTATATTATCTTGCACAGTGATTACCGGGATTTAACACAGACGCTCTTTTCCGGAAGAGCCTCCGCCCAGGTGCATTTTATCTGGCGTATTTCTCAGAAAGAGCTGGTTCTGACAGGAACTCGCTTTATTGTTTGCGAACAAACTGAGCCGGTAAATAGTCCGAATTTGAGTCGAGCAAATAAACAAATCTGAACCAATTTCAACAAGATGAGTGATAGATAGTAAAACACTGTTGCACGAAGACGCATTTCCGGACAAACTGTTGTCACCATGTCATAGGAAAAATTTGTATTGTTCCATTTAATTCCCCCACTTTATAGCTTGATAGACGCGTAATTCAACCTGAACAGTAAGGTCGTCTTCATGGCAGGTGGAACATTCCACTACCAAACATTATTATCAAAATGACGTATTTGGTGGATCTGGTAAATGTAGCTGTTTAGGGTCAATGTTGTTAGAGAGTAAATGGAACTGGACGTATTTTGCTTGCCTAACTTTTGGAAATTTTCCAGTAGTCTGCTGGAAATTAATTTTACAAATGCAAAAACTTACCTTTTGATTGTTTAAAACCTCGGGGGCTCTGAATGAAGCGTAAATTTTATTGAACATTGAGATTATCAGCGAATGAACGATAGCTAACCACAGACAACTAACCTGAACTAACCTTTATTGGAATGCAACAAAATTATTTATATGGCCGACAGAAAGCATACGTGGATATCTGACAGATATGTTCATAACTTCAAAATTTTTTAACCAATCTCGAAAATTCCACCCTTTTTGCAAACATAATCTCAAATAACTCATCTTTGGTAAATCCAGAGTTCTGGCTGAAGTTGGGCAGTGGCAGCTTTGGCGTAATCGGTTCATTGATATTTCGACGTCAGCAGTAAGATTTATACTTGGAGGGGTAATCCTTAAAGCGATTAATCAGTGCTGATAATTTCAACTGTAAAACGTGTTTTTGTACAATTTCCGGATTTTTCTGAAAATAATTAGATTTCCATACTGATGCATATCACAAACTATATCGTTGTGAAAAAAACTTTTGTCGATTTTTACAAATATGCGATCATGGATAGTTTACTGGAGTGCGGAAAATGAGGGATAATGTTTATATATTTAGAAGCGTAAACCCAACGGCCTACGCGTAAGAAGTCGACAAAGGTGCGTACATGAACTGCTGGTTTGAGGGATGTTACGACGGGAATTCATCCCGCCGAGTTCGTTTTCGGACGTTGGACAGAAATGTGTTTTCCAGTGTTGCGTTCCGCCAGACACTCGAAACTGTAAACATTTATTAACAATAACTAATTACAAATATAACAACGGCACTTACACTTTTGGTTTCGTCCAGACGTCAGTACAGTACGGATAATAAATACAAATTTCTTCATTCAAAGACAATAAAATCTACAGTGAGGTCTGAACATATTGGTACGAGCGAACATTCCCTCGCCCGTAAACCAAGTTGAACTTCCATAACAGTTAATTGGTTTACTCCACATACATTCAACACTCTATATACATTCACTAATATGCATTCAGTTTTACATTACTGAAAATATCAAACTTAAAAAATATCACAACCAAAGCACAAACAACTTGCAGATGACTCCGCCATCTCACAAGTAATCACGATTAGAGTTCATCAACACAGATCGATTACTCCTTTTCCTCGAAACCGATTTAGCGCTCTCCGAGAGTTCTCCGAACTGTTGATCTCAACCACTAAACTGCGGCCAGACTAATCAGATGTAATATTTCTGCATCATTTGGTCCACTCGATTGGTCTGGTTGCGATTAATCATTCGGAATATTCACCAGATAGCAGCTCGACTCCGCCGACGCCATCTTCCAGCAATGATTGTTCCGGCTGTTGTCCTCGACGACAAAAGTTTTCGAGAATGTTACGACGGGAATTCATACCGCCGCGTTCGTTTTCGGACGTTGGACAGAAACCTGTTTTCCAGTGTTGCGTTCCGCCAGACACTCGAAACTGTAAACATTTATTAACAATAACTAATTACAAATATAACAACGGACAAGCACTTACACTTTTGGTTTCGTCCAGACGTCAGTACAGTACGGATAATAAATACAAATTTCTTCATACAAAGACAATCAAATCTACAGTGAGGTCTGAACATATTGGTACGAGCGAACAAGGGATATTAACTGCACCAAGAGATGGGTGATTGGTAGCGGAGGAACAAGAGAAGCAAAAACTATGGAAAGACCGAAAGAGTTACCGTTAGTTATCAACAGTGCCAAATAATCTTGTGGTAGCAAGCCACAGATACAAAGTGACGGGTGGTTACAGACCGGCATGGACCCCGTTCCAGCGGACGAGTAATTCCCTTCGTGGTCCATCGTTTCCCCAGGAAAATTCGGAAGAACACCAGCTGTGTGCGTTATCCACCCATTCGGGTCAGAATCTTCTGCTCCGGATAACCCGGCAAAGTAATTCCGTAAAGCGCCAAACCACGTATAACACATTCACGCCGCCTAGGAGATCAGCTCCATCACACCAAGCAGGTCGTTCCTAGGTACCTTCCACGTGTCCGTAAAACTGTCAGTGTGGTCCAACACTACCGATCCACTTCGTCAGCACCGTCTTGATTATCACCTTGCCATCTAATCGAGCCACCATCCACTGCATCGCCAGACCACCTCAAGCCACCTTCAAAACCGTCGTCCGCTGCCACGTGCCAACAGCAGAACCTCCAAACCGTCGACGAAACCACCTTCCGCGGCCACGCGTCTCTCTGCCACCACCGCACCGTTTCATCTCCGAAGACCACCAAGCAAACATCGAAGCTGCTGAAAGTTTCCCAACGTCATTATATCCTGAAACCCGTAACTGAAGGAGGTCTTCTGTACCCTCCCCGTGGGCTGCCGTTAGCTCTAAAAGAAAAAAACGCATAAATAAAGTAATTAAAAAAGTTTTCAGGTGATGATTACGTTGATGTCAATATTACAAAATTTTAATTGAATTTTAGCAATTTTATATTATTTAACAATTTGTAAGAAAAACCTCATTGAAATGCTCTAATTCTTGGAAGTCCTGAGAATATCTGAAGAAGGATGAAGGGCCATATGGCCGAAAGCCGTTCGGCCGAATTCCATTTGGCCGAAAGTTATTTGGCAGAATATACCATTCCGAACAGACCATTAGGCTGAAAGTCATTCGGCAGAACTGGTCATTTGGCCGAACATTGGGCAAAATAGATCGTTTGTCGTTTCTTTTCTCACTTCTTAATAATCATTTCTCACTTCTCACTGCAAAAAGTGAGAAATGAAAAATTAGGATTGAGAAATGAGAAGAGAGGCGTATCTCTTTTTACTTCGCTTTTCTCACTTTTCACAGTGAGAAGTGCTAAGTGAAAAATAAGGAGTGAGAAGTGAGATGTCTCACTTGTAACTTCTTACTTCATATTGTGAAAGTGAGTATTGCAAATTGAGAAGTGAGACGTCTCACAACTCACTTCGCGCTTTTCACTTTTTTACAGTGAGGTCTCTTCTCTACAGTCTCTACAGTCTCGTCTCTTTTTTCACTTCGTTCTACTCAATGTAATGTGAGACATCTCACCTCACACTTCTCATTACAGTGATCGTTCGCTAATTGGGGCACGACCTCACCCCAACTAGCGAATGCCGTTCGCTAATTGGGGCGTTTTGCCAAGCGTCAATGTTGTTTACTTTTTGCATTGAACAAAGGAAAGTTTTACGCGCCAGAAAATATCGATCCCGCCAAACACGGAAACAAAACGTCAACGCGTTTTTGACATCACATTCTGACGTTTAGCTGCTTTTTAATTGGGTTTCGCCCCAATTAGCGAACCCCCCACCAAAAAGGGCCCCAACTAGAAAAACCGAACGTTCACTGTACTCATGTTTTACAGTGAGAAGGGGATAGTAAGACGTCTCACTTCTTTCCTCGCATTACTCACTATTTACAGTGGGAAGTGAGAAATGAGAAATAATTAGTGCGAAGTGAGAAAAGAGACGTCTTACTTCCTTCTTCTCTCCAGTCACTTTTCACAGTAAGAAGTGAAAAATTATTAGTGAGAAGTGAGAAGTGAGACGTCAAAACCTATTTGGGTTTATAACATATTCGGCCAAACAACCTATTCGACCGAATGAGCTGTTCTGCCAAATGACTTGTTCAGCCAAATGACCTAAAGGGTGTACGGAATCAAATTGCATCACATAGAACTACTCGCCAGAAACAAATCTATTAACAGATTGTCATGAAATTTTCAGGGACAGAAATATAATATGTAAGCTTGATATATGCATAATTTTTTCACTTTTGTTTGTTAATACAAATAAATGCTGGATTTTTTTTTCAACAAAAATGAGTGCTGAAGTGTGGACCGGCCTGAATAATGAGATTGATACTCACCCAAAATTTGGCGAACAGCAGACCAAAACTATATTTCAGCACTCTTTAATTTTTTTTGATTTTGGTTTTTAACTATAGAAGTGGAAAACAGCCGGGGTTCTCGCAAATCTAACCTTAAATAATGTATCTACAATATACGTTTGAATTGCTCTACATTACAAAGGGTCTTTAAAAATCTCAACATGCCGAATTAGACTCCATTTGCTTGATCCGTTCTCGAGTTATGCAGCATTTTTTGTATCTTTTTATGGGAGCCGCTTCTAGAGCTGGAGAGGTCACAACCCAGCATAAAAATATTTCCGCTGTGTACAAAATTTCACGCCAATCGGTTCAGTAGTTTCCGAGTCTATAAGGGTTAGTCAGATAAAAAATCATTTTTATGTATATAGATAATGCGAAACTGTGGATGCCTTCGAAGCTCTTTTTTATTCTAGTCCAGTACCTTTGTATTGGCCGCAGCTCTGGTCATTTTAAGGCCATTGGCACAAAATATGATTACTAGCTTCTTCTCTTGTTGAGGTGAGTGCACGACCTGTTCCTTCGACTGTAATTCCGAAACTACTAGAAAGTTTGCAATGAACCTCATTCAGTATAAATAACACATGCTGAAGCTGTCGTACACAAAATTTCGTTATAATCAATCCAGGAGACAAAATGTTATCGACCTTTGAAAGTGATGCAATTTGATTCCATACACCCTTTATTGAGACAAATGTCTGATTCGGCCAAGTGATGTATTTGGCCAAGTGATGTATTTGGCCAAATGACCAGTCCGGCCTAATGACTTTTACGACCAAATGACTTTTGGCGAGATGGGTTTCGGCCTAATGGTTTGTTCGGCCGAATGAGCTTCGGACAATCAACTCTTCTCCTTGAAGAAGGGTGATGATGCATCGACTGTAATCTAGATATTTTGAGATCTAGGGGGTCCCGTAGCGTGGTTGGCTACACGTTCGCCTTATAAGCGAATGGTCATGGGTTCGATTCCCAGCCCCTCCGTCAGTCGCCAGAAGCGCAGTCCGTAAGGTGGCGTTTTGGGGCTGCATGATGACGACAAAACTGTTATTCTCGGAGGCACTCCTCCAACGTACTTCGATTAATGGCAGCCGAACAAAGCAACGATCACTGGATTCACACAATGGGCACACGATGATATGGACTGGAAACGACAACGATGACGAATTATGGACATCTAGAAAAAGATTCTGTAGAGCAGACCACCACAGTAGATCAAGGCACAGTAGCGGTTAAGAACATAGAGTGCCTACCAAATAAAAATAAACGATTTAAAAAAAATGAGAATAAATCTTGTTATTTGTTATTTGCACTGTCCACGATTGTAGTAACCGCAGTAGTAACCGCGTAATAACTTTGTTTTGACTCTGTGATTAAGACTGTATGCCAAAAAAGCCTCAAAATATCGATATTATTGTCGATCTATTATCATACTTCTTCAGATATTTTCAAGAATTCCAGGAAATATCTAGAGCTTCTGCGGAAACTCCTCCTGATTTTTTATTAATATTCAGCCAAGTGTTATTTTATAAATTCATCTGGAATTTTTTGGAAAAAACTTCCAGACATTTTTTTATTGTTTTTTAAAGAATTCTCCAATAATATATTCTAAAATTAATCTTGGAGTTCCTTTGTACATACATTTAAAAAAAATAATTTGGACATTCCTGCCGGAATTTCTTCAGAAAGTCCTTCATGGATTCTTTCAGGGATTTATTCGGAAATTCCTTTGGGAAATCCTTAGAAAATTCTTTAATTAATACTTCCTGATTTTTTTTGGGAATTGCGTCGGACATTTCTTTAAAAATTCCGTTAGGCATTCCTTTGAAAATTCCTTAATGAGTTCGTTTGGAGAATATTTTTCGGAAATTCCGTCAGTAATTCCTCATCAGGCATTTCATCCAAACTCCTGTGAGGAGGTCTTGGAACTCCTTAACAATATCCCTAAGGAACTCCTCCGGGATTTCCTCTAGATATTCCTCCGATAATCCCTTTACAACCTTCATAGATAATCCTTCGTGAATCGTTTCAGAAATTCATTTGGAATTTCTTTTACACAATTATTAAGTAGTTTTTTTAATTTCTTTAATCAACTCATTGAAAATTCTTTTTGGAATTTTTCTAGAAAATACTTTAATTGTTTTGAAAATTTCTTTGAAAATATGCCTGGAAACCCTTTGGAAACTCCGTCAAACCCTTCGAAAATTCATTTATTTGTTTTATCGGGAATTCCTTCAAGAATGGTTTTGCGCCATCTCTTCCAAGCAGCAAGTGAAACACGCCGAATGTATAAGGATTTCCAAAACCGTTGTATTTTGTAAATGATTTTGTAACAATCGACAATGTCAGATTATCATACAACGAAGGCTGGGCTTGTTTACACAGCAACATTTATTGGAAGTGCGATTCATGTAGGAATGCGATTGAATACAGGCGCTTCAAGTAAGTAGCGCCTGAAGAAAGTTAGAATTGATGAAATGATAATCACTGGCGGGGCCAAAGCTTTGGAAAAAGCAGGGCACTAGCATTTTTGGGGTAATTGATTCATTTATAATTTGGCGTCAGTTGTAAGAACTAGGTATACTGCCTGTTGAAAGCTAGGTGGACTGTATGCTGCGCTGCTGGTCGGTTGGATTGCCCGTTCCCCTCGTGGGACCGAGCCACGGATGGACAACACCGGTGGTTGCCGTCGCAATGGAGGCAGGTCTGGGACTGGTTGCCTGTTGACGATGGATCTTCCCTCTGGATAGGCCGAAACGGCCGTCGAAAATTATTTAACTCTTTCAGTTGAAAAATTATTATTAACTCTGAATTGGTTCTGAAAAGAGCCGGTTGGAGTGGTGTTGAAAAGGGAGCGAACGTTGGAGCAAAACACAGAGCTACACAGTTTAGTTCTTCATTCTATGTATTAATTTTCTTCAGGATACACAAAATTTCTTCGTAGCCTCGCTGTTACCACTACCACTACGCAACGCTTGCGATATCGGGCGTCGTCGGTGACGATGCATCAGCAAGAATCAGCTGCACCACCCCTCGCACACCTACGGCTGTTGCTCGACGCACAGCTGCTGATCGCCGCACGGTTGCGAGTGTCGGGTCGGTCTCGTTCTCGCTCGTTGCTGGATTCCTTTTCGGGTCTGCTGCTTCGGCTTGCTTCGTCGGTGGCGTTTGAAAAACTGAATGACGATTGCAGAACAGCGCGCTGTTTTATGGTTGAATCGAGATGACTGCTGCGCTCTGATTGGTTGATTGTATCTGACCAATCACCGTACTTCAGCCCGTCTTGCGGACTGAACACTGCCTATGATTGCATATTTGTCCCATACTAAAAAACCATCATCTTGAGGTGTAGAGCGGAAAGGATGCAAAAAATATATCCGTCAATTTTTATGAATTTTCGGGCTTTTTACCTAAATTTAAATGTTTTTCGTGTTTGAGAAATGTGAAATCATGAAATAAAACTACAGCATATAACGTCATAACGTACTCGAGCTCACCGTATCCAAAAGGCCAGCGTGTACGAATTTGTTTGCCGTCTGCCTACTGTCGGATCTCTACTGTCGAAACCGGAAATTGAGAAAGATGCTGCCATCCCAATTCAGCACGGATCTGATGAAGCGCTGCTGACTGATGATCAAGGTGTGCAAGGTGTGAATGTGTGCAAGAATGAATCGTAGCCATCAAAACTGCTGCCTTTGAACCAAACGATGGCGCATCTTCTTCAGCAATATTACCCCGGTTTCCAACAGGGTTGCTGGTACTATGGATTGGAGCCATTTTTCTCGCAGGATGTATAAAATCAACGGAACTCGTTTTGCATTTGGTGAGATCAACTCAATATTATTTTAAATTCTCTGTTGTTATCTTTTTATTGCATTTAACTGTCGTATCCTTTGGTCTTATCTTTGGTTCTCAATTGATCCTTTTTCCTCAAAAATCTTTTACTGGATGGGTCGGTACCTCATAGTCAAGCCGACGTTCGCTACAGACTTTGCGTTTGCGCAATGGCAAATAAGATTTCGATGATAAGAGTGCATATTCGTCATAATTCAGTAATTTTTCCTAGTGATATTTGTCATTATTTACTTTTCAAGTTATTCAAGACGTCATGCCTTTATGCTAAATAACGTCATAAGGTTCTAGTCCAAATCTGTTTTTAAATTTTATATTTTTATTTGTTTTTTTGAAATAGCTAATTTTATTATAGTTTTCTCATTATTATAATTAATTCTATTAACAGCTATACGTACTTGAGTCGTGTCCAAAACTAAAACTAGTGAGCAATCTTCAATTCTTTCCTTTCTTTTGTTGCTATATAAATTTAAAAATTTGAAATTAAAAACAAAATACGTACAGGGCATCGTTTGCTGCTATTGCCGCGGATATTGTGGGGGTCCCAGGTATCCGGTTCACGCTTTAGTTAGCAGCGGTGGCTCTTCTCGACCTTCTATTGCCTGAGTAGCTACTACGAATAAGAGCGTCCTTGTGAAGTTTTGCTGTACCTCTTATGAACAACAAGTACATCCCATTCTCTACACATTCTGAAAAAATATTCTTTCTTTAGAAGTCAATCCTTTTTGTAGTACTAGTCTTCATAAGGGCAGCATTACGGAGCATAAGATATGATCAAATTATTCGTAGTACTACTTGATCAACACTCCCAGCTAGGTGAGGGATAGAGGATGACACACAAACACACATACTAAAAATTCATCATCTTGCCCCATCTTGAAAATGACCACATATGAGTTTCATTATCAAGGAAAAAGGGCCTCATATGCCTTTATTTTCCATCTGGGCCGAACTAGCTTGGTATTTTTTTACGATTTTTCCTGAACCTATTCACCGTTACAGATTATAACTCGAAAACGACTCAAATTCATATGGGGCCGATATTCCACAGGAACTATATCGAAATTTGTTCAGGTATTCCGTCGGATACCAAAAGAAATTCCATTCTTTCGAAAATTTCTCCAGTAATTTCTTCGGAATTTCCTCCAAATATTCTTTCCACTATTCTTGAAATTTTTTTTAGGAATTTCTTCAAGAATCTCTTTTTACATCCCAAGATTTGTTTTGGAATTTCCTCCAGGGATCTATCCAGGAAACCTTTCGGACTTTACTTCGGAGATAAATCCAGAAATTGCTTTGGAAATTTCTTAAGAAATTCCTTTGAAACTTTGAAGAAGAAATTCTACAACTCGATCTGTTGTCGAGTGCGTGGTCTCACCAAGCATCTTCTTCTTCTTCGTTGGCATTGCATCCCCCACTGGGACATTGCCGCCTCGTAGCTTAGTGTTCATTAAGCACTTCCACAGTTATTAACTGCGAGGTTTCTAAGCCAAGTTACCATTTCTGCATTCGTATATCATGAGGCTAACACGATGATACTTTATGCCCAGGGAAGTCGAGACAATTTCCAATCCGAAAATTGTCTAGACCGGCACCGGGAATCGAACCCAGCCACCCTCAGCATGGTCTTGCTTTGTAGCCGCGCATCTTACCGCACGGCTAAGGAGGCCCCAAAGCATACGCGTAGGGAATTTCGTAGTAGATACGAATGTGTTGGATTTCCGCCACTTTTATGTAGACTTGCTGTATGGTGACTATCACTATTACAACACCAAACGGTAGTTGTTTTCCACAAACTTAAAAAGGGAATCTGCTGTCGAAACGGCTGTATCAGAACTGGCTGTATAGTTTATTCACGATTTCAATCCGTTCAAGTTTTGGCGGGTATTTCTTCCACGTGAACCTTCTTCGACTTTCCCTGCAATCTTCACAATCTTTAGAATCTGATCATCGATTACATGAAAATCAGGATATTTTGACAATCCGCTCATAATTCCTGCCGCCATTTCATAGTAATCCGCGTCGCTGCTTCATCGACCTAGACAAACAGTAAGCAACGATGTTATTCTTTCTCTTTCTGTATTCGAGTTCTATATCGTAGGATTGTATCTTTAACGCCCATCTCAAAAGTTTGGCCTTCCCTGATTCCACGCCAATTGTGAACAGCCGCAGTATGCTGCGGGCATCGGTAACGACCTTAAACCTTGTGCCCTCGACATAGTGCCTAAACTTCTGGATCGCCAACTTAGGCATTCCTTTTCAACGCTAGTGTACTTACGTTGCGTACTACTTAACTTTAACGTACTACTTAACATCTATCGTATGGTGCACATGGCGGATGGTACGTAAATGAGGCGAATGAACCAAGAGTTCCATCAGCTGTTGGAAGAACCATCCATCCTTCAAACCGTGGGCGGGCACGCAGCCAGAATGTCGGACAGTAACCCGGTCAAAATGATTTTTTCGAGATCTTGGAAACAATTACCGATGTCTTGGTAAGGTTTACCAAAATATGGGCAAATTTGTTACCGAGATTCGTCGAATGAATTTTCAAGATCTCAGCTGTGGAATTCTTGGTACTCGTTAGTCTAGCGAACAAAGGCGTATGATTGCCAATTCTCGGTTCAGCCAAGGATGTATTCTGGTGGGAAACATTCTCGACACCATTAGCATTATATTTGCACTCAAGATAGATACTCATGCAATGTCGGTCATAGAGAAGCGTAGAGAAACCTTCAATCAATTCATCGACGTGTTTTCACGCCTTTGTGTGGTTCTGGCGTGCTCTTGGAATGAAAATGTTTTTTTTTAATTCAAACTATCTTTCATTAGTTGCACTCAATGAATTGGTTTAATATATTTGCTACTAAACTTTCGGATTGGCTTTCAGGCACGGGTAATGGCGTTGACAGTTTACTTCATCGCCCACGTTTCGGTCCGGAGACTGTCAAGGCTATTAAGTTACAAATTTTATAATTGTTCAAATGGTGAAAAGTTGAAGAGCACATGTATTTTTTTTTGCCAAAATTGCAGGACAACTCAGTTTTTGTCGGTTTTCTGTTAAATTATAGCTAATCCATAAGCTCAGCATTATTTTCCTAGAAAATGCTTTTTTTTCCTTGTTGTGTATTTCAATCACTGCGACCATTTGTTAGATCTATTGTAATACACATATGCGATATGCCCCATTTGATGTAGCTTTGCCAAGTTGACGCATTATTACTATGTAGAGTAATCGCATCGCCATGACTAACAGTGGTATAATGGTTCTGATGAATCGTACTACCGTATTGGGGCTTGTTCTCCAAACTTCTCTGTTGAAGAACTGTAATCTCTTATCTCCAAAATGCTTACTTTTTTGCCTTAATTCCAAATCTCTAAGGACTACACCTCCTCTAGACCGCCTCAGATAATTCACGGATTATTCAAACCGTTGCTAGTAATTCGACTTGTAAGCAGAGTACCTTCTGATGGCGATCGAGTGCTGGGTACTACTACACTGCCGTGCCAAGCATAGTTGTCCCATGTCGTTTTCTTACGATGCACACTGCACAGTGGGAATTGTGCTGGCCAGGTGGTGTCGCATTTGCGCGGATAAGTTATTTCTCTATTAGACATCATGGCAAGGCTTGCCAGCAATCCTTTCTAGTTCTTAAATCCATTGATGGATTCTTTTGTTGGCCACCAAGGCAGCAAGAAGGCCGTCAACTAAAATCGACATGGGACAACTATGCTTGGGGCGGCAGTACATCTGCTGTAAAATTATGATTTCCACAACTCCTATTTTCAGCAATTGAATGGGAGCTCGAACAGTTCCCGCAGCTACTCTCCCACACCGGAAGCATTACATTTGGTGATGGGGTAAAAAGAATGGGTGCGGCTCCTAAAAAAAAATCGAAGAAGACGAACACCTACTATGAAGTCCAGTAGATGGTGCAGACTAGGAATGGAGTTGGAGGAATCTCCACTACACCACATCCGATTGTCACTGAATTGCTTAACATTTTTGCAGAGCTCTTGAAATGTTGAAAATTGCGAATAAACATGTGAGAGCTAGAAATTAAGATTATTTTCTAAATTCAGGTTTTTCCTGGTTCTGAACGTTGACCAAAAATTGGGAATAACCCGATGAAAATGGTTTTCAATAATGATCTGACAGGTTTAAGGAGACGTGACGCGCAGTGAGCAAACTAGATCTATCAGGTAGTTCTAGGAAGATTGACTATCTCTCCGTAGACTGCATGACTAGCGATGTGCGGCTATGAGTTGATCGAAATACGTACCGCACAATGTACGGTTTTAAATAGTCAACATCATATTTCACGTTTGACAACTACAATGGCGATGGATTCGATTGTTGACAAAAAAGGTAAACTAAAACCGGTAATTGCCTTGATTGTAATTCGAAGAAAGTAAACCACAATAATGTGAATTAAATGTAGTATGATAAACAATTATCACTCCGCTTGTTTTCTTCGTATTCCACTTTTTTTTCGATGCACCTTCTCCGTCTTTGATGGGAAGGGCACATTATCACGTAGCCTACCGGTCTACTCATCGACGACGTATATTCCACCTACCGGTTCTAGAACTGGACTAAAGGAGGAAAGAGAGCTCTCGCAAACCATTTGCACAAATAATCGTCTCATTATGCTTTCCTCGGCACTGCACTGGACTGCTGGAAAACCCGATAGAGCAATTCTTGGGAGACGACACATAAGCTGTTTATAAAAATAGAATAACTAAGTGGTCTCCGGCGGATCACATGTGAAGATAATGATATATTTCCATGTTCGATGATATACCTTATCATCTACAAGTTCGGAAGAAAGCACAACTTGGCAGAATGAAACCTGTTGCTGTTGTTGCATCCGATCAAAACTTCCTTAGATGGAAAGCGTGGTGGCTAGGATGGATTGCACACATGAACATATGTACGACTATGGACATATTGCAGTAGATCGAAATTGGCTATTGACTTTGTTCGATAACGACAGTCGTTGGACAAATGATCGAGGTTGTGTTAATCGTAGAACAGAAAGCGTCTAGTTACTGCCGGTATTCGCTCTAACTGTTGTATGTACATATGCAATTCAACTGGTTGACTCGGTTGGAGTGTAGCGGTTTGTTGGTTGTCATATAGGAGCATAAGGAAACGATCGTGCAATTGCACGAAAGTTAGTAAATTTCTTTGTTAGTAAATATATTCATAACCACGTATAGCAAATATATAAAAAAAATTGTATGTCATCTGCAATTTGGATTATCACCAAGATGTTTTGATATTGTTATATGCTAGTCTCAGTTTTGTACTAAGTTCTAACGATTAAAAATGGTTTTGCCGTTTTCAGAAAGTAAATATGCTAAAATCGCATATTCATACAACACCGCAAAAAAAAAAACAAAAGATTAAATCGTCAGCAACGAAAACGAAAATTCGTGGGGATCAAGATTACAAGGAAATTAGGACAAGGTTCGTCTCATTTACAGAATTAAGCTCGAACTAAACAGAAATATGACAGTTTATTAATGATCGAATAACCCTGCTAGCACGATTAATTTTGACGGATATCGAATAAGTCCAAGTAAATCCATTCCAAATCCGATTTTAATCCAAACCCAATCCTATCCCAATCCAATCCCAATCCCAATCCTATCCCAATCCTATCCCAATCCAATCCCAATCTAATCCCAATCCAATCCCAATCCAATCCCAATCCAATCCCAATCCAATCCCAATCCAATCTCAATTCAATCCCAATCCAATCCAATCCCAATTCAATCCAAATCCAATCCCAATCCAATCCCAATTCAATCCAAATCCAATCCCAATCAAATCCCAATCCAATCCCAATCCAATCCCAATGTAATCGCAATCCAATCCCAATCCAATCCCAATCCAATCCCAATCCAGTCTCAATCCAATCCCAATCCAATCCCAATCCAATCCCAATTTAATCGCCATCCGATCCCAATCCGATCCCGATCCGATCCCAATCCGATCCCGATCCAATCCCAATCCAATCCCAATCCAATCCCAATCCAATCCCAATCCAATCCCAATCCAATCTCAATCCAATCTCAATCCAATCCCAATCCAATCCCAATCCAATCCCAATCCAATCCCAATCCAATCCCAATCCAACCCAACCAATCCCAACCCAACCCAACCAACCCAACCAACCCAATCCAATCCCAACCAACCCCAACCAATCCCAACCAACCCAACCAACCCAACCAACCAATCCCAACCAATCCCAACCAACCCAACGCAATCCCAATCCAATCCCAACCAATCCCAACCAATCCCAACCAACCTAACCAACCCAACCAACCCAACCAACCCAATCCAATCCCAATCCAATCTCAATCCAATCCCAATCCAATCCCAATCCAATCCCAATCCAATCCCAATCCAATCCCAATCCAATCCCAATCCAATCCTAATCCAATCCTAATCCAATCCCAATCCTATCCCAATCCAATCCCAATCCAATCCCAATCCAATCCCTATCCAATTCCAATCCAATTCCAATCCAATCCCAATCCAATCCAATCCCAATCCAAATCCAATCACCATCTCATCCCAATCCAATCCCAATCACAATCCAATCACCATCTCATCCCAATCCAATCCCAATCACAATCCAATCCCAATCCTAATCCAATCCCAATCCAATCCCAATCCAATCCCAATCCAATCCCAATCCAACCCCAATCCAATCCCAACCAACCAACCCAACCAACCTAACCAATCCCAATCCCATCCCAACCAACCCCAACCAACCTAACTAACCCAACCAACCCAACCAACCCAACCAACCCAACCAATCCCAATCCAACCCCAACCAATCCCAACCAATCCCAACCAATCCCAACACCAATCCCAACCCAATCCCAACCAATCCAACCAATCCCAACCAATCCAATCCCAACCAATCCCAATCCAATCCCAACCAATCCCAAACCAATCCCAATCCAACCTAACCAATCCCAACCAATCCCAATCCAATCCCAATCCAACCCAACCAATCCCAACCAACCTAACCAACCCAACCAATCCCAACCAATCCCAACCAACCTAACCAACCCAACCAATCCCAACCAACCTAATCCAATCCCAACCAACCCAACCAACCCAATCCAACCCAACCAACCCAACCAACCCAACCAATCCCAACCAATCCCAATCCAATCCCAACCAATCCCAACCAACCCAATCCAACCTAACCAATCCCAATCCAATCCTAATCTAACCCAACCAACCCAACCAACCCAACCAACCTAACCAATCCCAATCCAACCAAACCCAACCAATCCCAACCAACACCAACCAATCCCAAACCAATCCCAACCAACCCAACCAATCCCAACCCAACCAATCCCCAACCAATCCAATCTAACTCAATCCAATCCCAATCCAATCCCAATCCAATCCCAATCCAATCGCAATCCAATCCCAATCCCAATCCAATCCCAATCCAATCCCAATCCAATCCCAATCCAATCCCAATCCAATCCCAATCCAATCCCAATCCAATCCCAATCCAATCCCAATCCAATTCCAATCCAATCCCAATCCAATCCCAATCCAATCCCAATCCAATCCCAATCCAATCCCAATCCCAATCCAATCCCAATCCAATCCCAATCCAATCCCAATCCAATCCAATCCCAATCTAATTTCAATCCAATCCTAATCCAATCTAAACCCAATCCAATCCCAATCTAATCCCAATCCAATCCAAATCCAAATCCAATTCCAATCCAATCCAAATCCAATCCCAATCCAATCCCAATCCAATCCCAATCCAATCCCATCCCAATCCAATTCCAATCCAGTTCCAATCTAATCCCAATCCAATCCCAGTCCAATTCCAATCCAATCCCAATCCAATCCAAATCCAATCACCATCTCATCCCAATCCAATCCCAATCACAATCCAATCCCAATCCTAATCCAATCCCAATCCTAATCCAATCTTTTTACAAACCCAATACAAGCACAATCTAATCCCTATCCCAATTCATCGCAATCCAATCTAAATTCAATCGAACACCATACCATACCTATTTTCTCTTACGGAGATGTTCACGTCTAGTAAGATGTTATTTTGTATGAAGCATGGAAAGATACGGAGCCCCCTCTCCTGCTACAAAACCTGACGTAATTGAAGCTTTGACCCTTAAACAGTGAAGTTCGTTGGTGTTTCTTTCGTCTTCGGTGAATCTTCAATACCCGCCAACAGGAAATGGCACAAACTACGTCAACGACGCGATATTGACACTCGACACCGCACAAAGTTGTTCAATAGTTTTCGTTCCACAGTCAACGCGTCCGCGGCCAGGCAGACAGTGCTGGCAACCAACAGGTTTTATGTACGCAGACTTCGGAGCCCGTTGATCCGAGATAACCACACTTCCACCGCTTATCCGTGCCTACCCGCCACAGGCATCGACAGTCACAAAGTGGACTTGCAACGGAAAGCACACATACGTTCGTCGCTTCCGAAAAGGCAGAGATTTGGTTCGGAACGACCAATTGCAGTTTTGTTATCGTTATTGTTGTTGAAAACGGGCGGGAAAGGAATTTGCGCTACAGGCTGGTGCAGAGGTAAACAAGCGCTTTCCAAGCCAGATAGTGTTCTGATTGTTGAACTGAAACTGGCAGTTACGGTTGCGGGAAAGAAGCTCCAACCGAACGGTGATAACAGTGCTAGAATAGTTGAGAGGTGTGTGAGCTGCCTGTGTGTGGCGAATCGAACCTGCACCGAACTACGTGACTTTCTTGTGCTGCGAAATAGTTTTCGTGGGAAAGGTGAAAGAAGAAACGCTGGTTGGGGAATAAGTCGGTCATCAATTTGAAGGTTCCTGTTTTGTGTTTTGTTGATAGTGACAAGTATACTGTTTAAATGAAATCTTCAATTGGAACATTTTAATGATGATATGCTCGTTGGCTACCGTTTTACGCAAAGTTATTCGGTATTCAGCTTTCACTTACAAAACAGAGATTTTCTCTCAGTCGTAAAATGCTCCATGTTTTAAATAAATTTCTATTAGCTAGGAAATTTTAACAAGCCGTTTGTTTAGCTCGGTTCCAAGAATGATTATTGACCAAGCTCACTAGCAATACTGTTGTTTTTCAGAAACTGACGCATTTTCATTTTATTACCAAAACAATTCCTTTATGACATATTTGTTTAGGCTGGGACCATGTTTTCCTCAAAAACAATTCATGGCTTGTTCGTAGAAAAACAGTGAACTTGTTTTAACTAGTATGGCTAGACGAAGTAAAGTAATATCGTAGGATAATTTTGCGTAAAATGGAATACTTGTCAATGAGTTGGTTCTTAATCGATTTGACGTGGATGTGTTTTAGTTTCCAGGAACAACTTGTTGGATATGTGTAAAATCTTCATCTCGGGTGAATTAGTGCGGAATATTATGATTAATTTGAGTTTGTTTTCTTAGTGATACGTATACTGAAGTGATAAAAACTTTTACATAGTAATCATGCAGGTAAGCCCTTATACCAATTCAATTTTTTGAATAAATGTTGTAGCACTTCCTTAAGAAAATAAAGGTCTATAAAAGGATATATTTGATTTATTCATTCCAGTTGTCTTGGCGAATTGAGGTTTACAAAGAAAATAAAATAAACTTAACTAAATTAGGCCAAAACCCTCGGTTGATATGGGTCGAAACATTTGATATTCAGAGGGATTTGATAAAATGACATTCATTTCGCTACAGGTTGTAATTAGCGAAGACTTTGTAATTATTTGGCTTTTTCGTATACAAAGATGGATTTGATTTCTCATATTTCAATATTAAACATGATAATTATATTATGCAGTGCAAAACATGCATACGAAATCAATCCTTTCGGTGTCATAAATATTATCACCGTTAGAATACGCGCCCTATACTGCGTATTTGCTTACGACCACGTTTGATTGTTTGTTTACATCAAACAAACATGAAAACCAGTTATGATCTTTCTCCACAGATAGGGACGTCAAATTTGTGCGTGCCAATAGTCGGCAAAAAGAGGTGTGGCACTCCAACTGTAGTTGAGTGGCTCCAAACCAAACTAAACCAACTCAAACCGAACCGAATATTGCCTCAAGGTAAAAATGATCACACGAGCACCGCAGGGCGGGTCTTTTTCATGATGCTAATGTTGCTTTCTTCAAAATTTAGATATTGTTATCCAATACATTGCTTCCTGGTATTGATTCGATTCGACATGGTCTTTGATAAAAAGACTAAAAACAAGCAACTCAGGGGTCGTTGTCTGAAATACATACTAGTAGAGGAACAACCAACATGATTGTTATTCCATTTTTCATCAAATTTGTCATACGACTGCTCTTTCTTCGTAGATGGTTTACAGTAATTTTATAACATGTTTAAAAAAAATTGCTCTGCACTTTATAACGGCATGATTAATATCGCTTTGAAAATGGCAAGATTGCTTCCTCAAGCTGCCATTCTCACTATGCCATATGTGCCACTAGACTAGTTCAAGGTCACTGACCGAAATACCAAAAAAAATCGCTAGTTCAGATTCCGGTACACGCGAAACGTCTCCACGTAATATTTTGTTGAGGGCAAACGGTCTTCGGAGAAGCAGTTCATGGAAACATATTGGCAATCATTTTGATCTTCTCGTTTTTAAAACATGACTATGAAGGGCTCATGAAAAAAATGCTTCATCATTCTGTCAGCCGTTTAAGCTGTTTGTGTGTTTTTTGTACACGATGATTTAAATCTTAAGACAATATCGCCAAAGGCAATCAATAAGACATTACGCACTTTAACCCAAGAGCAGTTAGGCACGTGTACTGCGTACACGAGCCTCTCATACTTCAGATGGTGAAGATTTGGTACACAATTGCTATTGGGTTAAGTACCTTAATCGTGTTATTTTTTTTTCGTAGGTTGAAAACAGTGATGTGTATTTGCTTGGCGCTCGCTCACTGACGCTTCGAAAACTATGATTGATCACCACATGAACATTTTGGAAGCCCTACATCACGCTCTTACATGTCTTCATTAATCATTTTGATGTAAAAACACTCGATTGTGTTCAGTTTGTGTAAGCGAATTACCGTAATCCGGGGTCAGTAGCTGCGGTTGATCACACCTAGGCCCAGATACCAGTTTAAGCTAAAGTAGGTGCGTTGGTGCGTAAAAATGATTTCGTCAAAAATATGTCAGTCATATTGAATATGATATTTTGCTAATTCTTGAATCAACATTTGTTAAAGAGTATCTTTATGCAGGAATGGTTTATAGAAAATGACCAAAATGGTCATTCGGCGAAATTGGTCATTTGACCGAAAATGTCGTTTAGCCGAAATGGTCGTTTGGCAGAAAGAGTCATATGGCCGAAAATGCCATTTTACCGAAATATGGTCATTGGTCATGTTGCAGAAAATGTCGTTTGGCTGAAAAAGTCGTATGGCCAAAATAGTTATTCGGCAGAAAGGGGCATTTGATCGAAAAAAAAAACTATTTGGCCGAACGATTCATACGACGGAAAATATCGTTTGGCCGAACATATCACATGACCGAAAACGCCATTAGGCCGAATGGATTATACGCCGTAAATGTCGTTTGCTAATTGGACCATCACAATAGTGAATATGATAAGTTTGAAGTGATTAATGATAATTATGAGTGAGAAGTAAGAACTGAACTCCATCGTATCGTATAGATTGGTCTGTAAGCCGTGGGGACTTCTGGTGGCTTGTCAGGTTTCGCTAACAGGACCTTACACTGCTGTTTCTTCCATCTATCCGGGAATTTCCGCTCGTACAGACAGCTCTGCATTACTGACTTGAACATGTCCGATATGGCTGCTATTAACGCCAACGTCGGGATTTGCGCGGTTTATTTAGACATATTCTGAGATTAACGCGGTTTTCTACGTTGTTTTAATAGGGGAGGAGAAGACCACCAGCTGTCATCGAGAGAAAAAGTAGAATCATTAAAATTTCACACGGTGTGGTATTGGATATGAAGTATATTTTTGTTATAAAACAAAAATTAAGGACGTTTCTCAAAAAAATCTTGGTTTACGGGGCTAGAGTTTTAAATGCACACAAAATAGACATGATATCTCGATTTTAATATTTTTTTTCGAAAAAGCAGTTAATGCTTAAGATTGTTGAATTTCTAACACCACAAACTAAAAATTGTTTGACAAAAAAAATTTCTATAACGTTCTAGAGACATTTTAATTCTCATCTTCTATATCATGCCAAGTCGAATTTCCATGATTCTACTTTTTCTCTAAACTTTTCCAGGTGGCAGCACTGATGAAGAAACTTTTCCCATTTACGCGGCTCATATCCTCCGAAATCGAAGTACGTCTACCTATACAGATCGGATTTCTCACAGGGCAACAGCATTCGAGTTACAATTAGCTTGGTGCCGCTGAGAAAATGAAGCGGATTAACTGTCTAATAAACCAAAAGGCCCTTTCCAGGGCCACAATGATCACTGAAAGAGTGTAATTACCGATTTAAACTTCATTCATTGTTCGAATTGCACCATTTCGTTCGCAGCATTCGGACTATCTGTTGCTTATTCCGTTGGCGTTTGTGGCAGCAGACATGTACTTCACAAACGGTGAAGTATTCACCGCGGTGAAGTACATGTCTGCATGTGAATACATTTTTGCAGTCTGTCCCTCTGACGCACGCTTGTGATACTGCTACAGACGGAAATTTTCTGTCATGACAAATCGATCATGATCTGCACTTTGAAGACAAATTTTCTCGGCTCAACCTTCTGTTTTGTAAAATTGTAGTTCTGAAAAGAACTGAATTATTATCCATGAAGCGCCTTTCCGAACACTAATAGCAACAAAACCAAATCATTATCTTGAAATAAAATTTCACATTACTTATCCTGATGTCATCCATGTGGCAACATCTCCCTCCGACGCATGCTACGGACGGAAACTTCCTGCGATTGCCAAGCAATTAATTTTCACTTTGAACCAAGTTCTTCCTTAACCTTCCCTTTTAAAGAATGTTTTGTCCTGAGTAGATTCGAATAATATATAAATAATGCGCCTTCCGAATCAGTAACAGCAACCACTCAGTAGTCCGACGCGTGCTTGTGATTCTGCTGCCGAAATCAATTTCCGCTGTCACCAAGCGATGATGATTTGTTCTTGATGAAGATGTATTCTGCTCAAACTTTGCTTTTGGAAAATTGAGGTTCTGAAAAGAACCGATTGATTTAGAATAATGCGCCTTCCCAATAATCTGCTACAAATCCAGATCCAGATGATGGGACCGCTTGCCGCTTTCCACTACTGTTGCGGAGACGAAAAACGGAACTAGATCCCAATTCTATCAATTTATTCGGTGGAATGGATAAATTATAAAATTCCTGCAATAGATACAAATTTTACTAATTCATCTTATGATTTACTAATTCGTTCTTACTGTTAGTGATCTAGCTGGAATTGATTCTCTCGCAATTTTCTCCTGGTCCAGTCTAAATGGATTGGGAACCTCTGCACTTATGTACGTTATCCCTATGGTATATCATTTATGTTCATAACTCATTCGGCATCTCCTAATGTTAACGGCTCTTACCTTTAATGTGGTTACTGCCGAATATTGATTACTTGTGGGGCAATCTATAACCTGCGGTTCCCGAGTGTATTTGAATTCCTGTGTCACCTAATTAAACACTTGAGTCAGTATAGAATACACACAATGGTCTCTTATATAGACGAGCCTCACCTTTTCTCCGTTAGCAATTCGATATACGGATCAAGTGCTTATCACTCTATGACTACAGAAGGTGTGATGCACTGTTAGTTTTTAAGCAAATAAATTTAGTAGATTTCACTTTTAAACCTAGAGAATGTAGTTCAACTATGTCAATTCTACGGTAACAACTATCGCAACAACGTGGACGCGTCAATGGCTATTCTTCTATTCTCCTCATACTCTTTGTGGTACTGATGTTTACGACAGTTTAGCTTATCTATACGCTGGGTATAGAACGCAGTGGTGTACAATCGAGTAGGTGATTTTACGATGTGGCGCCGTCAACAACTACTTTTTTACTTAAATTCAATTTATTTTCATTTCTTTAGTGCGTAACAATTTTCTTACAGTTTAAGTGTTCGGCCTTTTGGCCCTTCAGCTCTATGAATGATTTGACGGCATGCCGTATTCGATCACAGGGAGGATAATTTGCTTGTAGACAGCAAGCTTATTTTTCAGGGACAATGACGACGGCGGTTGATCAAAGGGTACAGTAGTTTCAACAAAACGTTACACTTTGTCACCGTTTTGTCAACCTGTTGCCTGAAAATAAGCTTGCTGTCGAGGGTCAAGCCAAGGTAGTCGGCCTCATTGGCCCATTCCACAGTCGTACCATTGAGGATGATTTTACAGTCCCCAGGCGGAACATGTTTAGGGGATTTGGAGTGGGGGGAAATGATGACCTGGGTCTTCGCCGCGTTGATACAGATCTTCCAGCTGGTGAGGTACTCTGTCAGGGCATCCAGGCCTCGTTGGAGTTTTGCCACTAGCGCTCTGATCACTCTACCGTTGTAGACGATGGATGTGTCATCTGCGAACAGAGACAGAATGCCGCCTTCTGGAGGTTCTGGCATGTCGGAGGTGAACAGATTGAAAAGCAGGGGCCCAAGGATACTGCCCTGGGGGACGCCTGCGACGATGTTGTGCGCATTGGAACTCGCTCCGCTGATTGAGACCCGGAATGTCCTTGCCGACAGGTAATTGTTGATGATTTTCACCAGGTAGCTGGGAAGATTGTAGCGTTGTAGTTTGTACACCAGGCCATCATGCCATACATTGTAAAATGCCTTCTCGACATCGTGTAAGGCCATGGCGGATGTTTTTGAGACGAACTTGTTCCGTCTGAGGGCGTTGGTAACTCGGGTCAGTTGGTGTACAGTTGACCCACCGCGTCGGAAACCAAACTGTTCCTCGAGCAAGATGTTGAGATTTTCGGCAGACTCAAGTAACCGATGATGAATAGCTTTTTCGAATAGCTTGGATAACCCTGAGAGAAGGCTGATGGGTCGATAACTTTTGGGGGAGGAAGGATCCTTCCCAGGCTTCCGGATGGGGATGACTTTCGCTGACTTCCAGGACGATGGGAAGTAGCTGAGCCGAAGACACTGATTAAAGATCAGCGAGAGGTGCTCAAAGAACGGAGCACTCATGTGTTTGAGCTCGAGATTCAGGATGCTGTCGAAGCCTGGGGCCTTCATGTTCTTCGATGATTTGATATAGGCCGTCAATTCGTCAGCTGAGATCTCCAACTCCTCCTAGAAGTCGTTGGGAATCAAATGGATGTTGTTAGCATGCTCGTTGACGGCTGCTTCGTGTGGACTGACGATGTTTTGCCCAAGATTGTGTGAGCTGACGAAGTGACGACCTATTTCAGCGACGTTCTCTGCAGGAGTTATCAAGCAATCCTTAGAGCCATTATTGTCTAGTGGGATCAAAGGTGGAATGGGCCGAGGCTTGGATTTTAGAATTTTGTTCATTTTCCAGAACGGCTTAGCATAATCTGGGAGAGTGCGGATCTTATTCGAGAAGTCGTTATTTTTGAGGTCCACCATTCTGGCCTTGATAATTTTTGAGATTCGATTGCAGCGAGCCTTAAGCTCAGGCAGTCCTGTACGCTGGAACTGCCTGCGAGTGACATTCCGCATTCGAATCAAATCTTTGGTGAGTGTATCGATGTTTAGGGAGTTGCTTACCTGTCGAGCCTTCGGGACATACTGCTCCCGGGCCACCGAGATTGCCTCTTCGATGGCGCACAGCTGGCGGTCGATACTTTCCGGCGTCTCTGGACGCACCTCGTAATCGACGGAGTTGTCGACGCACTGAGGGATTTTTTTTTTAATCTTTATTTAGGTGTTTTTTTGCGCACTGATGGAACAGTTGCCAGTTCACTCGATGGTAGTTTCGCCTTGTTAGCTCGTGCCGATTTACTGAAGTTCCAACTACCGCCACCACCGGATAGTGGTCCGAGCTAAGTTCTTGGAAGACTACCGGCTGGGAGACATGATCGTACATGTTAGTGATATAGATGTTGAGCGTAGCATGGGCCCCGGACCGTGTCAACCGGGTAGGGCTGTCAGGGTCCAGGATGGTGTAGTGGCCCTCTAGTTCGTCGTTGGACCAGACTACTCCATTCCGGTTGGAGACGGTGTTTCCCCACGATTGGTGCTTTGCGTTCAGGTCTCCGGCGATGATGAACTGCCCTGCCGCCGAGTGAGCTTGACTATGTTCCTTCGTAGCTCAGCTGACGAGCCATCGTCGACTTTGGCTTGTGTGGGACAGTAAGCCACGATGAGAGTGACGACTCCGACAGAAGTGGTGACTTCCACTCCTACGGCTTCGATGAGTTTAAGCTTGAAGTCCAGCAGCAGGCGGCAGGCGATGGTGCTTCGCAAGGCGATTGTCACTCCTCCCCCTCTGGAGCTTGTTCGATCGAACCTCACCAACCTAAAACCCGGAATTGTTGCACTTACCTCGGGCTTCAGGTGGGTTTCGGTGATGAAAGCGGCGTCAATCTCCTTCTCCTGAAGGAAATCGCTGAGCTCGATGATTTTGCTCTTTAGTGAGCAAGCGTTCCAATTGACCAGACCCACCCTAGTAGCCATTTTCAATGACGAACATGCCCAGGGTGAAGATCTGGTCGAAGCGAGTTTTGCAACCGCGTAGTCGCGTTGCCAGTTGGGTGAAAATCGGAACTAGTTGCTCCGATGTGTAGAGCGGTGGGTCGCCCTCGGCCGGAAGGGGCTCATTATCCTGACGACGGAATCCAGGGGGAGGAAGCGGGGGCCAATCGCTGGTGGATGGTGTTGGAGCTTGAACTAATGCTGCAGCAGCCGCCAGCCGTTTGTGTGGCTGCAAAGGTGGAAAAATTGGTATCGCTCGCCGGGGAGCCGGGATGGCCGGAAAGTTCACCTCGTTGAGAGCAGGAACTCGGTTCTTTTATGGCAGGGACCTGGTGGAGGCCTTCTTCCTGATTTCCAAAAACGTCGCCCGCTTCGGACAGTCCTTGGTTGTAGCCCGATGCTTGTCGCCACAGTTGGCGCATTTGGGATCAGCAACCTCCATCTTGTCGCACTCATCGGTCGGATGGAGCTCGCCACATTTGTTGCAGCGCGGCTTCATGCGGCAGTTCCTGGTGCCGTGCCCGAAATTGAAGCAGTTGGTGCACTGCGTGACGTCGCGTTGCACTAGCCGATATCGCTCCCAGTCAACGACGGTGTAATTTATAACGCCGACCAGCTTCAGGTCCTTCCACGTGGTGGAGCCGTGCTCCAGGTGGACCAGGTAAAGCTGGTCGCGATATCTCCTCGTCTTGTCGTGACGAGCGATCTTGTGCACGGCCACCGGTTTCAATCCGCAACTTTCGAGCTCAGCTTTTAGCTCTCTTCCTTCATGTCGTGGAGTCCTCGCAGCAAAGCCTTTAGCGGCTTCGTGCCGGGGTGGTCATGAGTGTAGTACTCATACTTGTGGACTTCGAGGAACTCCACGACGGATTGATGATGGTCCTTGTTTTCCGGCATCACTTTCACGCCCTCGCTGCAGAGCCGAAAAGTACATTTCAGCCCTTTAGCGATCAGCGGGCGAATTTTTGGGCAGCTGCGATTGCTGCTTCTTCCTCTTTTTCGGCGGATTGCCGGCGTCATCAAGCGGCAACGGCGAGAACACGTTGCTCTGCAAAAGCTGCTTGGAGGGGTTACCCGCGCCTTCAAGAGCAGTGCGCTTAGGCACTTTTCCAGCGACCGAATCGGCCACCGAGTCTCCCATGACGGGTCCGGGAGAAAATAACGCCAACGCGTCAAGCGAAAACGTAAACAGCGAACGAACGATAAAAAAACACTTGGAAAAAATGCGCGAGCAAAAAACACGTCCGTACGTGTTACTGTCTCGAACTGGAATGAGCCGCTTTCCACGACATATCGAACGAAATGACTCAATCAAGTAAGACGGCGCATTAGTCCCGCCTCTTTGTTAATCGGTATGAGTGCGAATACTCACCAAAGGGGCAGGGCTAGGCGGTTTACGTTAATGACTACAAGAAAGCTGCTTCTCCGCGCGCGCGAGCCCTTTCGTTAGCGAAATGATTGTTCTGCTGGCGTTTGTGAAGATCGTGGAAGCAGCGTGGTGGAGAACATTTCTGCATGCGAATACATTTTTGCTGTCTCTCTATCTGACGACGGAAATTTTCTGTCATCACAAATCGATCATGATATGCACTTTGAAGACAAATTTTCTCGGCTCAATCTTCTCTTTTGTAAAATTGTTCTTCTGAAAAGAACCGAATTATTCTACATAAAGCACTTTTCGGAATACTAATAGCAACAACTCCAAATCAGTATCTTAAAATAAAATTTCACATTACTGATACTGATGTTATCCATGCGGCAGCATCTCCCTCCGACGCGTGCTACGGACGGAAACTTTCTGCGATTGCCAAGCAATTAATTTTCACTTTGAACCAAATTCTTCCTCAACCTGCCCTGAGAAGAACCGAATAATATAAATCTTGACCAACATTAGAAAAGGGCGTAACAGCCAAAATTTATTCCTTCTGATTCTTTGTGTACTTATAGAGCTTTATATGCAGACGAGGAATCAGAAGGAATACATTTTGGCTGTTACACCCTTTTCAAATGTTGGTCTAGAAATAATGCGCCTTCCGAATCACTAATAGCAACCACTCAAAAGTCCGACGCGCGCTTGTGATTCTGCTGTCAAAGTCAATTTCCGCTGTGACCAAGCGATGATGATTTGTCTTTGATGAAAATGTATTCTGCTTAACCTTTTCTTTTGGAAAATTGAGGTTCTGAGAAAAACCGATTAATTTCGAGTAATGCGCCGTCCAAATCAACTACAACAAATCCATGTCCGTGTTGGGAATGCATGAACGAGATTGGTTGATTCTGATATTTTTGCTGGGTAGGACAAGAATTGAAATTTCTAATAGTTTATCGTGAATAATCAAAAGTTTAAATGAAATTGACAAATTGCTGGAGAGTTTCCGAGTCGATTGATATATAAATCTCAAAAATCCATCGAAAGATAAGGGCTGTATTATTGTTCAAAATCTTACATGATTTCGTGACGGTCTCCAATTTTAGATTCTGATTTGACACCCAGTACCTTCGGGTAAGACGTTGTCCAACGTCAAAACCGACTCCAGTGTTAACAATATTTATGTATAATATTTACTATTGAAATGGTGCAATCGGTCTCGGTGAATCAGTCAATCTCACAAGGGCATCGCAAGCTTCTTCTTCCATAGCACTACATTCCAACAGGAACTTGGCCTACTTTTCACCTTAGTAATCTATTAGCATTTCTTTAGTCATAATTGAAAGCTTTCTATACCCGCCATTGCATTAGTATGTATCTTATGTGGCAAATACAATGGATACACTATGCCCAGGGTGTCGAGAATGTTTCCCACCAGAATAGAGAAAACATCCTAGATTGGAGCGAGAATCAATCCCACCATCTCCGGATTCTGCGCCTTTGTTCGCAAGGCTAACTGGAGACCTTAAGCTAGCATAGACGTCAAATTAATGCAACTTACAGGGTTTCAAATTGTGCAGTTCGTTTTTGCTAACTTACAAGCGCGTTTTCTCTCGAAAGCTTGGGGGTGTTTGACGGCAGCTTCTCGCTTTCGTTTATTGATGTCAGTAGAGGGGCTCGGAATCTTCTTCGCTGCTGCAGTGGATGCGTTCTGGGAAAATTTTTTCGTCTCGTTTTTGTTGATTAGTATGTGTCTGCCGGAGTAAAAGCAAGGTCCGACGCAAATCACGTGAAGGAATAATAATTATTATCAATAAACTGTTAAACTTCTTTTTCGCGTCTACTCTGATTTCCTGATGAACGGGTATTCATCTCATTTATTTGTGACGTCAGAATGCAGCACTCAATAGGATTACCACTAAACGCCGTTGACAGCCCAGCTATCACGATTAGGGTGACCACATGTTATCCTAAAGGAGGACATGTCCTCCTTTTTCATTAAAAACCAGGGGTGGCATTGCGCATCTCGATTCGAACATATTTGGGATTACGGCTTTCGATTCGATCTCGAAAACGACTCATCGTTCGAGAATGCTCGAGGAGGTACAAGAATAACGAGATGTTTTGGCATTATGGATACTCGATAGCACACTGGAAAACGACTCAAGTCGAATGAAAAACACTCGTCACCTTTATAGCTTTCGAATGTTGTTCGAGAATCATTTCTTGCTGAAAGTTTTTAAGTATTTGTTATTATTTCTCTACGGGAAAGGAATAAATGTTTCATTATTGTATCTTGAAGGAAAGATTAGTATACCTACTTTTATAGTTTTCAGACAATAGGCAATCTTTAATTATCTCGAAATCCGCGTAAAAAAGACTTCAACCAATATTATTTTTTTTTTGCTGTTTTCACGTATTTCGTGACGATTTCGATAATCCGCGTGAAAAATCTATGGGGAAAATCTGCGTGAAAACGTGTATATTCCAAAATCTAAGTAAAAATTTTCGAGTTAAATAAAAAAAAACGCGCAAGAGATGACCCAAGTGCATTTAACTAAAACACATGGAAACATCAAAGTAATTTATTATCGAATCCTCCTTTAGCTTTATATTATTTAGCTCAAAATTGGATCTGTGGCATACACTCGAATAAACATAACAATTATTATTTGGGTCGTATCAATATCTCAATTTACTCGATTTAATCGATTGCAACTGCTCAATAAATAATATTGCTTTTTACAGTCATTGATCACAATTTGCTTGTTTATAAATTAACTGCCAGTTCATGCTCTGAAGGATGCCTTTCCAACTGGTAACATGCTACACGCAAATTAAATTACTCTTATTCTCTCTGTTTACTCACATTTGCCATGCGCTGAAGGTTGTCCCTCCAGCGGGCGGCATACTAAACACGGAGACAGCTATCTCTTTTTCTCTCTGTTTACATTTCGTTTGATAGAACATACTCGATTGAGCTAGTACAGCGCCGTTCGAAATCTTGTACTGCGACTGAATGAAGTCGAACGAAATACATAGTGCCGCAATTTTGAAGTAGGACTACGTCTGTGTTTTCTATATTGGGGTACACTTTACGATTGCGAAAATCGGGGACCGTCACGAAAATATGATAGACTTTAAACTTTAATATCTAAGCCGTTTCTCGATGGATTTTCAATTTTTTTGGACCATTCGATCAAGGACGCTTCTTTGTATTTATTTGAAAATACTGATTTTCAACTATTTATTATCGATAATTGATAAAAAGTTTAGAAATAGGTAACCAATCACGTACATGCATCACTAGCACAGACATCAAAAATTAATCACTTACGGGTTTGGTTCTAATCCTCAGTTTGAACAAGATTTTACGCATAGCAGACGCATCAAAGCGATCGTAGCGGAGCGGACACAGCATCATGGAGGCGCTAATAACATTTTCAAAGAAAATCCATCGCATTGGTGGTGGTGCTCGATGTGTTGCTGCAGGTGATTCAACCTCAACGAACCAGAATTTCATATGAAGAAAAGGTTGACCATAAAAATAGCACTGTGATCGCCACAGTGCTATTTTTATGGTCAACCGCACCAAATTATCAAAATTTATTACAAATTGTGGTGTCAGTTAGTTGGAAAGGAACATTGGGAAAAGAAAATTGGTTCTTCTCAGGACCAACATTTTATAAAAAGAAAGAGTTAATTGCGAAAATGGACTGTTTCGGTGGCATCGGGTTTGGCGTGGTAGCTTGGTTGCTGTTAGTGATCCCATCCATTAAAATTTTCTACATAATCTCCCTCCGACGCGCTATCAAATTCGCAATTTACGATTGAGTTTTGAACTTTGAAGAAAGTTTATTTCGGATCAACTTTCTTTTGTATAAAATCCATGAAGACGCCACCTTTGTGAAAACTATCTACCTACAGCAACTACCCATTAGTGAACGTCGCTTGGACAGACAGATACCAAGAGATAATGTTTGGTAATATGAAGAAACTTCGTCTTGAGTCGAATTTCTGTTGTCATTCCTCGCAACAATACGCATCTTAGATAAACAACATCTCATAACCAAATTCAGAATCTTTCGAGAAAGTTTCATTGGATTCTTAGAATTCATAATTCTCCGAACGGTCCGTTGTCTGTGGAAACCCGATCGAAATGGCTCGCGCGCGCGGAAAAGCAGCTTTCTTATATCTAATGAAGTAATCCCATTAGCCCCGCCCCTTCATTAATCGTTATGAGTGCACATTATATTTACACTACATCAGCTCACAAAGTGTTTTTCTCGATAACGACATTGCGCTGAATACTAAGAATAAATGCAGCCTTTGCGCTGAATACTTCTCAAGTGTATTCTCGGGCCTTTCGCCTTCTCAGGTTGACATTGATAGAGCTGTAAGTGGAGTACCTAGCAATGAAGTGGATGTGGATGTCTTTCATATAGAAGTTCAAATGGAGGTTGAACCTACACTATTCCATTAGGTGCGTATTAGTTTTTAAGCAACATTTGCCTTTGGGTTTTCTTTGGTCAAAACGGCCCGAGCCATCATTTCAACCATATTGTTGGTTTCATGAAAATATCCAGAATACAAGGCCCACCCTATGGACATTATCCCACTCTGCCATCCGCTTCTCCAGCTCGCTTCTGTCTTATCGGTATCACGCGTTAGGAGGAAACCAGTTTACTTATCTCTTCCGTGCTCGTCCGAGTAGACAATACAAATCACTCGATTTTTGGGGCGAAAAGCGTGGCTATTATTTACCTATTAGCGTTACTGCCCGCTTCTAAGGGTAGATCATGCAGTTTCCTATTCACGTGTTTGTTAGACAAAGTTGGAGGTAACTTCAGGCTTATTAGAGTGGGTCATTGTGTTCGATTTTTTGCTTACATTGTTTTATTGCTTGGTCAAATGAAAATCTATCCGGAAGAAACATGCTTGCTGTCTGCAGCATATTCGTCTGTCTGAATATTTCTTCCGTTACAAACCTCCAAATATATAATAGCGCTAAAGCTTATATTTGGCTGTAGTCTAGTTGCAGCGAAGGTGCAACGAGACGAGTAGAAAGGGTAAATGATTGCGCTCAAAAAATGGTTGACCTTGAGTTGTGCTAAATTGCTGTGCCATGAATCATAGCGTGGCTGCATTATTTTCGCTACTGGTTCTATTGTGGCAATTGATAGGAGGCACAAGCCATTCCATCAAAATGTTGACGATTTGATGGTTGGATGGCCAGTTGACATCGACAATCTTGTGAGCGTGTGAGCTATCTGGTGTAGTGATTAGAACATTAACGCTCGGTTACTGCTGTCGAGATAATGAACTTGATTGAAAACTGCGGATGACAATGCTGGTTGGATAAATGCCGTGAATCATCGTTTGTTTTGAGAATGAACAAGCGTCGATTAAAAAAAACGTTTGTTTCTTAGATGCAAGGGTCGAGTCATGCTGTGTGTCTGAATCTATATCTATATTTGGTGTGAAGTCTCGCTTGTCCAATTGTTTCCCATTGAACTGGGAAAGATCGTACAAGGCGTTCATAATGTATGGCTATAAAACTGGTTCATATAGCGAAAACTTTGCGCCAAAAACTGGATTACTTTTTCATACCTTTCTATAACCGATATTTTATTTTGTTTCCTTGTCATCTACCGAAACCATTTTATAATGCAAATTCGATGGCCTTTCAAATTTGTGACGACGGCAAGTCATGTGACACAGACAGAATGACGCTAATTTTAGTCTCTATGTTGCCGTCATTCTTGCGTCTTATAAGCAACGGTGTTCAAAACAGATGCAATATGTCAGGATTTACGCAAGCGAATTATATATTCTACTTGATAGTGATCAGTCAGTAGTGTGACGCGATCCTTGTGAATGCAACAACTGCTCGATGTTCGGGCTCGCTTATGGTCAATGCAGTTGGTTTTCGAGCTTTCATTCGACGGAAACACAAATTTCATAGAGATCACAAATGGCGGACACAGTTTAATTCAGTCTCATTTGATTTTCTCATATGCTACGGAATCAAAATATATTTTTGTACTTGTAATTTCCATTCGTCTTCAAATGAACAAAGTCTCTGCTGAACATGGTCTTCAAATGTGAATATTATATTCTGTACTGATATCAACAAAAAGGTTCCGTTATAAACTTCTTCGTTAACTTCCAGCGTTACATTTCTGTCATGTTCACGTTTACTAAAATACCATATTTATTGGATTTTTGCTAGTGAATAAAATAGTTATCAGAACAATAGTTATCAGTATCACAAAGAATCACGGACTATGTAGTGCCAGAAATGGACTCTTCAAAGTTTGATTCTCTTAACATCTGGTTGCTAGAAATTGGCTTTATTTCGGGATTGTTTTGATGAATTACTTTTCTTGAATCAAGTCGCGTAAATTATTATTTTTTTGAATTTTTGACAACTTATTCGGTTGGTATCTTTTTCTATGAAATCCTTTCTATTGTCACGGCACCACTGAGATGTTTTTCGACTGACGTTATGGATGGCCAAATGTGGTCAACATATTACAAGACCATTGGATGCTTTGAGGTATGACATAACGCTAATCGCTTGCCGAAAAGAATTTTTTGAAAACTTATCAGGAACCAAATTTAATTATTCGGCAACATCTGCTAAAGCCAGATAGACAGAAAAAAAACCGAATGCCGAATTCAGTCAAATAAAAAAAGCACAATTTTTGAATCTGGCCAGATTGGATTTCAACGTGGGTGTCCCAAATTATTATTCTTTCTTTTGGCTTTATCTGTTATAACATTTTTTTTAACTAAACGGATCGTAACAGAATTTTAACCACTAAAAAAAATTGAGAAAGTATTCGAGTATTCGAGAAAGTATCACCAGTCCCAGATTCAATACTGGGTAGCTGTTAATTGCGGCTGATTCTTTCATGAAAAAAAAAATCCACAACATTTCGAGCGATGGTATTTTCGTTCGTAGGAAATGACGGGTCCGCGACGTTAGGCATAAGTACGTTAGGCATAAGGACGTTAGGCATAAGTACGTTAGGCATAATGGACGTTACGCATAATGGACGTTAGGCATAATGTACGTTAGGCATAATGTACGTTTGGCATAATTCTGCCTTCTTTATGTCATAGGCTGTTCTTTGAATCATTTTATGCCTAACGTCCATTATGCCTAACGTACTTATGCCTATCGTCCTTATGCCTAACGTACTTATGCCTAACGTGGTATACCCGGAAATGACGACAGCTGGCCGTTTTTTTTTCATTTCAGTAAAAATTGAGTAGTGAAAAGTAAGAAAAGATAAATGTGAGTAGTGAAAAAGTGAAAAGTAAAAAGTCATAAGTGTGGAATGCGAAGTGCAACACTGAATTTTATTCTTTACTACTTGATTCTCACTTCTTAGTGGTCACTTTTTACTTCACTTTTCCCAAGACAAGACGTGAACTGTTTCAAGTAAGAAGTAAGTAAAGAAGTTTTCATTTTCTTCAAGTCAAATATCACTTTTTACTTCTTACTACTTATTTCTCTCTCTTATTACTATAAGTAAAAAGTAAAAAAGTAAGTAGTGAAGATTGACGTATCCTTTTTACTTTGTACTCCTAGCTCATAACTTGAGAAGTGAGAAATAAAAAGTGAAAAATGAGAAGGGAGAAGTAAGAATTGATGAGTGGAAGTAACAAGTGAGAAGTGAAGAGATAGAAAATGTGACAAGTGACAGCGAGGAAGTGAAGAAGTATGAAGTGATAAGTGAGGAATGAGATTTGACACAAGGTACTCTTTCCTACTCAAGTGCTCCTTACTCCTCTGTGCTCCTTTCTCACTGTTCACTTCTCAAAATGAGACGTGAAAAATTTTAAGTGATAAGCAACAAGGGAAAAAAAAGCAGTGATGTTTGACGTATCATTTTTCACTTCCTACCCCTCATATCACTGTTCACTTCTTCTTTGGGAATCAAGAATTGAAAAGTGAGCGATGCAAGTGTGAACAGTGAAAAGGAAATATTAAAGTTTATTGTTTCATTTTTCACTTCCCACTTCTCACTTATCATTTTTTATTTCTCATTCCTAACTTTTCACTTCTTACTGTGACTAGAAGTAAGAAGCGAGAGTTTAAAAGTGGGAAAAGCAAAATATGAGAAGGGATAATAAAAATCGCAGTAAAGAAGTGACAAGTAAGAAGTGAAAAGTGAGGAATGAGAAGTGAAACGTTATTCATCCCAAATTATACATCCCAATTTTTTACTTCTTTTTTCATTCTTCACAATTTTAATTTATTAAAAACAGACGTGAAGTGAGAAGTAAGGAGAGATGAGTAAGTAGATAAGTTTAACGTTTCATTTCGATTCCTATTCCTCACTTTTCATTTCTGATAGGGCAGGATCGTAGTTTCCGAAGAGTTGCGAAAATGCGAGTTGCGGGGTCACACTATTAAGGCCCAACACCTTCTGGTTTTGCACTGGGGACAACAATATTTCACATATAAAATTGCTCAAGAGATTACGGGAGCTTTATTGAGTAACTTTACTTTCTCGACGGTTCGACTCTAACTGAACACAGTTATTTATGTTTTCGTTATATTTCGTTGTGCGAAATTTTTCAATTTTATTTTGCCGTAAATTAGAAGTAAATCAAAAGGCTGCTTGTCTTGCTATCAGCCTTATTGGTATCATATTTTTTCACAGCAGACATTTGAGAACTGTTAACTTCTCCATCCTCACTTTGGGTAGCAAGAAGTAAAAAGTGATGGATGGAATTATGAGCAGTGAAAAGTTAATATTGAAATAGGATTGATTTTTTTTCGGCGACGGCAGTCCTAATAAGTGGCAAATACTTTGTTCCTCCTACACCCAACCAGCGGATGACAGATTTTAATACAATTCTGCCTAACTACCTTACAGAAACTGTATAAAATTTGGGCATTTACCGATTCGAAAGGTTGTTATATAACCATTTTATTAAAATTGTATTATTTTAATGCAGTATGCAGTAAAAAGCTTACATTTTTTGTTTCAAAACCTTGCAGATTTGTATATGCCAAAATTTTATGCAATAATTGTAAGATTTGTTTTTTTTGGGTGTACATCCGTCGTTCCGGTTAATTAATAAACGCGAGCACTTTGAAACTTGGATTCCGTCAGGTGTGACCTTAACCTTCTTCAAAGGATTAAGTAAAGATAAGATAAATAAACCGAAACGTCGGATGTAGGATCTTCAAAGTATTTGCTAGTTATTAAGACTTCTATCGCCAAAAGAAATCAATCTTAATATCAAAACTTCAGTCGTCATCTCCCAGATAGTAAATATTAAAGTTTGACGTTTAATGTTTACTCCTACTTGTCATTTCGTACTTCTCATTTCTCATTTCTCACTGTGAGAAGTAAGAAAAGATGAGCAAGTAGTGTAGTTCGACGCTTCGTTTTTCACTTTCTACTGTTTACTCTACTCTTTACTTTACTTTACTTACTACTCTTTACTTATCACTTATCACTTCCCACTTTTTATTTTTCACTTCTTATTCCTCACTGTTCAAAGTGGTACTCGTACTGTGTCCGATTTGTTCGACATAATGACTTGTTTATCCTATTCTGCAAATCACCTATTTGGCCGAATGATTTAGAAGTCGAATATTTATTTGGCAAAACGTGTTTTGGCCATATGACCTGCTCATCAAAACGTCAGTTTGGCCAATTGACCTTTACGGGAAAATTATGCATATTTCCGTTCGATCGTACGGGAAAGGCCAGGCTGGCCGAAAGTCACTCAGTCGGAAGCCATTTGACCGAATATGTAATTTGGCCGAACGAACCATTAGATCTAAAGTAATTAGCCGAAAATATCATTCGGCCGGAATGGGCATACGGTCGAAAATCTAAAAAAAAGCTATTTTGGTGAAAATGTCAGTTGGATTCTATAACAATCGCCCGAACGATAGACGCCCAAATGTAACAAATTGCATACGCTCGAAAAGTATAAACGCACGAAAAGGTCATTTGCACAAATAGACCAGTGGCCAAACGGTGTCAGGCCATTAGGCCGAAGGCCGTTAGGCCGAAAGCCATTTGGCTGAACAGTCTTCAGGCTGAATAGCCATTAGGCCGAATTAGCAAAAATAAGCAAAAAGTTAAAAATTAGAACTTTTTTCTTCACCTTACCCCTTCTCCTATCTGTCTTCTTCCTTCCTCCTTCTACCTTCCTCCTTCTTTCTTTTTTCATTCTTCCTTCTTTCTTCTTATTTTTCCCTTCTCCTTCTTCCTTCTTCTTTCTTCCTTCTTTCTTCTTCCCTCTTCCTTCTTTTTTTACTTCTTCTTTC